>NC_077229.1:73563924-73913924 GCF_027887165.1 Monodelphis domestica | reverse complement strand
ACTACAATAATGTAAGGGCAGCTGGGTGACTCAGTGGATAAAGCACTGGGCCTGGAGTCAAAAAGACACCTTCCTGAGTTAGTCTATAAATCTGGCCTGAGACACTTACTAGATGTGGGACCCTGGGCAAGTCACTTAACCCTTTTGGCCTCAATTTCCTCATCTGTAAAATGAGCTGGAGAAGGAAACATTGTCATTCCAGTATCTTTGCCAAGAAACCCTGGAATAGGGTCGTGAAGAGTCAGATACGACTAAAACAACTGAACAAAAACAACTTAACCAACAAAAAGAAACTAAATGCTGTGTTATAATCATGTTCAAGCCCTGGATCAAAGTTGAGAAAATACACCATTTATGTTCCCTTCTTTGCTGAAGTAAAGGACAAGGGGTTTAGAATATTATATATGTATATATATGTATATAGTCTGATTCATTTGATGCATTTGTCTGATTTTGCTAAACTCCTCTTTTCTCTTTTTAAATTGTTGTCTTGAGGGATGTCTTGCTGGGTTAGATTGAAGGAAAAGATATATTCTGAAATGGAGTTTATATAAAACCAAAATATATAAATAAAATTCCATTTTAAAAATGGAAGCTTGTAGGGGGCAGCTGGGTGACTCAGTGTATTGAGAATCAGGCCCAGAGATGGGAGGTCCTGGGTTCAAATCTGGCATCAGCCACTTCCTAGCTGTGTGACCCTAGGCAAGTCACTTGACCCCCATTGCCTAGCCCTTACCATTCTTCTGCTTTGGAACCAATACACAGTATTGATTCCAAGATGGAAGGTAAGGGTTTTTTTGAAAATGAGGCATTTAGACAGCTGTAAATATGACCCTAAGTTCTTCCTGAGGTAGCCTGTTTCATCATGGGACAGTTGTAATTCTTAGAAGGGTTCTAAAAAGGGGATGGGAATAAGCTTCCTACTGTGTGCTAGGCATTGTGCTAACATTTTACAAATATGATCTCATTGATGCTTACAACAATTACATGAGGTAGGTGCTGTTACTATCACCATTTTACAATTTAGGCAACTAGATTTAGATAAAGATTAAGTCGATTGCCCAGGGTCATACAGTGAATAAGTATCTAAAGCAGGATTTGAACTTGGGTCTTCTTGACTCCAAACCCAGAGCTAAATACGATGCCCTACTTAGATGCTTCAAAATTTCTCTTCTTTAAAATGAATAAGTTTGATTATATTAAATTAAGCTTTTGAACAAACAAAATATAACCAAGGTTAGAAGGGAAACAACAAACTGGGGGAGATGAGGAAGTTTTTAACAAATTTCTACAATAAAGATCTAATTTCTCAAATTTATACAGAATTAAGTCAAATTTATAAAAATACAAGTCACTCCCCAATTGACAAATGGTCAAAGGATACAAACAAGCAATTTTCAGATGAAGAAATCAAAGCTATCAATTGATCATGTGAAAAATTGTTCTAACTCCCTCTTGATAAAAATGAAAACAATTCTGAAGTACCACTTCACACCTATCAAACTGGCCAATCTCAGAGTAAAGGAAAGTGGTAAATGTCAGAGGGGATATAGCAAAATTGCAACACTAATGCATTGTTGGTGGAGTTATGAACTGATCCAGCCATTCTGGAGAACAATTTGGAAGTATGCCCAAAGAGCAATAAAACTATGCATACTCTTTGATCCTGTAATACCACTTACTACTGGGTCTGTATCCCAAAGAGATCATAATAAAGGGGATAGGACCTACTTGAACAAAAATATTTATGGTAATTCTTTTTGTGGTGGCAAAGAATTGGAAATCAAGGGGACTTCTATCCATTGGGGAATGGCTGAACAAATTGTGGTATATGATGGTGATGGAATACTACTGTGCTGTAAGGATTGATGATCTAGAGGATTTCTACATGAACTGGGAAGACCTCCATGAACTGATGCAGACTGAAATGAGCAGAACCAGAAGAACATTGTACACAGAAAGTGAAACATTGTGGAACAATCAAATGTGATAGACTTTGCTACTAATAGCAATGTAATGATTCAAAATAATTCTATGCTATCAACATAGAGAGAAAGAACTCTGGGGGGAGAAATGCAGAAGAAAAACGTATGACTTATCACTTGTTTATATGGCTGTAGGGTTTGGGGGCTTGGTTTTAAAAGATTGCTCTATTACAAAAATGAATGATATGGAAATAAATGTTGAGTGATAATACGTGTATTGCCAATGGAATCACTTGTTAGCTCCAGGATGGGGAAGGGAAGAGGGGAGGGAGAGAACATAAATCAAGTAACCATGGGGAAATATTTTAAAATTTAAAAAACCAAATATAAAAATATATATTTAAAGCAGTTCTTTTTGTGGTGGCAAAGAATTGGAAATTGAGAGGATGTCCATCACTTGGGGAATGACTGAACAAATTGGGGTACATGATGCTGATGGAAGACTATTATGCTATAAGGAAAGATGAACAGAATGATTTCAGAAAGAGCTGGAAAGACCTACATGGACAGATGCAGAGTGAAATAAGCAGACCCAGGAGAACATTGTACACAGCAATATCATGGAATGATCAACTGTTAAAGACTTAGTTACTAATAGCAATACAATAATTTGGGACAATTCTGAAGGACCTATGAAAAGGAATGCTATCCGTGCCAGAGAAAGAACTGTTGGACTCAGATGCAGATCAAAACATATGATCTTTCCTCTAAAAGATCACCCTAGTGCAAATATCAATGGTATGGAAATGGGTCTTGATCAATGACACATGAGGAACTGCATGTCAACTACGGGAGGGAGATTGGGGAAGGAAGAGAAAGAACATGAATCTTGTAACCCTGGAAAAATATTCTAAATTAATTAATTAAATAAATTATTCAAAAACAATATTGTTTCTACGTGTAACTGAAATGATAAAAAATTAAAAAAATAAAAATTTATAGGTTAAAAAACATACAATCTTTCACATTAGTTTATTTGCAGATTATTTTAGGATTTGGGGTTTTATACTTGTATTCTCTTACAACAATGACCAATATGGAAGTATGTTTTGCATGATAATACATGTATAACCCAGATCAAATTGCTTACCATCTTCAGGAGAGGGGAGAGAAGGGAGGAAGGGAGACAATTTGGATCTCGTAATTTTGATGTTGAAAAATGTGTTGAAAATTATTATTAAATGTAATTGAGAAAATAAAATATATTTGAATAAAACATTAAAAAGTATCTTTCTTTCTTTTTTAATAACCCTTACTTTCTGTTTCAGTAACAACTCTAAGACAGAAGGGAAGGCTAGGCAAATGAGATTAAATGCCTTGCCCAGGGTCACACAGCTAGGAAGTGTTTGAAGCCAAATTTGAACCCAGGTCCTTCCAACTCCAGACCTGACGCACCTAGCATGCTGCCCCCGCCCTTCAAAGTTTCTAAAGCCAGATTTTGCTTCCCTGTGACTCCTGCCCATGCTTCTTGATAGCCTTTAGAGCCTTCCACTGGCCTTTCTGTGACATGGCAACTGACTGACCTGCTCCAGATTGTGTCACCCTGGAGTTGGGCACAGCACCCCCAACTGTGTGGTCTGACCCAAACTAAGGGCTGTAGCACCATCATTTCCCTCATCCTGGACATCAGATCCCTTTTCCCTCAACTTAAGATGCGAAAGACAGAGGAGACGCATCTCCAAAGGAGAGATGGATAGATTCAAAGCAATGGAGGCTGTCCAAGTGGACCCAAGAGACACCCCTACCTCCTGGACCCCAGAGAAAACACATGGCTTTCTCTCCCTCTTTGAAATAACAGAAGAGCTGGTTGACTTCCAATGTTTATATCCCTCCCTAAGCTGCTGATCAGGGTCCCTCATAGATGGACATGATGATATATTCCAAGATGGCCTCATACATATAATATATAAGGATGCAGCTGATGGAGAAAGAAATGAAGAAAGAAGTCTGAGCTGGGAGCCAGGACACCTGGGTTCCAGTACGATTTAGCTACTGACTTGCTATTGCATCTTTCCCATCTGAACCTATTTCCTCTTTCATAAAATGAAGGTGACAAATGGCAAAGGTCTTTTCCATTTCTACCTTTTATCATCCATCATTCATTCACCAAATATTAACTGTACTCATAGCTGGGGAAAATACTGTAGAAAGTTTAGAGGGTCCTCATCCATGCCCTCACAGGTCATAAAGTCTAGTCAGGGGAACAAAACACATAACACGTGGCCAAGAGAGATGAGCTTATGTTTCCATATTCTAAGGTTCCTTCTAGCTCTGACATCCTATATTCTAGGTTCCCTTCCAGATTTGATATTCCATGTTCTATGAGTCCTCCCAGCTATGAGCATTCTGTGTTCTAAGAACCCTACCAACTAGGTTCAAAATTCCCTTCTCTCTGTGATATTTTGGGTTCTAGATTGTAAGGGCACCCTCAAGTCCAATACTATAAATTCTAAGGTCCTCTCATCTCTGATGTTCTAGCATCCCCTGTTCTGAGTTGAAACAGAAGTATCAATACCTTCAGATACTGAAATATTTGCCAAATAGGGTGAATGAAGGAATGAATGTCTAAGAGATTAAATGTCCACCCTGCTGGCCAGTGAGGTCAACCTTCCCCTCTTGGTGCTGAGGCTCAGCACTGCTGGGGGCGGGAAGGAGGAGGGAGGTATTGTGAGCCTAGGCTCCAGGACCCAGTTTCCTGGAGGCGGCTGCTGCCTTAGTGTCTGAGTGTGTGACTCACCCCCTGGCCTGTGCCTCTCTCCCCCTTTCTCTGGCTGCTGGCACAGGCCAGATGTAAGGACTGGTGGGGGTTGGGGGAGACTCTGGACTCCCTCCTGGACTGAGCTCCTGACAGGGACAAGCTCACATGGTGAGGGTCCCTGAGCAAAGCGATCAGGATCTGTGGGCACTCAATAGGCCAACTTCCCCATTAGCTACAGAGTACCTTGGAGACCAGGAACAATAATTTGGGGAGAATTTGTTCCACTGAGTCAGGATCATGGGGCAATCTGCATCTGCAGAGACCATGCAGATGTCCAGGCATGTATACATTACATGTATACATGTCCTGGGCGTATACATTAAAATATAAGACATAGGTCATGTGTATATATGATAACATATAATTCTAATACATAATATATTGTTTATATATTATTTATATATATTATTCTTTATATATAATGAATTGTATGTACAATGTGTGATTCTTTATGCATAACACATATGATTTTATATAATGATTCCTTATATATCATATATGACCCTAAAATATAGCATTATTCTTATATATGATGATTATTTAAATATATATGATTCCTTTTTATAGCAGTTCTTTTTGTGATGGCAAAGAATTGGAAATTGAGATGTCCTTCATTTGGGGAATGGCTGAACAAATTATGGTGTATGATGGTGATAGAATACTTTTGTGCTGTAAGAAATGATAAACAGGATGACTTCAGAAAGAGATGGAAAGACCCTCAAGAAGTGATGTAGAGGGGGCAGCTGGGTGGCTCAGTGGATTGAGAGCTAGGTCTAGAGACAGGAGGTCCTAGGTTCAAATCTAGCCTCAGACACTTCCCAGCTGTGTGACCCTGGGCAAGTCACTTGACCCCCATTGCCTAGCCTTTATTGCTCTTCTGCCTTGGAGCCAATAAAGAAGGAAGGTAAGGGTTTAAAAAAAAAACTGATGTAGAGTGAAATAAGCAGAACCAGGAAAACACTGTATACAGTAACTGCAACATTGTGGAATGATCAACTGTGATAGATTTAGCTACTCTCAGCAATAAATGTTCCAGGACAATTCTGAGAGACTTAGGACAAAGAATGTTGTCTGCTCCAGAGAAAGAACTGTTGGAATCGGAATGTAGATCAAAGCATGCGATTTTTCACTTGTTTATTTGGAGTTTGGGTTTTATCTGAGTATTCTCTTACAAAAATGAACAATATTCTGTCACTCTTTGGAGAATCATCTTTGGCAGTGCATTGCCTCAGAGACACTGTTCCCAGAGTCCCAGAGCTTTGGTTCTATGTGGTACTTAGCACATTACTCTGTGGTGGCAGAATATTAAGACCTTGTAGTTGACCAGATTAAAGATTTGTTTTTTCTGACCAAAAAAAAAAAAAGAACAATATGCAAATATGTTTTGCTTGATAATATATGCATAACCCAGATCAAATTGCTTGCTGGCTCCAGGAGGGAGAAGGGATGGGAGGGAGGGAGACGATTTGGATCATATAACTTCAGAAAACTTATGGGGAAATTAGTTATTACATGTAATCAATGAAATAAAGTAGCTTAATAGGTAAGAGAAAAAATATGATTATATATAATATATGATTCTTTACAGGTTAGTTCTTCCTATATATTATACTTTATAATATATATTATTCTTTATATACAATATATAAACATATTTATCTTATTCTTAAATCTTATATATGATTCTTCGTGTGTGTGTGTGTGTGTGTGTGTGTGTGTGTGTGTGTGCATGTGCACGTGTGCTTTTATGAGGGCACAGTGAATAGAATAATACTGTACCTAGAGTTAGGAAGTCATGGGTTTAAATTTGGTCTCACTTAACAGCTGTGTGACTCTGGGCAAGTCACTAAGCTCCTGTTTGCTCAATTTCCTCCTTTTAGAATGGGGCTAATGAAGCATCTCCATCTCAGAATTCTTGTGCGAATGAGATGAGATCATATGTGTAATGTGCTTTGCAAATCTGAAAGCATTATAAAAATATTTGCTATGATTGTTCTTATTCATAGATGAGTTTGTACATACAAATCATTGAACATGTGTTTATATACTTACATGTGACTTCATGTGTGTTCATATACACATGTGTGTTCCTTTGTGCCGGTATGTGCTCAAATTTTCGTAGGCTTGGGGTTTATGTACTCATAGGTGCATGTGCATGCATACGTGTGCAATTCATTGTGCTTTTGTGCTTGTGAGCCCACATACGTTTTCTAGGTATGTCTGTACATGGATGTGCAAACAAAAAACTGAGAATTTGAAACCACAAAAGGCCTAACTTCCTTGTTTTATAGATGAAGCCAGGGGGATCCAAAGAGGGGCAGCAATTGGCTCAAGGAAACTCCAGTAGCAAATAACAATGCCAGGACTGGAACCCAGGAGTCCCACTTCCCACGCCAAAGCTTCAGATGCAATGGAATCTAAGCCTTTCTAGTCTCTGGCAGAGATGTCCTCAGTTTCTCCCTCTCCTGGGAGAACCCAAGCAAGAGAATGACCCACACTACCTTGGGCTCCTCCCACCACTCTGCTCTTGGGATCTCATGTCTGCTGGTCTGTCTTGGAATCAAGCCTTCTGGTTTCCATGGAAACTCACATCACACAGACTCACTGGGCATTCCCAGCCCATGGCCACAACACCCACCACCCGCCATTGCAGGAGTCGGGGGAGAGACAGATAGACTTTTCCAGCAATATTGCAGCAGCTGCCCAGAGTGGTGGGGGGAGGAAGAAGAGGAGCTGAATGACTGTCGTTCCCCACTCCACCCCCAAACGATGACCAAGGCCAGCTGAGTCATTCGGCTTCAGTCTCCCCTCCATGGTTAGAAGGCACCAGCAGTGGTCATCCAGAAGGCCTGGAGCTCAGCCAACAGAGACTGTTCCAAATCGTAACCAAAACTCCTAGGACGTAGATCATAGAAGAGGAGAGGGAGAGAAGACCTTTGAATGGAGAGCGTGGGATGGTAGAGCTGGGAGAGCCCTTAGAACCCAGAAGGTTAGAACAGAGGATGTTAGTACTAGGAGGGCCCCTAGAGTGTCAGAGTGGGGAGAACCCAAGAAGAATCTGCAGTAGTCAGCCAGGATTTGAACATCTCCAAGAATAAAAAACTCTATTTCCCAAGGCAGCCCCATTTTCCTCAAATCCACCTCTTTCCACCTTCCACCCTCTGCTCCTCATTCCACCCTCTGAGGCCAAGCAGAACAAGTCTAACCCTTTTACTCCCTTCTCATTCTGAAAAGAGCTGTAATGTTCCCCCTACACTCTCACCAAGGGTCCTCTTCTTGAAGGTAAACATCCTTAGTTTCTTTAGCCAGTCCTTAGAGCACATTTATTATATTTATATTATATATTAATAATATAATATATATTATATATTTAGCACATAATATATCAGAGGTGAAAGAGAACTTAGAGTTTATCTAATCCAACTCCAGCATTTTACAGAGATGGAAACTGAAACCCAGCAAGGGACAAGGTGACTTATGGGGGGGGGGGGTAGGACTGAGACTAAACTCCCAGATATCCCAAGTCCCAATACTAAACTCTTCCCATAGGAATAACTACATTTCTGGGAGGGGGGGGAAAGCTGGGCTGCCTTCAAGAGTACAAGGTTTGGGGGCAGCTGGATTAAGAGCCAGTCCCAGAGGCAGGAGGTTCTGGGTTCTAATGTGGCCTCAGACACTTCCCAGATGTGTGACCCTGGGCAAGTCACTTGACCCCCATTGCCTAGCCCTTACAGCTCTTTTGCCTTGGAACCAATACACAGTTCTCTGCCACATGAAATGCCTCTTTCTTCTTAGTGCATTCTTCTCTTCTGGCTTTCTATTACTTCCTGAGGATAGTTTTTGGGTGGGCAGCTGCTTTCTGTGGATGAGTATAGAGTTTTTTCCCCTCTGAGCTGCTCCTGAGAGAAGTACAAAGCTCTACTGGTTTGGTACCAAAAATCAGTGATTTTCCAAATCTGGATAGAAATGGCCTGGCAGCCAAGAAGCAAAGGTGGGGAAAAGGAGCAGCCAAGGCAGGGTTTTGGATTTTCTTTCTTTGAACTCTATTATTACCTGTAGTGATGTTTGCTAAATATGGGAGGGGGACTACCCAGTCAAAAGAGCCCTTTCCCTCCTCCTGACCCTCTAGGGACTTTGATGCTGAGAATATCCAGGGCAGAGGTTCTTAAACCTTGTACTGTGCACTTTTTGGCAGCCTGGGAAGCCTGTAGACCCCTTCCTTTTGAAATGTATAAATTAAACTATATAGAATTGCAAAGGAATGGGGGGCAGCTTGGTGACTCAGTGGATTGAGAGTCAGGCTCAGAGATGGGAGGTCCTGGGTCCAAATCTGGCCTCAGACACTTCCTAGCTGTAGGACCCTGGGCAAGTCACTTGACCCTCATTGCCTAGCCCTTACCGCTCTTCTGCCTTGGAACCAATATACAGTATTGATTCCAAGATGGAAAGTAAGGATTAAAAAGAAAAAAAAATGAGTTACTCTCACTAATGGGATCAACCCCCAAAAAACTCCTGGAGGTGGGAGATGGAGAAGAAATACAAAGCAAAGAAACCATCTTCCTCTCTAGGACATATTCCTACTTTGGGACTCCCAAATGGTGCTCCCTACAGCATGGAGCCAAAGGAAAGAAATGATGCTTCCTGTAAGCCTCTGTCCAAACCCCCCCTTAGGCAAGAAGCCTTTCCCCATCCTCCTCAATTGCTGATGCCTTCCCTCAAAGCTGGCCTCTGATTTCTCCTGTAGATATCATATGTGTGCCTATGTGTTTACACATTATTTCCCCATTAGAGCAAAAGCTCTTTAACAGAGGAACTGGGGTTTTGCCTTTCTTTTCTTTTCTTTCTTTTTTTTTTAAACCCTTACCTTCTGTCTTAAAGTTAATACTGTGTATTGGCTCCAAGGCAGAAGAGTGGTAAGGGCTAGGCAATGGGAGTCAAGTGACTTGCCCAGGGTCACACAGCTGGGAAGTGTCTGAGACCAGATTTGAACCCAGGACCTCCCATCTCTAGGCCTGGCTCTCAATCCACTGAGCTACCCAGCTGCCCCTCTTTCTTTTTTTTTAAACCCTTACCTTCCATCTTAGAATCAATACTCTGTGTCTAAGTGTCTAAGGTCACATTTGAATCCAAGACCTCCCATCTCTAGTCCTGGTTCTCAATCCACTGGGCCATCCAGCTGCCCCCTTTTGCCTTTCTTGTATTCTGTAGTCACTTACTTGTCTGAGCCTCCCCAGGCATATCTCCCTCCCCTTCACCAAGACCACGCCATGGGGCAGAGTGTCCAGGGCTCCATCCCAGATGACTCAATGGGAAGGGAGGTCTGAACATTGGAAAGAGCCCTCCTGGTCCTTTTATATCCTTCCTCCCCTGCTTTATGGCCCAAGCAGAGACACACATAAACACGGAACGGAGACCACAAATTCTCAACTCAAAATGTTGGTTATAAAGATTTTATTCACTCCCCGATTGTTCCTCTCACTCTAGTAACTGCCCCCCACCCGCTGCCAGCCCTAGAGCTAGCTGTCTGGTGTTGTTCAGTGGGGTGGGATGGGGGGGCTTCCCAAGCTAGACCCCCTCCCCCAACGAAGTCTCAGCCCAACAGAACAGGGAGGAAAATCAGTTTGGAGT
Source organism: Monodelphis domestica (assembly GCF_027887165.1). NCBI lineage: Eukaryota > Metazoa > Chordata > Mammalia > Didelphimorphia > Didelphidae > Monodelphis > Monodelphis domestica. Next base: position 73,903,553 of record NC_077229.1, on the reverse strand, counting down.
CAGAAGAGGCAAAAGATCACAAATTAGAAAATGATAATAAATTAATCTAGAGTGGAGGGAAATCTGCTTCATCTGAGACCGGATGCCCTTTGTATGAGTGACTAGCAGTAGGAAGGCTGGACCAAAACTCACATGCTGAGCTAGCAGGCTGGGAGAAATGTAGGATGAGTAAAAGGGAAAGGGGGATTGGGAACCAAGACCTCTTCTAGCCCTGTCCCAACTCGGACACACACACACACTCCCATTCATACTCACGCATCCCCTGGACAACAAGCAATGGAGAAGACAGGACTATTTGGGAATTATTCCTTGGGGTCCAGTAGGGGAACTTTTCCAGGCCCAGAGGGACTGGGCAGCAGAGTATCAGGGAGCTGTCCTAATGGCCCAGAGGACTGGGAGCCCCGACTTGCTCCCCCTCCTCTTATCATTGAGTCTTCTGAGTAGAGGTTTCGAGGCAGGGACAGCTCCAACTCCAGAGTGTTCTGGGATTTACAGAACTGTACGGTCCATCTCCACCTTTAGGGGCAAGGGGCCAGCTTCCTGGGGTTCCACAGCTACAGCTATCATGGGGGCGGGAGCTGGAGCCAAGGGCCACTCCAGGTCATCCAAGTAATTCTTGTCCCCAGAGATGCTCAGTGGCTGTGGGGGGGGGGAGGTAGGAAAGGAGGAAAACAGAATCCCCATTGTGGGGAGAAGATGGAGTTGCCTCAGGAGGTGATGAGCTCCCCATCCTTAGAGGTGTTTGAGCAAAGCAGAGATGTCCACCTATCATGGATTCATGCACTTGGGAGGGGAATAGACTCAATATTCTTTGAGGGAACTTCCAATTCTGGAATCCTATGGTTCAAAGGAAAGGGGAAAAGAGGAGAGAGCCCCATGTTGTGGGAAAAGGCTAAGAGAAATATCCTGGACATGAGCAAAGCCATGGTTGGAGTCTTTGGAAGGGGAGACAGAGTTACAAGAAACACATTCAGTATCTCCCCTCTCCATTCCCAAATGCCCACCTACCTGGTTCCGGACATGCTGGTCGGGTGCAGTCACGAGACTGGCACAGCTGAGCCACAGCATGACAAGCACAGAAAAGAGGAGGCAGGAGGCCAGGATCCATTTGGGCAGTCCAGAACGCCTACCCCCCAGGCCCCAAAGATAGCATTGACTCAGACAAGCAGAGGGAAGAGCCTGGCCCTTCCCTGTCCTCTGTTGGATCATCAGGTCAGTGGAAAAGAACCATGAGGGTCTGGTATGGTTTTGTCCCCTTGGTAGGCTGGGATTGTGTGACTAAAACAGAATCCTTTGATCAATAATGTGTTCTATACACTTGAGGAAGAGATAACTGAGGATTAACGAGGGGAGCAATACTGAAAAAAGTCTGTTTCCAATCAATCATGGGAAAGGGGCACAGATAGGTTAAGGCACCAGGTCTAATGAGAGCAGGGACAAAATCATAACACATTTCTGTGACTTAGACTAAAAGCATTTTCCCCCCAACTCTGAGAGACAAGAATAACCCTATTTTATAGAGAAGAGATCTGAGGATCAGAGAGTTTCAGTGACTTGCCCCAAAGTCAGAGGTAGTAAAAATGGCAGAGATGGGATTTGAACAGGGCTTTAGGATTGTTTAGATCATGCTGTGCTTCCTCATATGAAGATATTTGGCTAGACAAGATTCAACCCGGGAATCACACGACCAGAGCATCCTACATCCAGAGCTCAGAAGGATCCTCTAGTCCAACCCCCTCATTTTATAGGTGGGAATCACAAGACCAGAGCATCCTACATCCAGAGCTCAGAAGGACCTCAGGACCCTCTAGTCCAACCCCCTCATTTTATAGATAAGGAATAAGGACCAGGAAGGAGTGACCCCCCCCTCCACTAAAGCCCAGTACGCACTTGGACATGCAGCCCAGAAAATCATGCTCTGGCTGGGGGCCAGGGGAGGTCTCCTGGGTCATTTTGCCTTTAATCTTCACCTTTTTCTCTTTAGGACCTAGAAGAACAGAAAGATGAAGTCCCAGCTCAATGGATCCATTGGAACACATCCCCCCATCTTGATGTTCATCCACACGGTGGAGAGACAGGGTTCTAGAACCTGGATCACCTGGGCCCTGAGACTGGGTGATAAGAATGGAGATTCTGGCAAGTGGGGCCTGGGACCCTGGACAAAAGATGGTTGGGAGGTGAACAAGTAACTTTCTGAACAAATAGCTGGGCCCCATGGATCCTACCTCCCTTGTTCTGGAGGGACAGAAAGAGGAATGCTGGGAATGCCCAGGGAGATCTGCCCCTGTTTCTCACCTGAATGGAGCTCCACAGAGGAGGTCACCTCGATGTGTTTTTGAGTTGCTTCTGATATAGGGGCTTCTATTTCGGGCTGTGACTAGGCAGGAGGGAAAAGAAAGGCCAGGAATATCCATCAGAAGGCTACACCAATCCTGGAGCTCTACATGGGGTCCAGCTGGGGTGGACCATGAACCAGCTGAGCACATACCCAGGCTCAGTGTCCTCAAGATGGGGTCTCTACCCTTCTTTTAGAGGATCTAAGGTCAGGATCTTAGAGTCAGGAGAGACATTAAAGAGCATCTAACCCAGAAATACCCTCCTACAGCATCCGGGGGGTTTGTTTGGATACCTCTGATGATGGAGAGCTCACATCTACCTTCCCTCCACTCCACAGGCTCTTACCTGGAAAACTACCACCTTCCCATTGTCTGCCTGAAGGTAATAGGTCCAAGTGGAGGAGATGAAGCTTTGGGCTGAGCTGATTAACTTATTGCACAGATTGGATAAGAGGTCCATCACTGAAATGGTGTCAGGAGGAGGCGATGGTCTCCATCCCTAGATTGGGGGAAGAAGGGGAGGGCAGGGGGGGAGAGAAGGGAGAGGAAGAGAAAAAGGCACGAGTCACCAGATCCTTGTGGTGGCAATCAGGGAGCTACTTAAAGATGGCGGCCTTTTTAAAGGAGAGAAGACCTGGGTTGGGCCTTGAAGGCTAGGTAGGATATCCATAGAAGAAGCAGAGGAAAGGGAGAATGTTTGGGGGGGGGGAGGGCAGGTTGGAGAGGTACATAAAACATCAAAAACAAACAAGGGAGGGAGGTGAGACCCAATCACCAAACTGGGAATTATCCACTTTCTCCTGCCATCCAAGGGGAGCCTCAGAAAATGTTGGAGCAGGGCAGGGCTGTCATCGGAGCTGGTCTTTGTGAAATGATGGCAGCAGCCTGTGCACCAGCCTCCTTGGAGGCAGAGAGGCCAATTAAAAAAAATAAAAGGAGGGGTTTTACAAATGGAGAAACTGAGAAATGAGTGCTCATCCACTCATTTATTAGCAAAATCTGGACTTCAAACCAGGTCTTGGGATTGCCTCTGGGGCCTCCTTCCCCTGCAGCAGAAATCAAGGCCATTTCCCAGGGAGCCGTCTTCACACCTTCTGGTGCCCAGGTGGAGGTGGAGGAGAAGGTGAAGGTGGAGGCGAGAGCGAAGGTCTCAGCGGTTCGGGCATCTGCCTCCAGCAGCCATCGGTGCATGCCAGCTGCTCTGGAGCCTGGTCGTAGGCCTGCAGACAGGCTTCGGGAATGAACAGTGGCGATTCTCAACGTCTGGCCAGTCTGCAGGCTCCCAGCCCAGGGCCTCCAGGGCCAGCTCCCTCCCCAGTCTGGGGCTCACTTAGAAGGTTTAGAACTGGAAGGAAACTCAGAGATCCTCGGAGCCAAACCCCTTTTTTGTTCCCAGATTGGGGTGAGAAGGGAAATGAGCTGCCTAAGGTCACACAGGCAGTGAGCAGAACCTCATCTCGCACAGAGTGACCTCCCTCCATCCCTTTTCCCCATCGCAGCTGGGCATCCCCACCCCCCACCTCGACTCCTCATCACCTGCTTTGCACTCGGCCAGGGTGACGTTGGCCTCGGAGCTGGCCGCAACAAAGTGGCAGATGGCGAAGAGGCGGCAGCCTCGGGCGCAGGCGTTCCGCAGCTCCTCCTTTGGACAACATGAAGGGTGTTGGGGTGCCCTGGCCAAACGTGGCCGGAGGGGCCTGGGTGCACCTCCCCTCCCCCGTAAGCATTAGTCCTCCGCCCCGCCCTGCCCCGGAACTCGACCTCCCACCTCAAACACTTGGCTGGTGGAAAATGAGAAGCGCGCTAGCCGGGGCGGCCCAGAGCATCGCCGGGAACCCGGCGGGCCCCCAGCCCTCACCCACAGTCGCGGCTCTCACCTGCGCCGCCGCCACGGCCGAGTGCGGAATCCAGAGCCGGCACTGCAGCTGGCACGAGCTGGTGGGGCCCAGCTGCTTGGCGAACGGGTCTCCACCGGCTGCCGTGGCTAGCGGCAGCAGCCCGGGGTGCAGCAGCAGCAAGAGTAGCATCAGGACCTCGGCGCCAGCCATGGCGAGCACGGGGATCGGGGTCCGGGGGCGCGTGGGGTCTGACCGGAGACAGAACCAGCAGCTCAGTGAGGGGCGCGCGGGGGGCTGGGGCGTGACGTCATCGTCCCTGAGCAAGGGAGCCTGGGAGACAGACAGGGGGGGGGGGGGGGGGAGAAGGAGAGAGATGGAGACCAGGAGCCAAGAGTCAAAGAATTTGGAGAAAACAAGGAGGCTAGGAGGGAACTAGGAAACCCTCTTCGGTCGGGCATCCCGCATATCCTCCTTTGGGTCCGCTCCTACGCGTGAAGCTGGGGGGAGGGGGGGGAAGAGAGGGAGGGGAGCATCGCTGCCCTCAGAAGGGAGAAAAGGGAGGTGGCCCGGGCCTGGGGGAGTCTCTCCACTGTTCCTCGGACCCAAGAGTCAAATGGATGGATGGTGAAACGGGACAAATTAAGAGAGCCGGGAGAGAAAGAATTTTTTTCTCCACTACCACCACCATCATCCCAGAGAGCCAGGGAACCCGGGAGTATTTGTTGTACCCCACAAGTTGTCCTGGGCTGGCCGTAGACATTTCCCTATCCCTTAGCACTGAAGAACGCTTCTCATAAGGGACTAACTCCCTTCTCTCTCCTTGCCCTTAGGGCGGTGGGGCCCCGTTTGGCCTGACTCTCCTTTACTCGGGAAAGGGTAGCCCCTGGACGGTGTAGGGACTGGCATGGGAGCCCACAACTGAACAAGGCAGATCCAGCGCTGAGCAGAGCTGGGCCGGGGCCTCCCAGACCTTGTCTAGGCTGGCCCCAGGCGCCAAAGCTGCTCTTCCGCCCGCCACGTGCGCAGGTGCGGTCCCTTGATCTTCAGGCCAGGACTTTTGACTCTAGACTCGGAGGGAGATGCCCCAGGTCAGAGGCCGCCAAAGGTGCCTCCTGCAGGAGAGAAAGAACGAAGCTGGGGGAAAGGAAAGGGGCAGGCTCTCGGCCAGAGTATTACCCCCTCCCCCAGCCCAGCTCCTGCCTTTCATCTCCCCCCGCCCAGTCCCCAGATGGCTTAATCAGCCGCGGCTGTGCCGGGCGCAGCTGGAATGTAACCTGCAAGCCCGCACATCTGGCTTTGGTCTCCTGTCTCGCCCCAAAGCGGCGGGGAGCGGGAGTCAGGAGCTCTCGGCCTCCCCCGGGCTCGCGGCCTCCCCTGCTCTTCTCATCATCGGCTCGGGGACCGTGGAGCAATTAAGGACTGGAGGACCTACCCCAAATCTTGCTCCCTTCCAAGCACCTCCCAACCCCAATTCCTGTGACTGGGGTCCAGCGCCTGGAGAAGGCATTGAAGAAGCCTTAGTTTCCCTGATTCATGGACTAACGTGGATCGGAAAGTGGGTGGGGAGCAGCGAAAGGAAAGGACCCTAAATTCCGTGGTCCTGGGCTCAGGTGAGCTCTCCCCCCTTCCCCCCCCCCCCCCCGCAGTTGCGGCAACTGCCTCCCCTCTGGCCAGCAACCGCCTCCCTTTCCCAATTCACCGTCCCGTCTCCCCCCCCCTTCAGATCCCCCCCAGGGAGCTAGTCCAGGTGAGGGGGGCAGGGGAGAGCTGCGCGGCCCCGGGGTCGGGTTTCAGGAAATCCGCCGACATTCCTCAGGGGCTTAAGAGGGAAAGTTTCTTCTGCGCCGCCCCTCACCCCCCTTCACTTCCTACCCCCTGGGGCGCCTCTCCCGATTCTGAGCAGAAGCAGGGTAGGGGGCCACTAGACCCTTTGGGAGTGGAAGACGCTATCAGCTTCTGGGCAAAGACAGTTCCCCGACGGCTCTGGAACGACAGAACCGAGGCTATTTTGGGTCCTTGGCCTCTGGGTTCTTTCTAGGGCTGTAGCCTCGGGATCATGTGTCTAGAGGAAGATCTGTGGGCCCGGGTGCACATGTCCAGGCGCCTCCCTGGGTCCGCGTCGGGGCGTCCCAGTCAAACCATCCGGGAAGAGCCCGGGTGTCTCCTTCCCTCCCCTCCCCCCCACGGCCCCAGCCTAAAGTTGATGTCACCCTCTGGCAGGGCAGACTTCAAGATCTGGACAAGCCACTCTTTGTCCAGCGCCCGAGTCCTGTCCTCCCTCCTCCAGGCCAGAAGGCTGGCATCCAGGGGGCAAGGGGTGGAGGCCCGAGCCCTGGCACCAGCGCGGCGCCACTCACCCAGCCCTCAGGCAGTCGGCTTGAGGAGTGAAAGGGGGTGGAGAGGTCAGAGAGGAGCTGCAGCCACTCCAGAGCCCACAGAGGGCTGGAGCGGAGGGGTGAGGGAATTGGGGGGGCAGGGAGGGAGCAGAGGTCTCGAGAAGTAGTCACTTTGACCTCACCTGCCCACCCTGAGCTCTCCTTCTTTCCAAGACCCTAGGTTTGGGGGAGAGGGGAGAGCTCAACCTCTAACCCCCAGCGCTGGGCCCCCAGCAGCTTTGAGACTCCCAAATGCAAGCAATCCCTACTCCTCCCACCCCCACCCCACGGCTTTCTACTTACCCTTGCCTCCACCTCAGGGTCCCCAAACTGACTCTCTCAACCGGCTAGAACCACTCAAGAACCTACTCTCAGTCCTAATCCCATAATAGGAGGCTCAGCCAGGGAAAGCTCACATCCCCACTGTATCCGCAGGGTCCTGAAAGAGACTTAAAGATTTCGAGGTCCCCTCCACACTTCCCCAAAAAGCACCCTGGGAGCCCTCCCAAACCAGCCCTAGAGCGTTGAGCCTCCACCGGCACAGAAAGGCCAGGAGACCTTTTGGTCCTACCAATCTCACTTTATAGAGCCTGGGGCGGGGTGGGTGGGGAGACTGACTTGCCTAAAGTCAGTCGGGCAAGCCAGACCGGGTACTTGACTCTCAGGTCTAGGCTCTTTCTTTCCCTTACTGGCTCAACGGAACACTGGTTTGCGCTACTGGGCGAGTCCTAGGAACCTGAGAAGAGGGATCTAGAAGTCCTTGCCCTTTTCAAAATCCCCATCGGATCGCGGCCCCTCGGACGATTTTCCGGAGCCAGATGTGACCACCCTTGGGGGCAGGACTGGCAAGAAATAGGCAATTGCCCTGGGTAGGAGGCGGGGGCTAAGAATTCCTCCTAACTGAAGACTTGGGCTTTGAGGACTTGGGTCAATATTTGAGGAATTTCTCCCACTCTCCGGATTCTGTGAGGAGGGAGGGGTTAAGCTGCAAGCTCGAGAGATCGAAAACTCACCCCACCCCTCCCCACCCAGCCCGGACTATTTTTCTGGGCCACTGGAGACCTAGCAGAGGAGTTTGAAGTCTATGGCAAGAAGAGAAAGCCCCAGAGAACACCCGGAGCATACAGCTGCAAGCGGATCCATGCCATGAAAAGAAGTAACAAGACCCTCCAACCTGGGGGAGGGCATTGACCAAGAGTAAAAATCACTAAGTCGTGGGGGAGTGGAGGGCATAAGCAGTTGCCAACCCTTGCTGGTAGACAAAACCTAGAATAAGTAACTTGGGAGATGGAGGAATCCCAGAGCGCTTAAATTATGCCCAGTGCCTCATGGGCAAGGGTGTGTGGCTCAGCAGGAGCAGGAAAAGCTCTTATTACCCTGTCTCATCCTGGGCAACTAGTGAGGACTGTTTGGAGCTAGCTGGCATAGAAGAAGAAAAACTGGGTTTGCAGAGAGAGGGCTCTATCTTGAGCAAGTCTCCTACCTCTCTGAGCCTAGGTTTCCTCATCAATCAGTAAATATTTATTGGGGGCAGCTGGGTAGCTCAGTGGATTGAGAGCCAGGCCTAGAGATGGGAGGTCCTAGGTTCAAATATGACCTCAGACACTTCCCAGCTGTGTGACCCTGGGCAAGTCACTTGACCCCCATTGCCTAGCCCTTATCACTCTTCTGTCTTGGAGCCAATACAAAGTATTGGCTCCAAGACAGAAGGTAAGGGTTTAAAAAAAAAAAGTAAATATTTATTAAGCACCTACTATGTGCCAAGCGCTGTAATGGAAGCTGGGGATACAAAGAAAGAAATGAAACTAACTGGTGCTGCCCACAAGAAACTATTTAAAATGAGATCAGCTAATACATGTAGGATCCAAACTGAATTGCTTGTCAGCCCTGGGAGGGGGGAGGGAAGAAGGGAGGGAGATAGCAGGAATCGAATACCTTTGGAAAATCCATGTGGACATTCGTTATTGAAAAAAAAGAAAGAAAGAAAAAGAATTGTAAAGGAACAACTAGCTAAAAGGAGCTCTAGTCAGTTCTATTAGCCTAGGAAGCCTGAGGCTTAGGAAGATCCAATCAAGCCAGCCTCTGTATGCCCACATTTTAGGTGATTAAGAAATGCCATTGAATGGAATGTTCCTCAGGAGAGCGTTTGCTTCTCTACTGAGTGGGGAAGACCTTAAAAACATAGAATATTGAGCAGGGCAGGATCTTAGATCCTGGAATAGTCCCCTGAACACAAAATATTAACAGTTGGAAGGGGCCTTAGAATAGCCGGATGCTATGGCCTTAAGACACTAAATGGCAGACCTGAAAAAGGCTTTGGAACATCCCTGTAGAGACCAAAGGGAGCTTAGAACACAAACACAAGCTGTCGGAGGCGGGAGGGTCCTTAGAATAATAATGCCGGTGCCCAGAGGAACCTTAAAATGTAGACTATCAGAACGGAGAGAGACCTCGGAGGTCATTCAATCTTCTTTGTTCCGGGAAGGAAAGGGGGAAGTCAAACAATTAACTCAAGTATTTATTGTCAAACCAGCGACCACCTATCGCGTGAAGCCTAACCACCGCCACCACCACTAACTCCTTTGTCGGTGCCTTTCTCCCGCCTCCGCCTTCATCTTTCCTTTGTTTCTCCCCCACGGAAAGTAAGCTCTTTAATGCCAGGGATCTCTGGTTTTTGTCTTTGTATCTTCCGACCCAGCACAAAGTGGTCACAATAAATGCTCATTGAAAGGAAAGACCTTTCCTCTTTGCTTCAATTTCACTAGATTTCAAAGAAGGGAGAAAGGGGAAGAGAAACTAATTTTTCTCCTTCCCTCCTTCTTTTCCTAGGGATGATCCTGGACCCAAGAGTTTCCCTGATTCCAGTAGAGGGTGCTGTGTCCGTCTCAGTTCGCTGGTGGTCACAGATGGATGGTGCTGGCAGAATTCACAGGAACCACGATCTGAATCGTGGTTCTGCCTTTGACTTACTGGTTAACCTCTGGAAAAACGCTTTCTTTGTCTAGTCCTCAGTTTCCCCATCTGTAAAATGAAGGAGTTGGTCTAGACGATCTCCAAAATCGCTTATAACTTTATTAATCCATCGGCAGGGTATTGTCCCCCAAGTCCTGGCTGAGGCTCCTAAATCCGAAGCGCTCCTAATCCTCTGACCTCTTGGTCTCCTTTTTCGACCCCCACTACCCCAGATCTCGCCTCCTCTGGGACCCTCTAGCCGCCTCCTTCTTCCGGCTCTTTCCCAAGACCCGGCTGCAGGGCAAGGTGCCCGTGAGTCTTTCACGTCAGCACCAGTGACCGGCCGCCGAGACTGGTGCGCCCACAGTTCTCCAATCCTAACCCACGAGGCTGGCAGAAGAAGGGGAACCTGCAGGGTCTGAGCTGGGGAAATGGGTGAAGTCTCAATCAGAGGTACGGGGTACCCACTGCCCGCATTAAAGTCTCTCTGGATCTCTGGCTGCTGCACTTAGCTCCCTCCGAGCTGGAGAGGAGGAAGGGCTCAAAGTAAAAAACCTTTCTTCTCAATCTCCCCCCATCCCACCCGAGACGGTCTGTAGGTTCCAAGACCTGTGGCAGTGGGCAGGTGCCCCAAGGGCGCACTCACGAGTCAGCCTGCTCTCCCTCTCGTGCTTCCTCCCTCCCACCCTCCACGCCCGGCTGGCTGGGGGTGCGCTCCAGGCGGGGCCCGGCTAGGACCCAGCCCGGGGGGCCGGAGCCGGCAGCAGCCAGCAGCAGCCACGTCAAGCGGAGAAAAAGCAAGCCTTCCTGGGTCGGGAACCTTTCCGGGGAATGGGCTGGATGCAACAGGCGTGTATTCCAGGGGAAGGCGTGGGCAGGCAGCCTTTGCGCCAAACCTCTCCCCCGCCCCCCCCATACACACACCCCGGAATGGGAGTCACTGGGCAACTTGAGGGGGAGAACTCAGACCTGGGTCTCCGTCGGCCCTCGGTGTCACAGCTCCCTGGAGCTATGGGCAGGGCTGGAGGGGCTATTATTAAATGGGCTGCGGGGACCCAAGTCAGGGCGAGGAGCGGCTGGGAAATCCCCCTCCCCCTAATGTTTGTTTATTGCAGAGGATTTTGCCTCAGAGCCGGCGTCCCGAGGGCCCGAGGACAAGCTGGGGTGTGGTGTGTGCGTGACAGAGTAGCTGGGAGTGGGGTCCGGGGCTCAGAGAGTGAGACCACGGGCGGGCGGAGAGTAACGGCGGGCGGGGTGGGGGCAGGGACAAAGTAGAAACGAAAACTTTTTAAAATTTTCAGTGGGGGAAAAAAAGTTGCTCTGGGCGGTCGGTGCTACCTGCAGTTAGGGTGTGGGTGCACCTCCTGACTATTACTCACCTGCGCGCCACCACCCCCCGGCCCTGGCCCTTACCTGGCCCGGCCCTCAGGAACCTTGCTGAGTGGATTTTTCCTAGTGGGGAGGGAGGAAAGCCGGAGCCCAAGAGCAGAGAGAGAGAGAGGATTGAGGGAGAAGGGAGAAGCCGGGCCCAGAGGACATCCTTTCTACAGGAACCCTTCCCATCCCCTCCAGTCTCTCTCCTTGGGCGACTCCAGGAGGTGTGCTTGCATGGGGGTCCGCGTGTGTCTTGGGACCCCTCCCCCAGAGAAACCCGACCTTAGAGCCTCTAGCAGAGCCGTCTTTCGTCCGGGGCCTGCGTTACGTCGGGGCCCTTTGGGCCGAGGTAACAGGAGAAGGAGCCGCTCAGCTAATGTCACTAAGTGGGTTTGCACTTCTCTCCCTCCCTCCCTTTCTTGAGTTTTGTATCTTTCTCTCCCCCCCCCACTTCCAGTGAACACCCCCCTCCCATCAGAGCAAGGCGCTGGGGGGAGGAGGGCGCAGGGGGAGGTTAGGCTGGGGGTTGGGGGGAGGCTGAGAAAGGGGGGAGGAGAGAAAGGAGGAGGAAAGCGGGAGGGGGCAGTGGAGAGAGGGGGACAGTGAGAGGAGTCTGGAGTCCCAGCAGTGGAGGGCTTGTTAATTTCAGGCCCCCCCGGGGGCGGGGCAGGGCGGGGCCAGAGGCGCATTAGCAGCTTGTCAATTTCGGTTGCTCAGACTTGCCCCGGACTCTCCGAAACTTGTTGCGGCTCCGCGCGCCCGTCTCCTTCTCCCCTGGCCACTCACCGCCTCCCGCTCCCTCGCTCCCTGTTCCCGGCTCCCCGCGGACCTGCTTTTCCCCTGAGTCCCGGGGCCGCCGGATGCTACGGGCTCCAGGCGGAGGCTTGAGGCAGGGCGCTGCCCTCCCCACAACGCGGACCATGCTAGCCTTGGCGCTGCTTGCCTTCGGAGCGCTGCGAGCCGGATCTGGAAGCTGTGAGTACCTACCCCAAACCGTCCCCTACCCCCAGGCACTCACTCACACTCCCCACTCCAGGAAGCGCTGGGAGATGCTCCGGGCCAGGCTGGAACCCACCCCCCTCCCCTTGGTCCCCCTCCCGGCCTGCGGCACCTGGCTGGCCCGGGAACAAAGAAAGGGGCCCCGGGGAGCCCCCGTTGGGCCCCGGGACGAGGGGGAGGAGGAGGAGGCGCCAGCCCAGGGCGAGGCGGGATGGGCAGGCCCGGAGCGCAGCGCGCCTCGGGCGGGCTCCGGGGGTCGTCTTCTGACTAGGGTGGGAGGTTGCGCTTAGCCGGGTACCGGCAGGGCACGGCCCTGGGCCTGGGCGCACGAGATAAGACTCTGTCCCCCGGCATTCCTTCTCCCTCAGCGGGTCCGCACCACCTGCGAGGCGCGCTAGACTCGGGGAGCCCTGGCCGGGCGGGGCTAGGAGTTCTGAATAGGAGCAGGGCAGCTCCTGTGGCCCCCAGGACTTCACCTGGCCTGGCTTAGTTGAACGGGCGAGTCACCTCGGTCTCTGAGAAGCGGGCCTCTTCACTGAGCAGCCCCCCCACCCGGCGAATTCCCCCCTCTTTCAGCTCGGGGGCAGCCTTTGAGCCTTCCGGGGCTCCCTCTGCTGCTCGCTGCGGGAGTAAGGGGTAGGAGAACGCATCGCATCACCCCTCTTTGTAGCCTAGGGTCGCGTTCCGGCCTTGGTCCTCGGGAGCCGGGCCAGACCCTGCATCGCCCGGCCTCGTTACCTCTCCTTCTGTCCTGGGCGCGGAGTACACCCGCACCTTAGTCTCCCCAACCCTCCGCCGGCCCAAACGGGAGAGATTGGGTTGAGCCGTGTGTCTCCCGATCTACAAGGAGGGAGTGTAAGGGTGGGGGAAGGGGACCAGAAGGGAACCGCGCCCCGGACTGAGAGCCTGGAAAGGGGGCTGTTAGGGTGATGCTCAGCCTGCTTTGCCCCCTCCTGGGTTTATGGAAAGAGCTAGGGGAAGGGGTGAGATGGGACAGTGCTGGGGGCCACTCGGCTCCAGCTCTTGCTTGCCTGGCTCTGGGCCCGGGGATGAGCCTCTGAAAAACGGGGCTGCTTCCCCCATTCTGCCCCACCGGCCCCCTCCCAACCTGGGCAGTTTTTACTGCCCAGACGGGTCTAGTCCCTTTCTTGGACTTGGGGCTGGGGCCGCAGTAAGATCAGGGCTTTGGAGAGATGCCCCACGCTGAAGGAAGGGGTGAGGGTCGGCAGGGGCTGGATGGGTACATCCACAGAACTCCATACTTCGCCCCTGCTCAGTCACACCTCTGCCAAGGCATCTGGGACCAGCCTCCCAAAGGAACATATATACAAACACTCATCTGCACTCACACAAACACACTGGCACACACAGACTCACACGGACTCAGTCACACACCCTCCCTCGCACAGTCACCTAATCACATTCAACTACAAACTCATTCTGGCTCGGATAGACTCTTGGGCCAGCATGAACTTATATACACATTCCCACAAAACCCCATTCAGATTCCCAGGACGGTGTTCAGATAAACACACAAACTTGGCTGGATCCCCACAGGCACAGGACTCTAGTCCCCCCCCAAATCCCAGCACCCACTCTTACTCTCCAGCCACAACCCCATCTGCCCAGGAGCACCCTGAAGGGCATCCCGCATTGGCCTCCTTCAAGAGCTTCCCCCCCTCTACTCACACCCCATCCTTGACTTGGCTTGTTCTGAGCGCCCTCTCTCAGGCCACTGTCTGCCCTGGGCAAGGTCTCAGTGGGAAGCTGGGGGACAGAAAGAGAACTGGGGGTGTTCTGGCTCCAATAAGTGTCAGAGAAGGAGAAGTCAAGGGTGGAGGAAGGAGGGTGGGGGAAGCTTGGCTAGGATTGGGGCCCCCAGAAAACCCCCATAATCCAGGGGACAGTTCAGGGTGCCTTTGTTTCCCTTCTTCTGTGGAGGACCAGAGGGAAGACGAGGAGAAGGGGAGTGTGTTTGTGCAGAGGGGGTTGTTGTGTGTTTTTTTCTTTAAGGAAAAAAAATTAAATAAAAGATCCTCACACCTCTACAATGTGTTTCGACTTTATGATGTGACTTAGCACCTGACCAGCAATCTGGTTTTATGGTCCAGTCGTAAAGTGTCCAGCAGGTATGGACCCGAGTTCTGGGCTTGCCCTGTCTGTCCTGGGCCCGGCCAGCCCCCTCCACCCGCCTCCCTGGCCCCTTCCGCTCCAATCTGAAAACTTCACACTTTTCCCTTTTAAAACACATGTTCTTCCTTTTTAATAACGGGCCAGGCTGTGGATCGGAAAAACATTGTTAAAGTCGCTGGCCCCGGGAGCCAGCAGTCTGCACAGCTCCCTTGCTCCCTCGCTTGCTCAGCTCAGCTCCCATCACTCTGGGTGGAAGGCTGGGGCGGGTGGAGGAGGGGGGGAGATGGAGAGAGAGGAGCCCAAGCCCGAGAGGAGGGGAGCTCCCTGCCAAGAGAGGGGGGGTGCCTCAGCCCCTGGGCCAGAACGGGGCAGAGGGAGGCCCAAGGAGTCCTTGGTCCGACTTCTGGCTGCCTCGGGTTCAGCCAGGTCGGGCAGGCAGTGCCGTGGGCTCTATAAATTTGTGGTTCCCCACCCCACCCCCGGGCTCTCGGCCACCCAGCCTCGTGGAATGTCTCAGCCGCCTCCTTTCCACGTCGGGAAATATAGTTTTTATGCATTGTTTATGCTCGATCTTCCGTTTGTTCTTTCTGGGGGCTGCTCTCTCCCCACTCTCTTCTCCCCCCTTCTTCCAGCAACAGGCCACAGGCCAGCCTGGCCGTTCCCCTTCTGAGGGACCCCCAAGCCAGTGCCGGAAAGGGGTGTGGGACTGACTGGGGAGGGCCCAGGAAGCGCTGGGCCCGAAGCCCTCTTTCCTCCCGCCAGCTGAAGGAAAACAACAGGCACCCCCCCTTCCTCAGCAGGCTGCCGGCTGGCACTGCCCACTGGTGCCCACAGATCCACAAAGGGAGGCCAAGACCCCCGACGGCAGCTGTGGCATCTGGGAGAGGCGCCACAATGGGGTTGGGATAAGACAGAGGAGCCAAAGCAGTGCTGGGGAGTGGGCAGGACTAGAGTTAGGGAGGGCTTTGGCACAAATAGGGCCAGCGACACCCCCCTCCATAGACACACACCTCCCACCAAGAGGGTCTGGACCCCCCAGAGAGCCCCCTCTAGTCTGCTTCCAGAAGGCCTCCCTTCCCCACAGGGGTGCTCCCTGGGTGCCCGTGACCCTGAGTGGGCCAGGGCGAGAGGGGTCCCCAGGCCACCCCCCTGGGGTGCCCCCGCCCCTGCCCGGGAGGCAGGAAGCAGTGGGTGGGCTGGGCAGAGGCGCCGGCAGGCGGGAGGGCGCGGGGGCTTCCGCGTCAGAGTTTCATGCTGAAGGAATTCCGAATTAGCGAGGAGGCCGGCTCTCTTGGTAACGCTTCTCTCACTGTGACCTCCAAACCAGATTACTGGGGCGGGCTTGGCTGCACACGGCTTCCCAACATGTTTTTCTGTTGCTCCGTCAGAAACCTCCTGTGCAAGCCGCCCGTGGTCGGAGGGCAGCAAAGCCCATGACCAAAACCGGGAGAGCCACTGGGGTCTCCCTCCCGGCCGGGAAACAAAGCCCCCGGGCGCGCCAGCGGAACAGGGGATTCTGCCCTGCTCCCTCCCGCTGCTGCCCCTCCTCTGCTCCAGCCGCCAGCCAGCACATCCATCCGTTGCACCACTCCGCTCGAAGGGATGGCTCAGACTTCAGGCACTCCCTGGACAGAGCCCCAAATTCAATTTATATCTCACGCTCCAAGCAGACAAAGCCCACTGCCAAATCTGCCCATAGAAATCCCAGCCATCTCAGAGGGTTGGAAGGAGGAGGCAGCCGCCGCATCCGCTGGCTTGTCCCCAGTCCACCTCCTTCCCAGCCCAGGGGGAAAGTGAGGAGGGCAGGACCCCCTCACACCCTCGGGGGAACAAGCCGGAGACCCTTGGCCACTTATCGCCTGCCGAGAGGAGACAAAGGAAAGAGAAAGGGAGCTTAGCTAATCTGCCCGCCTGGCTGGCCTCAAGGAGCTCTCAGTCAGGAGGTGGGATGGGACTGTAACGCCCAACAGCTAGCAGAAGCTCAGCCCGAAGATGCCCAAAAAATGCTAAAGTGGGAGGTGAGAAATGAGCAGGGGGAGGGCAGGCCAGTGGAATAAGGAGAAGCCTCGGGCTTTAGAGACATTGACCCAGCCTTGCCCCATGCTGGGGAGGGGGACACCCCACATGCAGGGCTGCTGGACAAGGAAAAGACTATCTTAGCACTGAAACATTCTTGTCCCAGCTGTTAGGGTCCGATAGTGGACAAAGAAGTAGCAGTGTAGACTGTGGAGGTCCCACTGTGCTGCTGTGTTATGGGCATCCTCCCAAGTGGAGGTGGAGATGGTCTGGAATCATAGAATTTTAGAACTCTTAGGGATCAGCTAGTCCAATGCCCACATTTTAAAGATGGAAAAATTAAGCCCAGGAGAGAAAGGACTTACTCAGGGTTGCCTGGGAAGTTAATGGCACAGCCTCCAGGATATGAACTCCCAATATCAAAGCATTTTGAGCTGGAGATGGCCTTAGAGAACATCCAGGATAATTTTATAAATAAAGAAACTGAAGTCCAGAGAGTGGAGTCTGGATATGACTTATTTAGGAGCATGCAGGAAGTTGGCAGAGCTGGAACTCCTACATAAGTGTACTGACCTCCATCTCAAGGTTCTTCATTCCACACCAAGCATCTTTCCTCCATTCCTTTCCTTAAAGCCCCAGCCATCTTTGGACAGAAGACACCCTCAGAAGCCTTGGGTTAACCCTCTGTCCCTCTTGAATTCTAACTCCTGACAGCAGTTGCCCTTGCCCCTGGGGCTGATGGGCTATTATTTCTCTAACCCCAGACCTGGCTGTGATCGCCCCCCAGGACCCAACGCTGCTCATCGGCTCCTCCCTCCATGCTACCTGTTCAGTGAGTGTGAGTGGCAGTGATGCACCCATGGCTGAAGGGCTCTACTGGACCCTCAATGGCCGACGGTTGGCCCCGGAGCTCTCTCAGGTCCTCAACGCCACCACCTTGGGCCTGGCATTGGCCAACCTCAACGGTTCCAAGCAGCAGTCAGGGGACAACCTGGTGTGCCACGCACGGGATGGGAGCATCCTCGCTGGTTCCTGCCTCTATGTTGGCTGTATGTGCTGGCTCCTCTGCCTTTTGCCTCCCCCCTCCCAATCATCAGGACCCCCCCAGTCCCTATCTCCCATCCCCTCTGACCCTGTGGGGTTCCAGGGACCTCCAATGCCCTATCCTGGGGTCCAAATTACAGCTGCTTCTGAGATGGTTTGAAAGGACTCTTGGAGATGACTTCCTCCACACTCCCCATCTTTGGAAGCATCTGGGTCTTGGTGAGGAGGAAAAGAGTAGTTTAGGCCAGACTCGGTAACTCTGGGGTCCTAGTGAGCCTAAGGGTCAGGGGACAGGAATGACGTGTTTCTTCTTTCCATCCTTCTACAAGAAGGAATCAAAGCTGCTACATTAAACACCAGGCCAGGCTTCCTCCTTCTGTACGGACGACCTCTCTGCCTGTAGGAAATCCCTCCTTTGAGCAAGAAAGGCTCTGCATCCCCTCTGAACCCTTAGGAAGCAGGAACTAAGCTGGGGGAAATGCTGGCCCCTAAAGGGCCTTCAGGAGATGGAGAGCAGGAGCAGGAGGTGCACGGACAGATGGAAGAACTAGGCTTCAGCCAGCCCTCGGGCCTTCTGTCCCCACAGCCCAGACTCCCCGCTAGTGCGGGAGCTCCCCAGTCCCCACCAGCCCCAGGCCGCATTCATAAAGAACTTGGGCCCCTGGATCTTTGACGTGTCTTTCAGGGAAACAGGGAATCCGGGTAGGAGCGGACATTCGCCTCTTCCTCTCCCCTCCCAGGGAGCAAGCGCTCCAAGACCCCAGCACAGACCCCAACACTCGGTAACCGGATCCTAGGCAGGGTCCGTGGCTGCGAACACGTTTCCTTGAAAGAAAGGATGAATAAATCAGGAGGCGTCGCTCCCCCAGCCTCAGGCCCAGCTCCCCGGGGAGCCCGGTTCCGGTGTTGCCCGGGCCCCTCCTCTAGTCCTCTGCTGATGGGGGGGGGCCTGCGCCCCCGAGTGTCCGGTCCACCTTGCTTCCCTTCATCTCCCCAGTGCCCCCCGAGAAGCCTGTTAACATCAGCTGTTGGTCCAAGAACATGAAGGATCTGACGTGCCGGTGGTTCCCGGGCACCCAGGGCGAGACCTTTCTCCATACCAACTACACCCTGAAATACAAGCTTCGGTAAGCATGTGGGTGCAGGGACAGAGGGAGCCAGGGGGAGTCGGGGGACCGGAAAGAGGGCTCAGGCATGGAGTGCCCCGGGGAGGGGAAGCCCATTCCCGGTGGGAGATACCTGGGATTCCCGGGAGCCTGAGGAGGGGCACATGGAAAGGGGCCATCCAGGAGGAGGAGGGAGCGAGTTGAGCAGAGATAGGAGGCGAGTCCCTGGAGGAGGGGAGCGTAGCAAGGGGCCCCGGGAAGGGATTTCCTGGCAATGGGAACAGAAGAAGGTGAGGGGATAGCAGAGGTGGTAGGACAGCCCGGGCTCCAGGGCGGGTGTGTAGGGGGGTGCCGTTTGTCTCCCTAAACCAGGTGGTACGGGCAGGATAACACATGCCAAGAATACCACACCGTGGGGCCCTATTCCTGCCACATTCCCAAGGACCTGGCACTATTCACGCCCTACGAGATCTGGGTGGAGGCCACCAACCGCCTGGGCTCGGCCAGGTCCGAGGTGGTCACCTTGGACATCCTGGATGTGGGTGAGGCCCCCCCCAGCCCCCCAGGCTCTTCCCTCCCTCTCCTCAGCCCTCTAGCATTCTAGCCCTAGAAGATGGAGATAAGGACGGAAAGGAAGCGGAACCTGCTGCCTCAGGAAGGCTAAAAGGGGGAGCCCGAGTCTTTGTGGGCCTCTGCTCCCCAGGGCCCTTTGGCCTTGCTGCTTCTCTGCCCCGCTCTTCCTCCTCCTCCGTCCCCTCTCTGTCCGCTTCCAGTTGGCCCCTGTCTGCCCCACTCAGCTCCTTTCGCTGGTCCCCATCCATCTGCCTGAACACTCCCCTAGTCTCTCAGCCTTTCTCCATCTCTACCGCTCTCTGCCTTTCTTCCCTCCCTCCCTCCCTGGGAGGCTAAGTTCTTTGCTTGGCTGGAGGGGGGTGGGGGGTGGGGCGGGGCATCCCAGTCTCGATCCCTGTCCTGGGGCCCTGGACACCCCACGGAAAACACCTGGCTCTGGTTTGCCCTCGGGGTGGGGCCCAACTCCTTCCTCTGAAGCCCCAGGTCCCTGCCCTCCCCCTCCCCGCTCCCTCCCTAATGGGATGGGGCTATGGCTGGGGCTGGGATGGGGCTTGGTCTCTGGGCCCCTCCCCCTCAGCCTGGGCCAGGTGTGGGGGCCCTTGGGGAATGGGGAAGGGAAGGGGAACAGGAGCCTTCAGGTCAGGGAGGGGCTGGGGAGACCCAGCCCTGGCCCCCTCCCTGGGAAGCCTCCGGACCTGGTCTGGGGGCAGGGGGGGAGGACCGGAAGGCAGGAAATAGATGATCTGTGAGCAGAATTGGTCCTAATCTAATTAGGATGTTTCTCAGCCTCCCTTTCCCCCAGGCAGCCCCCAGTCCTTAACCCTTTCAGTGCTGGGGCTCCCCCCAACATACACAAGGGGGCAATGCTAGCCTTGGCCCAGAGCTCCTAAAAGATGGGATTCTCCAAGGAGAAGAAGGGGGGTGGGGGGCCGAATCATTCGCCCCTGTGCATAGAGCCCTGACATCACACCCCCACCTTGCCACTTCTGGCGGTGTGGCCCTGGGTGAATTCACCAAGCCACAGCAAGATGGTTTCCTTATCTGAAAAGAGAGGCACTTTATACCTGAACTGTGTCCGTCCAAGAACCCCGGTGAAGAAAGCACTTTGAAAACCTCCAGAAGTCGACATTATGATTATATCAGTTCCCAGTGTGGGGCCAAAAAGCTTTTAAGGCCCATGGTTCAAGTTCCCAGAAATCTCCCTGTCCACTGTCCGGCCTGGCATGAACTCTCCCTTTGCCATCATCATCACGATCATCATCATCATCATCATCATCATCATCATCATCATCATCATCATCATCGATGCCCATTCAGACCCTCCAAACAATCCCGGGGGTCCCGCCGAGCTGAGTCCTTTCCATGGTTTGGTCCCACTACCGTTAGTGTCCCTTTGGTTAGGACGAGGCTAGGGGGGAAGAGAGCCAACCTGAAAGGGATTAATTCACCCAATTCCTCACCAGTAACAACAGACCCCCCACCAGATGTCCATGTGAGCCGAGTGGGGGGCTTGGAGGACCAACTGAGTGTCCATTGGAACTCCCCACCAGCACTCAAAGACTTCCTTTTCCAAGCTAAGTATCAGATCCGCTATCGAGTAGAGGACAGTGTGGAGTGGAAGGTAAGATGACATTTCCCCTCTGACCTTCGACCCCATCCCAGAGTGGATTACCTTTTTTCCTTCTTCCCACCCCCTACATGAACACCAGTCTCACTGCTTTTCTTCCCTGGCCTTCCTCTCTCTCCCTCTCACCCTCCCTCCATTTTTCTCTCCTCTTCCTCCTCCCTTCCTCCCTCTCCCCCTAATCCTCCCTTTCTCCATCTTTCTCTCCTTCTCTTCCTCCCTCTCTCTCTCAGCCTCCCTTCCTCCATCTTTCTCTCCTTCTCTTCCTCCCTTTCCCTCTCCTCCCCCTTCTTCCTTCTCCCTCTCAGCCTCCCTTCCTCCATCTTTGTCTCCTCTTCCTCCCTTTCCCTCTCCTCCCCCTGTCCTCCCTCTCCCTGTGACCCTCCCTTTCTCCATCTTTGTCTCCTCTTCCTCTCTTTCCCTCTCCATCTTTCTCCTCTCTCTTTCTGTTTCTGCCTTCTATCCACCTCTGTCTGACTGTCTCACCCTTCATAGAAAGCAAAAACTCAAAATGTGAAGAAATTTCCTGAAGGAGAACAAGAGTAGACTGATTGGGACTTTAGAGACTATCTAATCCAACTTCCTCATTTTACAGCGGAGGAAACTGAGTCTCTGAGAGATTTAGAGCATAAAAATAGAAGTGCAGAACTTGCAGAAACCTCAGAAAATAGACTGGGGGCAGGGACTCTCATCTTTGTTTCTGTTTCTCCAGCACCTAGAACAGTGCCTGCCATACAGTGAACACCCTGAATGGTGCCTATCACAGAGGGAGCACCTAGAACCAGAACAGTGGCTGCCACGTAGTGAGCAATTAATGCCTGTCTCCTAATTGATGAATATGGAAACTGGAAGGACCACCTAACGTGGAACAGTAGAGCCATAAAGGATGGTAGAGAGGCTGCCTAGTTCAATCAATCAGCCACTTAGCTCGATCAATCAATAATGAAAGATTTAGTAGGTACTTACTGTATGTCTGGCACCAGGCTGGGTACTAGGGATACAAAGACAAAAGGAAGAAGTTTTGCCTTCAAAAAGCTTCCATTCTGGGGGGAAGGGGAGGAGTGAGGAGGGAGAGACAAAATATTTATATGTAAGTCTATGCAAACTAGATACCGACAGGCCAAGTGGTACAGTGGATAGAGTGCCAGGCCTGGAGTAAAGAAGACTCGTCTTCCTGTGTTCAAATCCAGCCTCAGACACCTACTAGCTGTGGGATCCTAGGCCAGTCATTTAACCATGTTTGCCTCAGTTTCTTCATCTGTCAAATCAGTTAGAGAAGGAAATGGCTAACCACTCCAGTATCTTTGTCAAGAAAACTCCAAATAGCTTGCAGCTGTGTAACCCTGGGCAAGTCACTTCACCCTGTTTGCCTCAGTTTCCTCATGGTTGAAACGAACTGGAGAAAGAAATGGCAAACCACTCTAATATCTCTGCCAAGAAAATCTTCAGGACAGAAGAGCCAAAATAGACAAAAGACTATTAATAGAGGAAAATAGGAGGAGCTGAGGGAGAAGGGGAAAGCTTCCTCAGGAAGGTGATGTTTGAGCGGATTTATGAAGGGAATAAGAGATTCTAAGAGGCAGAGGTGAGATGGGGATCCAACCAGGGGGGACAACCAACTCCAAGGCTTGGAGAGGAGTGTCATTGTGAGGAACAGCAAGGACTCCCATAGGACTGAACCTTATAGGGCAGGAAGGGGTTTAATATCTAAGGTTAGACAAGTAGGTTGGAGACAGGCAGCTGGGTGGCTCAGTGGATTGAGAGCCAGACCCAGAGATGGAAGGTCCTGGGTTCAAATCTGGCCTCAGCCACTTCCTAGCTGGGTGACCCTGGGCCACTTGACCGCCATTGCCTAGCCTTTACCACTCTTCTGCCTTGGAACCAATACACAGTATTGATTCTAAGATGGAAGGTGAGGGTTCAAAAAAAAAGGATAAGAGGAGGGAATTGGGGTAAAAGGGAAAACTGGGAGCCAAGTGCTATAGTCCTTGGGAAAAAAGGAAGAGTGACCCAGGGGCTGGTACTGGGATCTCCAGGATCTCAATTTGGGTGATAAATCTTAATTGAGTGAACCCCAAAGAAGGAGAGTTTTGCTGAGGGGTTGTGGCAAAGAAAGAGAATGAGGAGCAGAAAAAAAAAAAGAAAGGATTCGAACTCTCCCCCTGGCCATCTACTATCAGGACTAAATGTGTGTGTGTTGGGGGGAGTGGGCAAGGCAAGGGTAGCGGGGTCATCGGGAGAAGCCAGGTTTGTCTGGGTGCCAGGAAATGGAGGTCTTATTAATGAAGAAACAGGAATTCCAGATGAAATGAAGTAAGGTAGGGCTGACAGAGATGAGGAATAAGAGAGGGCAATATGGGTTGGGGCAGGGGGTGGCTCTCATCTTGCAGATGGAGAAACTGTGGCCCAGGGAGGATGTCGAGGTAGCTGAGACCCAGGCCCAATAAGTCCAAGGCTCTCTCTGCTCCAGAAGGCTACCATCTTGGCCCTGACAAAAATACCCATTTACCCTTTGGCCTCCATCGATGTCCCTTTCTTTGACGACCCTCTAACTCTTTCTGCCCCAGCGGGGAGTTCCTTGGTTTCCTGACCATTTCCTTCTCCCACCCCCTCCCCTGAGCAGGTGGTGGATGACGTGAGCAATCAGACGTCCTGTCGCCTGGCCGGCCTGAAGCCAGGCACCGTCTACTTCGTGCAGGTGCGCTGTAATCCCTTCGGCATCTATGGGTCTAAGAAGGCAGGAATATGGAGCGAGTGGAGCCACCCCACTGCGGCCTCCACACCCAGAAGTGGTGAGGGAACCCTCCTCCAGATCCGGACCGTCCGTGCCCACAGAGCGCAGAGCAGAACTTCAGAGGTGGAAGACCCAACAACGAAGGGGGGCAGAGCTAGAAAGGACCTTGGAACATAAAGTGGGAGCCATCTCCGAAAGAGCCTTAGAACATGGAGCGTCAGCGCCAGAAGGAGAGAAAATGCCAGAGCCCTTAAAGGGCCTTTAGATCAGAGGATGTCAGAACCAGGAGGGCCCTTAGAACACAGCATATCATAGCTGAAGCGGGGGGGGGGGGGGGGGGGCTTAAAATATAGGATACCAGAGCTGGGAGGGCCCTTAGATCAGAGGATGTCAGGCCCGGGGGGAGGGGGGGTGCTTAGAACAGAGAATGCCAGAGCTGGGAGGGAGCTTAGAACAGAGAATGTCAGAGCTGGGAGAGACCTTAGAACAGAGAATGTCAGAGCTGGGAGGGAGCTTAGAACAGAGAATGTCAGAGCTGGGAGAGACCTTAGAACAGAGAATGTCAGAGCTGGGAGAGAGCTTAGAACAGAGAATGTCAGAGCTGGGAGAGAGCTTAGAACAGAGAATGTCAGAGCTGGGAGGGAGCTTAGAACAGAGAATGTCAGAGCTGGGAGGGAGCTTAGAACAGAGAATGTCAGAGCTGGGAGAGAGCTTAGAACAGAGAATGTCAGAGCTGGGAGGGAGCTTAGAACAGAGAATGTCAGAGCTGGGAGAGACCTTAGAACAGAGAATGTCAGAGCTGGGAGAGACCTTAGAACAGAGAATGTCAGAGCTGGGAGGGAGCTTAGAACAGAGAATGTCAGAGCTGGGAGGGAGCTTAGAACAGAGAATGTCAGAGCTGGGAGAGACCTTAGAACAGAGGATGTCAGAGCTGGGAGAGTCCTTAGAACAGAGAATGTCAGAGCTGGGAGAGACCTTAGAACAGAGAATGTCAGAGCTGGGAGAGACCTTAGAACAGAGAATGTCAGAGCTGGGAGGGAGCTTAGAACAGAGAATGTCAGAGCTGGGAGAGACCTTAGAACAGAGAATGTCAGAGCTGGGAGAGACCTTAGAACAGAGAATGTCAGAGGTGGGAGAGACCTTAGAACAGAGAATGTCAGAGGTGGGAGAGACCTTAGAACCCAGTCACAGATGGGAGAGTCCTTAGAACCCAGAATGTCAGGCCAGGGGTGGGGGGCCTTAGAATAGAAAATGTCAGGGCTGGGGGGGGGCCTTAGGACCCAGGACATCAGAGCTGGGACAGCCCTTAGAGAATGTCAAGACTGGGGGGAGGCCCTTGGAACACAAAATGTCAATGGGGGGGCTTTAAAATACAGAATGTGAGGAAGGGGGGGGCCTTAAAACACAGACTGCCAAAGGAGAGTCTTAGCTCTATGCTTCCCCCACACCTGGGAAGGGGGACAAGAGGGAACAGGAGTGTGTGGATGCACATGGCTGCAACTCCATTCTTCTAGCTCTGTTCCTGAAAGGCCCTGGCTGGGTGGGGAGTGCTGGGGAGGGGGCCTGGGGGGCTGGGGCTACAGCCTTGGCCCGCCGCGTGCCCAGCACCTGCGTTTCTTGCAAAGGAGCCAGCTGGAGGCTGATTTCCCGCCGGGGAGGGAAGGCCTCGGCCTCCCTCGGCCTCCCTACTGCAGGCAATGCCAGCACTTGTCAGCAGGTCCCCCCTGTTATTTATGACGTGAGGCTGATGTCCTTATCCGTCCGAGCGGTCCCTGGCCTTAGCTCCCACCATAGTAACCCATGTAGCCCAGCCCAGCTCGGCCTAGTCTAGTAGTGGGGGGAACCGCCTGACAACCAAGCACCAGGCCTTCACTATGGGGTGGACAGTGCTGGGGGCAGGAAGGGGGGGCTTGCTGTAGTCTGCTCTGAGGGGATCCGGCTGAGTTTGGAGTCATTTTTTAGCCCATGGGCAGAGAAAAGGCTCTGATATCTCCCCATTTCTCTCCATCTCTGGAGAGACCCTTGAAGCCAGGCATGAAGCCATGGGGTCAATCAACCACTGTTTGGGGGTCTCCCCCTCTCAAGGAGCCCGTTTTATTCCTCCCTCATCCCCTGCTCTCTCTATCCCTGTCTCTCTTCCTCTTTCCTCGTCTCCTGGTGGGCTGGTTGGTTTGTTTTTTCCCATTCCCCTCTCCCTGCATATCTCCCTGCCCAGGGTCTCTTCATTTCTTCCTTTCAAAGCTCTCTGTTCTTCAATAAAGGAGTCTCCTTTTCTGCCTGACTTCATCAGTCTCTCCCCCTCCCTCCCTCTCCCTTCCTCTTCCCCCCTCTCTCTCTCCCCTCTCTCTCTTTCATCCTCCCTCTCCTTCCTCTCTCATCCTCCCTCTCTCTCCCTCTCCCTCTCTCTGTCGGTCTCCCCCCTTTCTCTCCCCCCCACACCTGGGCTCAGCCCAGTGGGGACTTCTGCTCTTTCTTTGTGGAAAATTTAAGAGAGAAATCCCTTCAGCTTTTGTCAAGCTCCAATGAACAAGGGAGTGAGGGGGAGCCAGCCGGCTCGTTGCCCCCCAACACACAGACATCCCCCGGGGAGTCGACGTGCACTCAGGAGCCTAGGCAAATGTGGATACAGGCGCGTGGCAATCAACGTCTCTGTGCCTGGACACGTGGCCACGTGAAAGGCCACAAACACACGTGGCTTCCTGGGCATGCTGGCGTGCTTCTCCTCCGGAGATGGGCAGAGCCCGGGCTCAGAGCTCCCCCGAGGCGCCCTCTCTGACCCTGGGAGGAAGCTCATCCTTTTTCCCCTCTCTCCCTGGTCTTGGCCTGCTCTCTCTCCCATCTCCTGGGATTGGGCCCCAGACTTGGAGACTAGAGCCCGCCTTAGGCCAGGGCCCACAAGAGCTCTCCATCCAGGGCTCAGAGAGGGTCTCCGAGGCCCCTGACCGTTCAGAATAGGCCCCAGTGAAAGCAGTAGAGCAGCCAAGGCCCTCCCCAGGCTGGGCCTGCCTCTCCTGGGAGCGTCAGATCTCCGCGCTTCTCTCCATTCCCCAGAGCGGCAGGGCTCCGGCGGCGCCTGCGAGCCTCGGGGAGGGGAACCCAGCTCCATGCCGGTGAGACGGGAGCTCAAGCAGTTCCTGGGCTGGCTGAAGAAGCATTCCTACTGCCCCAACCTCAGCTTCCGCCTTTATGACCAGTGGCGAGCCTGGATGCAGAAATCCCACAAGACCCGCAACCAGGTAGGTATGGCCCAGAGCCGGAGGGGGGAGGAGGCCCTCCCCGGGGGGAGCCCGGGCCTCGGGACCCTGCACCCGAGCAGCCCTGCCCTCCGCCTCTTCCCTGGGAAGCCGAGAGAAGCCATCTTGGATCTTATATGGTAGGCGAGCTGGAAAGGGGTCCTCCAGTCCAGCCCCTTCATTTCAGAGACGGAGGCCCGGAGACAAGCAGACACCAGGCCGAGGTCACACAGCCAACCCATGCTAGAGCTAGGACGAGAACTCGGTCCCCGAGAGGGTCTCCGAGGCCCCTGACCGTTCGGTCCTGGCCAGTTTCTGAGCCCAGGGCCAGCCCGACCCCTCCTGCCTGCAGGCGGTGATTTCCGGGAGGCTGGGTAGGAGCAGGGTGGCTGGGAGCAGGCGCCCTCAAACATCACCCATGTTCTTTCTAAGCACAGGACGAGGGGCTCCTGTCCCCGGGCAGACGGAACACGGCGAGAGGTAATTGGGCTGGGTGAGAGAGTGGGACCTGCACCCTTCCCCAAAATGCGGCCTTCCCTCCCAACGTTGCCTATTCCGTCCCGGCCCTGGTGCCCACCCTCCTCTGTGCTCAGCCACGGCTTCTCTCCTTTCCTGCCTCCAGGTCCTGCCCGGAGATAAGCTGTAGCAGTCCCAGGTCCTGGGCCAGGAGGGTGTCTGCCCACCCTGGTGCCCCCCCAGAGTCCAGGAAACACAGAGGGAGGACACGTCTGGGGCTCCCACCCGAGTCCTCCCAAGCACCGGATCTGTGCATTCATCCAGGACACGAGATGCCCACCCAGGCCATAGCACCTGCCTGAGCCCGTTCCTCAAATGGGCAGCCCAGGCTTCGGCGGAGCCACCAGGCGTCTGGGCTGTCTGGCAAGGAGCTGTCCCTAAGCCCCGGGCCGGCGAGGAGCGGAACAAGGCAGGGCCAGGGCGAGCCCCTGCCTCTCGTGGCACCCGCACCCTCCTGCTTCTGCCCGGCGCCCTGTCAAGAGTCTTATAAATAAACGACTTATTTTTGGTGAAGCCCTCGGAGTGGCACGTGGGGGGGTGCCTCTGGGCAGGGGCTCCCCGAATGCTGAGGTCTCTGGGCAGCATCTCTGCTCCCTGAAAGGCTCCTCCTTGCCTTCTTCCATTCTCACACGCTCAGGGAAGGACTGAGCCAGGAACAGATCATGGGGGCCGCGGGGGGCCAGGCAGCAAAGCTCCATGTCGGGCCTCCCCGGCCTTCCATGCACAAGTCCACTAGGGCTCTCCCGCCATCAGCTCCAGGGATCCCAACCCCCATCCTGATGCTCCCGGAGTGAGCCGGGGCAAGGCAGGGATGAGCTTACACCTCGGATGAAGGGCCCAAAGGCAGAGCCCAGCCCAGGGTCTCGGCCCTGAGCCTCCGCGCCCTCTCCACAGACGAGTCCCAGGGAAGAGGAGACAGAAGCGGGGAGACAGAGTGCTTTATTTCGGCAAGCATGGGGGATGCGCCCCAAGGGTCCCCCCGGCAGGGTGCGGTCCTGGGGCTCTCCCGGGGGAGCATGAAGTCCGGAGGGGGCGAGCGCCCTGGGCAGGCCTCCCATCCCCCAGCCCGGGGCCCGTGACCCCAGAGGAGGCTGAGGGGCGGTGGGCGGGCGGGCGCCTCTCCTCCTAGCGTTTCCCATCTCCCTCGGGGCCAAACATCACTCAGCCTCTTCCGAATCATACTTCAGGTCCTGGACAATCTCACTGATTACCTCCATGGTTTTAATTATCCTACAAGAGCGGATGGAAACTATAAATAAGATCCAGATGGATCGAATTATCCCGACCGTGCAGCTCAAGAAGGCCTGTTTATGAAATGCTCGGCCCAGAGAAGGCGACCGAGCCCTCTGCAGGGTGGTTGGTAGCTAAGCAGGCCCGCCCACGCCACCCCGGGCCGCTGGGGTCTTCCTGGGTCCTCGCAGGGGCCCCGGGGGAGGGGGGTGCTGAGCGCCCGCTCCACGGCTCTGGGGAGGGCATTGCCCAAAGGGCGCCCTGGCCGGGCCCCCCAAGTCAGTGGCATGTGAGATGTGAGGAGGGAGACCCAGAAGAGGCGCAGGAACGCTGGGGAAAGGAAGGAAGGGACTCGGAGGGCATGGACAGGAAGACACAAAGAAAGCAGGGAGCCCCAAGGGAGGGTGTGTGCCCCTGTGTAAGGGAGGGGGGCAGGGGGGGGAGTGCCTGTGTCTGGGGCGTGTGCCCGTGTGCATTAGGGGAAAGGCAGAGGCAAGGGGGGGGGGTGAGAGCCTGTGGCCTCGGGAGCATTTGGGGGCCTCTCCCAGGACCCCCCCTTGTGGCTCCTCTGCCTAGGCCGGCGCAGGTCGGCCCCCACCTCTGGCGCAGCTCCTGAACCTCCTCTCGGGGGGCTGCGGCCCCCGGCTCCTCTTGGGCCTTCTGCCGGGCCAGCTGTAGAGCGGCTGTCTGGGGGAGAGCGCAGGCTCCCTGAGTTTGGGCCCGAGGTCACTCCCCCATCAGCGCCTGGCCCCTCCCCCACCCGAGTCTGGGGAGAGTGAGGGCCCCATGACAGTGACGGGCTGGCTGGGGCAGAGGCTGACCAGCTCCAGTCGCTGCTGCTCCTGGTCTTGCAGGTGGGCCACGTGCTGGGCGAGGTCGGGCCGCCCGTGGGTGTCCCTGAGCAGCTCCTGGATGGCCAGCACTTCTCGGGAGATGCCGGCAAAGGCCTCGGTCACCTCGTGCACCAGCTGCCGGTAGCGGGGGAAGTCATAGTGTGGTCCGCTGCTCAGATAGGCCCGGTGACCCCTGCAAGGGAGCGGGTTCAGCAGAGTGACTGAGGCAGAGTCGGAGACCCCGAGCCAAGCCCCCTCCGGGAGAGAGGCGGAAGCACGGTCCGGAAGTCCCAGAACCCGCCCAGGGCCCCAGGCAATGCCGCCCTCCCCAAGGACCCCGACCCCCACTGACTGGTCCAGGAGTCCAAAGGCCTCAGAGCGCTCGGCCTGAAGGTCTTGAAGTTGCAAGAGCAGGTCCCGGACGTGGGCGTGGCTCTGTGGGATACAGAGAGGGGGACCATTGGCCCCGGCCCACCTCCTAGCCTTCGTTGAAAGTCCCAAGAACAAGGGTCTAGAAAGAAGGATACAGCCCCGGGACCTCCCTTCCCCAGCGCCGGGCCGGGTCCCTCCACCGCTCCCCAAGCGGGCACAGCTCTGGCCCGGACCCCAGGGACCAAGGACAGCCGTGGGGAGACCGGACAGGGATGGGGGGAGCGGGGGGCGGGGCCTGGCCGACCTCGAGCAGGGGCGTCTGGGAAAGGAGCCCTGACCATGCAGTAGAGCAGGAAGGCCCCTGGAGGTCTAATCCAACCTATTCATTTTACAGAGGTGGAGAACGAGCAACAGGAAAACCCAGGGCTTTGCAAGGAGCGGCCACTGGGGGCGCCAGAGGGAAGAACCGCGCAGGGTTGCTCAGGCATTGGCCATTAGGGAGCGCCAGAGGGAAGGGACGTGCAGGGTCTCTAGGGCAGAGGGAAAAGTCCCCTTCGCCTTCCGCATGGACTGTCAGGCAGGGGAATTGCCAGAAGGAAAGGGTGAGAAGTGGAGCTCCGACAGTGGCCACTAGGGGGTGCCGGAGGGAGAAGTGAGTGGGCGGAGCTCTGAGGCAGGGGAGCACCAGGAGGAAAGCACGCCGGTTGGGGGGGCGGGGGAGGAGGCAATGGCCACTGTGAGGCACCAGGGGGCTCTCTGGCAGGGGAGCTCGGAAGAAGCCCAGGCCATCCATCGCCCCCCACCCCCACCCCATACCCCCTCTCCCCGCTATCCGCGATCCTGTCCACACACGCTCTTCCCCAGCGGCGCATCTCCCCACCCCTAGCCCAAGCCCCACCCGTAACCCTTCCCTACGGCCTAGGCAGGCTCACCCCGGCCCGGGCCGGCTCCTCGGGCCCCGGGCTGCCCGCCCCTCCGCTGGGGGCCACCGGAGCCTCCACCTCGGCACTCGCTCCCGGCATGGCAGGCCCCATAGACGCCGCAGCCCGGCGAGGCCGGCCGGCCCCAGAGGAGCGCAGACTCCGCCTGCGCCCCCTGCAGGGCGGGAGGACTCAGGACAGGCCGGGGCCGGCGGCGCGCATCCAGACTCCTACAATCCTGTCCAGGACATTTCACTGCCCACATAAACCACGCTGGTCCAGAGCTGCCTCTCCCATGTACAATACTAACTAAGCCGGCATTTCCATTAGCGCTTCAAGGTATGCGCAAAGCACTTTAGGTATACCGCGTAGTTGGAGGTGCTGGTGGTATGATTATTCCCATTTTACAGATGCAAAACAGGTTGGGAGAGATTCAGTGATTTGCCTACCACTACTGCACAGCCTGTAAGCATTGGAGGGAGAATTTGAACTCTGGACTTCAGACTTGGGGCAGCGAAGTGGTGCAGTAAAAAGAGTACTGATTCAGACCCAGCCTCAGACATTTTCTAGCTGTGTGACCCTGGGTAAGTCCCTTAACTGTGTTGGTCTGGATTTCCTCATCTGTAAAATGAGCTGGAGAAGAAAATGGCAAACCACTCCAGGATCTTTACCCAGAAAACTCCAAAAGGGGTCAAGAGGAATCAGATATGGACACAGATGCCACTGAACAACTTCAGACTTCAAATCCAATGTTCTTTCCATCGTCTGAGAAGATTCTAATGCATACGTGGGCTTTTCTTTGGATTCCCAGAGTCTAACATTGCTGGGCACCTAAGAGCTTGATACTCAACTAACCAATCAAGATATTATTAGGATATTCATCAGTGAATAAAAGCAGGGAAGGAGGAAACAAAGCGCCAGCTGTTGGAATTGTGTCCTTTGAGCCTCACAACCCTGGGAGGGAGGTAGAACTAAGATACCCAGGACAGCTGGGACAGAGGCACACAGCAGCCAAGTGACATGCCCCAGGGGCACACAGGAAGTGCTGGAAGCTGGAGATTCCCTCTAGTCCATCAGTTAATCTACTAAGCACCTACTATGTGCCAGGCATGGTGCTGAGTGCAATCCACAGAATCATCTAGCTGCCTGCAGAGAGAGTAAATCTGGGATTTGAACTCAGTTCCTCCGATTTCCTAATCCAGCACATTTCACACCCAACACACACACACACACACACACACACACACCACAAAATGGTGCTTTTCCTGGCTTTGGAAAACATGAATCTAGCCCCTTTCTCCCTTTCTTTTCAGATGAGTAAACTGAGGGGTTTGCCAGCTCCTAAAACAGTGATGATTGGCAAACTCTGAAAAAAAGAAAATGTCAAATGCTAGAGGACCTGGGGACAAACAGGTGATTTCACTGGGTGGGTGCAACAGGTTCAGCCATCCTGAAAAGCAATTTCAAACAATGCTCCAGAAGTTATTAAACCATGCATACCTTTTGGCCAAAAGATACTAGGCTTAAGCCTCAAAGACATCAAAGGAAGAGGATCTAGACAAACAATATTGAAAGCAGCTTTTTGAGAAGTGCCCATCAGCTGTCAATGGCTTGGACACATCATGGTCTATGACCAACAGAATTTTGTAAGAAGCCATGAAGAGGACAATTTCAGAGATACTTGGAAAATCTCTTATGAATAGATGTAAGGTGAGCAGAACTAGAAAATATACAATAGCGCAGACAATATTATACATATTTACAATAAAAACCCATTTTCCCAATGAGGTGAATGGTAGTTGATTTTTATTTGAAAAAAAACATTGATTCAAATAATTAAATTTTTAAAAATTAAAATAATTGAAAATGCTTTGATAGTTTGCCAATTGCCCAACTTCAGTCATCTCTTCAGGGTCAGAGATGTTTGTCCCGACTCCAGCTTAGAGTTCATTCCATTGTACTTAACTGGGCTGAGGTACTTTGTCCCAGTTCTCACCTTGAGACAGCTGGAGGAAGTAGGGCTCTGAACTTAGAACTGAGAAATGTGGATGGAGTTCTTTTTCCCTTCTTTCCCTGGCTCAATGTATGATCTTGAGCAAGTCACTTTCCCCATCTACAATATCCTACTCTACTCCTGCCTCCTTCCCAGGATGGTTGTCTAGATTCTATTAAACATTAGGCCATACAAAAAATTAATCTTTACAAACCTGTTTCCTCTTCTGTAAAAATACCAATACTCAGACTGGCTTTCCTTAGCATGGAGAAAATACTGAGTTTAGTGACTTGTAGAGTCACACAGCTATTGTGTCAAGGTAGAACTTGAATCTAGTTCTTCCTGACTTCAAACCCAACCTTATCTGGAATTTACAGAGAACAGGTCTGGGGGTCAGCTGGGTAGCTCAGTGGATGGAGAGCCAGGCCTAGACACGGGAGGTCCTGGGTTCAAATTTGGCCTCAGCCACTTCCCAGTTAAAAAAACAAAACAGGTTTGGCATTCAACATGGAACAGTTTACCCTGCTGCTCTTGGCACTGAGAACCTGAAAGGCTCAGTTAAGAGGATTTAAGGAGTCACCTCCTGTGACCTCCTACCCAGTGTCCTAGAGGCACCCCCAAGCATGGAAGCACTCCAGAACCCAACTCTCTGGGTTGTAAGAGTCCAAATTGGTATTTACATAACAATCAGAGCTGTCCCCAAAGTAGAACACATCTCAGATGACTTCTCAGTCATTGGAGTCTTCAAAGGTCCCTTACTGCTTTCACATTAACATTGTAGGACTCTCAGGTATTGAAGGGCCCCTGTATCCGCTGACAAATTTTCCAAACAACCACCTGTGTACTTCTGCATGCCAGGAACTGTGTCAAGTCTAGCTCATGATACCTGATGCAAGATTTGTTTAAACTTTTTCAAACTCAACAGGATCAGGTGTGGGGAGATCAGAACATGTTGGACCCATTGTGGTGACTGGAAGAGGGGCCATTTAAACCAAACCCACCCACAAGAGGAATCCTCTTACAATATCCCCAGCATTGTACCAGTCTCTGCCGGAAGATATCAAGATAGGAACTCAAACTATCTAAAAAGGTGAGGGGGATTGCTTAGCCCTGGCTCTCAGCCACAACTCCAATGAATTCCAATCACATATGGGGGAAGGCTCCTGTATTTTTTTAAACCCTTCCCATTTCTCTTAAAAAATCAGCATTATATATTGATTCAAGGCAAGAAGAGTGGTAAGGCCTAGGCAACTGGGGGACTTGCCCAGGGTCACACACTGGAAGTGTCT
The DNA here is from genome assembly GCF_027887165.1 of Monodelphis domestica. Taxonomy (NCBI): domain Eukaryota; kingdom Metazoa; phylum Chordata; class Mammalia; order Didelphimorphia; family Didelphidae; genus Monodelphis; species Monodelphis domestica. The sequence goes on along the minus strand of NC_077229.1, from coordinate 73,870,063 downwards.
GTCTGAGGCCACATTTGAAATAACCTCCCATCTCCCAGGCCTAGTTTTCAATCCAGTCACCTGCTGCCCCCAAGGGCTCCTATTTTTAAGAGCCCAAACCCATATTACAGCAGAAGAAATGATTTGGCAAAAGCCAATGAGGAAGTCACAGGGGGCACAATTCAAGTCATTCACTTACATAGTACCAACCACTTTTCTTCACAAGCTGCATTCTCATTTTAGAGACAAATGATTGCTCCAGGTCACTGATTAAACCAGAGACAAGGCTAGAAGAGAAGCTTCCTAAGGACACAGAGCACTTCCAGCCTTTCAACAGGAGAAAGCTGGGATGAGCAGCTGACATGCTTGTTGTGGCCTCTTTCCCAGTCATCCCCTCCCCCGGCATCTTTCCACTTTCCATCCCATAGGCTCCATCCATCAAAAGTTCCTACAAGTACAGAATGAGTTGCACAGACACAAGAGCTCCTGCTTCTCAACTAAAAGGGGATTTTATTGATATCACAGCCCCATTAAACCCAGTTACAAGGCCTTGTTACAACAGAGTACTAAATGTCACTTTAGTCACGGGAGCCAAACAAAAACTGGGTCCCGAGGCTGCCTCTTTATTTGACCTTCTTCTTGGGGCGCAGATTGTTGGTGTGGCCGCACTTCTTCTTACGGCAGTTTACAGCGCGGGGGTGCAGGCGGGCATAACACCTGCAAGGAGAACAGTACTGATATTGAGGTCACCCCATATGCATAGGCAGGTTAAGTCCAATAGGGAAATTCGCTACTTCACAGCTCTGTACCCCTACCCACCCCCTGCCAAGTCCCAGGCATACTTGCGGCAGATCATCTTGTCACAGTTGTACTTCTGGGCCAGCTGGCGAAGGGAAGGCTCAATGATCCCCCCTCGAAGACGCAGCACCAAGTGCAAAGTGGACTCTGAGAACAAATCAAAGCACCTATAAGTACCAATGATGTGCACAGCACAAGGGGTAGGGGGCAGAGAAGGGGAGTGAGAAACATACACAATCATGATCTAAATTACTGAGCAGAGAGACCGCGTGTGGCATAGTGGAGAGCCCTGGGCCTGGAGTTAGAAAGATCCAAGTCAAGCCTCATACCTGTACCAGCTTTATAACACCAAGGCAAACAAGATGTCAGTTCACCTATCTGTAGTAAAAGAACAGCAACAGCATCTACCCCATGGGTGGTATTAAGTATTAAAAACACTCCTAAGGAGAGACATAATTGTCCTCTGGGGATACAACATGCAAGTGCCAGTGAGCACAAGTAGCTAAAGGAACAGAATGTAGGGTTTGGGAGTCAGGAAGACCAGAGTTCAAATCCAGTCTCAAGACACTAACTGTGTGTCCAGTCACCTGGACAACACTTAACCCTGTCTGCCTTTCACATCTATGAAATGAGCTAGAGAAGGAAATGGCAAACCTTTCCAGGATCTGCCAAGAATACCCCAAATGGGTTCATGAAGAATTATACAGATTGAAACAGCCAAACAACAAAATAGTACAGTGCCTGATATAGTATGCACTTTCCTATATATGAGAAAAGGGATATCAGAAAATCCATAGTACATTTGAGAGAAATCTTTCCTGCCAAAGATAATAAAAAATATCCTATCTTTTCAAAATGATTTTCAATTAAATCCATAAAGGATCATATCACCAATACAATAAAAATATAAGCATTGCCCCATTCCTGAATACTTATATAATCTTGTTGGGAATTGAATAAAAATTTCTAGAAAATCTTTTTAGTATAATCTTTCATTATATAATAAGCTTGTTCCCCAAACTATTATTTTATAGCTCCAAATGGGCTTTCCTCACAACACTCTGAGAAGTAGGGAAATACTAGAGTTGTGATCCTATTTGAGGTCATTACAGATGAAGAAAGTGAGGCAAACATGGTTAGGTGACTTATCCAGGGTCACATAGCTAAACATGGATTTGAACCCAGGGAGAGGAGTCTTCTTAACTCCAGACCTGGTACTCTATACACTGTGCCACTTCGATGCCCCTAAAAAGTATTAGTGGTCCCATTTTGCAGATAAGGAAATTATAGCTCAGAGAAGTAACTTGCCTAGGAACACACAAGTACTTAATAGATGCTTCTGACTCCAGCATCCTTTCTTTTATGGCTATGCTATCAGATTTCCCTATCACTGTTTTATGATCCTAATATACCAAAGGGCAACTCTCACCCACCCACCCAACAGCATCCCTCCAAGTAAAGACATAGCACACCTTTCTGGATGTTGTAGTCAGAGAGAGTCCGGCCATCTTCTAGCTGTTTTCCAGCAAAAATCAGACGTTGTTGATCTGGTGGGATACCTAGGATGGACACCAAAAGCATCCTGAGAAAATGCCTTGCATGGCCTAGCTAAGAGCGATGAAAGCAATTTTGTTTGGGATAGCCAGTAATAGGTACAATAGGCTACTGAGAGAAGAAAAAGGTCAGGCTAGAGGCAAAGGGTAGAGAGAAAAGAATGTTCAAAGGTCTCATCTTCTAGAAGCTAGACAGGGAATGCCCAAACCAAAAGGACTCTTACCTTCCTTGTCCTGGATTTTGGCTTTGACATTTTCGATAGTATCACTGGGCTCTACCTCAAGAGTGATGGTCTTGCCCGTCAGGGTCTTCACAAAGATCTGCATCTCTGCAACGTTGCGCCCGCTGAAGGAAGGTTTGAACAGACACAGTGAATGACACAGCCACCATTATTCTGAACTGCCACTGATAGTCAGTCAATCATTTATTTTTCTACCTTATTCTTTCAGTCTTCTCCCGAGTTCCAATTGGTGAAGTCTGTTACAAGGGACCTTCTCCTTACTTTGGCCTAAACAAGCTTGGCTACCTTTTGTTCCCCTGAAAATCCTGGACTCCTCTGATCTATGTCCAGCTCCAACAAGTTTCTCCAACCCCACATACCAGACAGAATGACTCAGTCCTTTAGTACCAGTCCAACTCACCCAGGTTCCAGCTTCTTCTTCCCAGAAATTTGCCTTAATTTCTTCCAAAACCTGTCCCTGCCTAACTACTCTGCTTCTAAGCAATTTAGTTAGTTGTCCTTCAAGTTCAGCAAATTCTTTTTTAAAAACTATTTTACATTTTTGTACTGGGAGAGGACTATCAGCGAAACTAAAATTGAGGTCAGATGACTTGAATTCAAGTCTACCTGTATTTCTAATAAATTATTTAACCACTCTGAGCCTTGGCTTCCTAAGCTCTCCAAGTGTGTGAATGGGGAGGAACAAACTAGATGATTTCTAAGGTTCAACTCTGAAATCTAAAATTCTAAAGTTCCTTTTATTTCTCTCTTGTTCTAGCTTTACCCTCCCCCAATGCAGCACAGCTTTTCTACCTATATCAGTTCTGGTCTCCCCCAGTCAGCACTTGTCCTTCCCCCTCCTTACAGGACACATGCTCAGAATACCCATGGTTTCCGTGCCTGAAGTCCTTTTCCAACCCTGTCCAGCTTGGCTTGACCAAAGGGGCACTGCTGGAAGGAACAGCCCCTCATTTTAAAGAGGGGGACACACTGCTATGGTCCAAAGGTTTTTCTCTGACCCCTTCCCCTCCCTATGCAGCCTGAACCCTCCATCCTGCATTCTAGAAGAGGGACCAATATGGATCTGGTGATTTCACCAACGACTCATCCGTGTCTTGGCAGCGGTAGCAAGCACATCCCAGAACAGAGCGATGGCACTACCAGTGAAGCTCATGCTGGATAGGACCTCATTTGTCCTTCCAACTAACTGCTTATCGATCTCAATGAGTTGTCCCGAAGTGGAATGGGCTGCCTCGGCAGAAACTGATCTCCTCGTGCCTGGAGGGCTCCAAGAGGCCACAGGTCCTCTGGTGGGGAAGGCGGTCCGGTGGAAAGACGAGGTCCGATAGAAAGCGGCCGAGTCCAGGCCCAGGCTAGCGCGGTCCCGCTCGCCTCCCCTGCCCCCAGGCCTAGACCGGCCCTCGCCCCGCAAGCCTCGGCCTCCCCACCTGGACCGTGCCTCTGCGCTTCCTCGGACACGGTCCAACTTCCCCGCATCGCTGCCCTCCCTCGGGCCCAGTTCCCAGCCCCGGCCCTGTGTCCCCCGCCCCACAGTAGGCCCCTACCCCGGTTAGCAACACGCACCCGCTCGGCCGCCTCGCTGGAGAGAAAGAGGCCTCCGGAAGCGGAAACCGCGGCTTCGCTGCCTTTCCGCGCCTGCGCGCTCAAGCCCCACCCCGCTGCAGGGAGCCTCGCGTCACAATCCCGCCAGGCCCCGCCCCCTCGGCCTCATTTCCGTTCCCGTGGCGGCCATCTTGGAGGCTGGCGCATGACGCCAGCCCACGTCCTGGCAGAAGATTTCCGGCTTGTCCAGCCGCGGGACAAGGTCATGTCATGAGGCTACCAAAGCCACGTGAGATCATAGGATCTTAGATTTTAAAGCTAGAGGGTAACCTTATAGGTCACTAAGCCCAAGCTCCTCATTTTACAGATGATAAAACTGAGACCCCCAAAATAAGTTATTTTTGTCCCAGACGGGTTAGATTCAAACCCAATGCCAGTGCTGTGACTATTACATTACACCATCTCTAATAAGGGTCATTTACTCCAACTCCTTCCCTCATTTTACAAATAAGGAAATTGAGGCCCAGAGAAGTGACTTGATGAAGGTCACATTTGTAAATGGCAGAACAAGGATTCAGAGTCAGAGCTTCTGGATTCAAATCTAAGCCTGCTCCAATGCATGCTTCCAACTCAAGGATCTTCATTTCTTTTTGTTTTTTAATTTTATTTTTTTTAACCTTCTATCTTTCATCCTAGAACTAATACTATGTGCTAGTTCCAAGGCAGAATAGGAGTAAAGGCTAGGCAATGGAAGTTATGTGACTTGCCCAGGGTCACACAGCTGAGAAGTGTCAGAGGTCACATTTGAACTCAGGATCTCACATCTCCAAATCTGACTCTCAATCCACTAAGCCACTTACCTGCCCCCAGGTCTCAATAGGTCCTTGCTGATCAATTGAACGAACATTTATTTATTATACTACTGCTATGTACTGGGTTACCATGTTTAGGAATTCAAAGACAAAAATAAATCTTGTTCCCTTCCCTCCTATAACTTAGAATCTAGTTATGGGTAGAGAGCATAAATAGAAGACTAGAAAAAAAATGGTCACTCCTATCGACTCTTCATGGCCCCCTCTTTGGAGTTTTCTTGACAAAGATACTAAAGTGGCTTGCCATTTCCTTCTCTGCCTCCTTTTACAGATGAGGAAACTGAGGCAAATGGAGTTATGTGACTTGCCCAGGGTCACATTTCTAGGAAGTGACTGAGGCAAGTTTTGAATTCAAGCAGGTCTAACTCCAAACCTAGTATTTTATCCACTGGACCACCTAGCTGTCACCTTCATAGGGGTAGCTGGGACCAAATACTAAATTTTCAATATTTGCACCTAAGAAATTCTAAAAGCCTACCAATCAGGGCTTGGGTTTTTTTTTTGTTTTGTTTTGTTTTGTTTTCTGGACTACTGGACTTAAGAAAATGATGGGGGAAAGTATGAAGTCTCTTTTTGTAGGGTTGGTTGTTAAACAATTACCAGCACATTCCAGGGGGGGAAGGCACTAGCAGGTGAGGAGAATCAGGAAAGGCTCCACTTAAAAGGTAACGTTCAAGCTAAGACTTTTCTTTTTTATCCTCACCTTCCATCTTAGAATCAAGACTATGTATTAGTTCCAAGGCAGAAGAATGGTAAGAGCTAAGCAGTGGGGATTAAGTGACTTGCCCAGGGTCACACAGTTAGGAAGTATCTGAGGCTGGATTTGAACCCAGGCCCAAGTCCTCTTATCACCAAGCCTGTTTCAATCCACTGAGCCACCTAGCAGCCTCCTCATGCTACGCCTTGAGAGAAGCCAGGGGGGGCAGTGTATTACAGGTGAGGGACTAGGAATGGGCTGTTCTCCAATTAGTCACTGAGTCATTAAGTCATAAGCAACATTGTGGAAACTATAATTAGGTGAACATGGAATAGTCTGCCTGTCAGATCTATGGGAAAGGAAAGATTTTAAAAGCAACACTGTGCTAAGCCCTAAGGGGAAAGGGGATGATACAAAGAAAAAAAAAACATATTTTTAAAATTAAAAATTTATTTATTATTTTTAGAAAAAAAGTGTCCATCTTAGAATCAATACTGAGTATTGGTTCCAAGACAGAATAAAGGCTAGGCAATGGGGGTCCAGTGACTTGCCCAGGGTCACACAGCTGGGAGTGTCTGAGGTTGGATTTGAACCCAGGACCTCCCATCTCTAGGCCTGGCTCTCCATCCACTGAACCACCCAGCTGCCTCCTTATTTTTAGAAATTTAATAGCAAGTTTTCACATAAATTTTCCAAAGACATATGATCCAAATTGTCTCCTTCCCTTTTCCCTCCCCCTTCCCAGAGATGGCAAGCAATTCAATCTGGGTTATACCTGTATTATTGTGCAATACATATTTCCATATTATTCAAAATAAAAAAATTTTAATGGGTCCCCTGGAGGCAACCAGGTAGCTCAATGGATTGAGAGGCAGGCATGGAGATGAGAGGTCTTGGATTCAAATGGGATTTCAGATACTCCCTAGTGGTGTGGCCCTGGGCAAGCCAACACTCAGTTTTAATTCTACTCTAGAATGAAATTTTTTTTTTTAAACCCTTACCTTCAGTCTTGGAGTCAATACTGTGCATTGGCTCCAAGGCAGAAGAGTGGTAAGGGCTAGGCAATGAGGGTCAAGTGACTTGCCCAGGGTCACACAGCTGGGAAGTGTCTGAGGTCAGATTTGAACCCAGGACCTCCCATCCCTAGGCCTGGCTCTCAATCCACTGAGCTACCCAGCTGCCCCCAGGAAATTTTTTTTTTAAATGGGTCTCATGGAGCTCACAATTTAATGAGATAACATACAAATATTTATAGTCATATCAACAAGTCTTAAGTTCTTACTTGGTACCAGACATTGTGCTGTATAAGATCTATAGTGACCTCCTGAGAAAGAACTGTTGGAGTCAGAATGTAGATCAAAGCATACTATTTTCACTTTAATTTACTTGTGGTTTTAATTTCAGGTTTAGGATTTTTAGGAGTATCCTTACAACAATGGCTAATATGGAAATATGTTATGCATAATACATGTATGAACCAAATCAAATTGCTTACCATTTCCAGGAGCAAGGAGGGAAGGGGGTGGCTCAGTGGATTGAGAATCAGGCCCAGAGATGGGAGGTCCTGGGTTCAAATTTGGACTCAGACTCTTCCCAGCTGTGTGACCCTGGGCAAGTCACTTGACCCCCATTGCCCAGCCCTGACCACTCTTCTGCCTTAGAGCCAATACACGGTATGGACTCCAAGATGGAAGGTAAGGGTTTTAAAAAGAGAGAGAGAGAGAAGGGAAGAAGACAATTTGAACTTTATAATTTCAGAAAATGTATGTTGAAAATTGTTATTGCATATAACTTACAAAATTAAATATATATTAAAAATTAACTTTAAAAGATATATAATATAAATGGAAAATGTTTTATATAAAAAAATTTTATTCCAATTTTATTTAGGGGTTTACTTTTTTCCAACTTGGTCCCCTCAACTTTCCCCTATTGAGAAAGCAGGAAAAACAGTTCCAATTATAAACATGGATATTCAAACAAAACAAATTTCCACCTTAGTCCTATCCCAAAAAGTCTCAATCTTCACTGAGTCTCTCACCTATTTTTTAGAAGGTGGGTGTCCTATTTCATCATGCATCCTCTGTAGTAGACTTCCTGCATGTTTCAAAATTCCTCATCTTTATAATATTCTTATTGTATAAACTTTTCTAATGGAAAATAATCTTAGAAAGGCAGGGAAGGAAGAGGGAAAGGCTTGAACCCTGCAGAAGGTGAGATTTCTTTGTGAAGATAGCAAAGTGGCTCATTTGATTAGACTATTTTGCCTATGTAGGGGAATGATTTCCTGGAAAAACAGGATGGAGCTTACCTAACAGGAGAATTGCTACATGGGAATCAATAGGGCACATGGCAAGATGCCACCCTGGTTAAGTCCTAGGTTCTAGTGGTTGACTAGTCTCAGGCCAACTAGAAACAAAGGGTTAACGGTTTCACTCACCCACTAATCCGGAGAGGTCAGCCCGTCTGCTAAACCTGTTCAGTCCCCCTGAAGATCTATGTCTAAGGGTTACAATTCCAAGGGGAAGAGGGCAGCCACAAGGCAGTTGGCAAGAAGCCCTTGATGCAGATTAGCTACCTAGGTGGTGGCCAAAGGTGGGGTGAAGCATGTTCTACCCAGATCTTGGCTACTTCTGCCCAAGGCTAAGGGAGAAGGGTAAAGCAGCCACACTGACTCTGTCCTTACAGAGAAGTATTCTGGTATCACTTCCCACCCTAGGCATGAATGGCTACTTTTTTATTGACTCACTGGAACATCCTTAGTATGACTCTGTTTACCCATGTAAAATGAATTAGGATTGGGTAGCCCTGAGACCCTTCCAGCTCTCAAATTCCAGATTATGGCCCTCCTTAGCCCTTCAATGATTTTCTCTTGCATAGCTCTCCCCTCCCCAAAGTCATGTTCCCAAAGCCCTGATCAGGACAGTTATGGGGGAGGGGGGAGTGGAACCAAACTGCTCACTAGCATCCAATGCCTTCCCTCGTTGCTCCTTCTTCTTGGACTCCCAGATCCCCCCCTCCAAGGTTCACCTTGATTTGTACTGTGTCCAAGACACCTTCCCCATTCCCACAGTTGTTAGTTCCAGGATTCCGTACATCTTGTGTAATCGTGTATTGATTATTTATGCATGTTCTATGTCCTCCCTTCCTCCCTCAGTATGAGCTGAGGTTAGGAACTGTGTCAGCGGATAGAAATGGTAGTATCGGATGCCCAGGGCACAGGGATGACTAGGCTCAAGTCCTGTCTCCTACAGACATGTCCCGGCTGGGCGACTCTCCCCAGGCAACTCTTGCAAAAAGGGGAAGAATTGCTTCAGTAGAGGGTGTTTCCTCACCCAAGAGCTCCCTTAACCAGTGAAATGCAGATTGAGTTCTATTTCCTATATACCCCACAATTAGATATTTCTTGTTCACCCCACCTGTTCAGACTAATCTCCTACACCGTCCGGTAAAAGGCCCATCAGAGGGATCACGAGCCTCTTAACCCCAGGTTGGCACCTGATGCCAAACGGACCAGATGAACAAAACAGAAGAGCCCTTCCACTTACCAACTCTTAAGCTCCACATCTGGCCTTCTTTCCAGCTGCAGCTACTAACGATCCCCATCACTTTTTGGAAGACCCAAAGGCCATAGTTCTCTCTGTCCCAGCCTGGAAATGCCCCTTCACCTGTTTCCCAACACCCAATTGGTCTGCTCTTCCCAGGCCCATGTTGTAGGAAGAAAGGAAGGATACAAGGTTCAGGCTGACCCTCGTAGCAACAGAGAATTTTATTTCTTTCCCCCACAGTATGTGTAAACTTAGGGTACAAAAATAGTCAGTTAAACTTTTATTTCCAAAGATGTCCCTACCTGCTGGGCTGAGGGCCCTGAGGGAGGAGGAGGAGGAGGAGCAAGAGGCAGTGGCTTGGTAGTTCTTTCTCCTCTCTCCACAAGAAATTAAATGATGGCTGGTCTCTGCTCAAACACTATCCATGAGAGTAAACTTCCTAACTTCCACCTCAAAAACTTTCCTTGTTTCAAACAAGCCCTAAACTTACCAACAGAAGAAAATACTTGGGTGCCTAATATGTGTCAGCATAAGCATGAATCCGTGTATATGTATCTGTGTACACGTGACCAAGTACATGGTGTGTGTGTGTGTCTGTCTGTCTGTCCCAGGAAGGAGAAGGGTTAGCATAAGCATGAGCTGAAGCCACAATCAGTAGGCCTCTCAGTCAGGCCCTGACTCCAGATTTCCTAACAGGAACAACCGCACTGAATTACATCCAGCCAGCCTCTGAGCCACAGTGCCCAGTCAAGTCTATGAGCTTTCTTGCTAACACAGGGCTCAGAACAAACCTGTGGCATGCCAGGACCCCAAGAAGAAGGTCTGGAAGAGCCCAGGCTTGGCTTCATATGTGCAGAAACAATGGGAACTGGGGTTGGGGGGACAGGGAAGAAAGGAACTTGGGGAGCAAAATACCAGCAGAAAAGCATTAGCAAAAAAAAGCTGGGGAAACCCACTGTGTGACCATCCCCCCCAATGAGGCTGGCCTAACCCCCAACCCCTGGCTTCAGGCCCAGAGGTATGGCTCCAGGGCCTGAAAAGGCCGGAGAAGAATCCCTTCTGGATTTGTCTCCCTCCAGGTGTGTTGTTCTAAGCTGTGGGAGGACCAGCCAGAAGCACCTTTCCAGGATGCTGGAAGATGGGAAGGCCCTCCTGTTTGTACCCTAGGACGCACTGACTCCTTGGGACTTGGGCTAGAGGGCAGCTCCTCCTACTCCCGGGCCCTCTCACCACCATCCTCATCCTCATCACCTGTCAGGCTCTCCCCATTCACAGCTGGGGAGTCCAGCCGACCTTGGGATAAATCTTCAAAATCTGGGCTCAGGACTGGAGAGATGATATCTGGGCTTGTGTCACAGGACCCTGTACTCTGCTCTGAGGTAGCAATGGTGGTAGCCAAGCTGGCTGGGACGGGGTCCACGTCATCATCTTCCTCCTCCAGGATGGGAGACTCATGGATATCTATGAAGGGGAAGAGTCATCAGTGTCAGGTGAGTCACGCGGGACTAGAGAGCCATTCCTCCTGGGAAAACTAGAAAAGGGGGGAGGGGGGTCCTGGCACACAACCAAAGGTGAAGAAGATTCAGGCTCCCCCCAAGGATGCCTCCTAACTCTTGCTCTGCCAGGAAGAGGAAGATCCCTGAGAAGGGTCTCAGGAGGTCAGAATATCTGCATTCACAGACCCAGCTCCCCACCAACTTGGACCTTACTTTAGGACCGAATAAACAATCTATTTAGGTTTAGGATTCAAATAAAACTGGTCTAGAATGAGGAATGTATAGACCCTGGAGGGCCTGAGGAAGAAAGTCACACAGTTCTACTATTGGAAATGACTTTTGAGATCCTCTCTCCCCATCATTTTAAAGATGAGGGAATTAAGACTCAGGGAGCAAAAGGCCTTGCCCAAGGTCACACAGTAAGCTATAAGGATGCCTGGAATATAAAATGCCAGAACTGGTAAAGCCCACGTCTCTAAACCATAGGACTGCAGAGCGGGGAGGAAATATAGAACACGGAATGTCAGAGTTCTGAGGGCCTTAGAACACAGTGTCAGAGCTGTAAAGGCTCTTAGCACCCAGGATGTCAGAGCTAGAGGGCCTTCAGAACCCAGAATGTCAGAGCTGGGAGGACCCTTAGAACAGAGAAGGTCAGAGCTAGGGGGCTAGAACCCAGATCATAAATGGTTATAAATAAATCATAACAGGTCAAGCCTCAGAGACACTTACAACTAAAAGCATCTGGGTACTGCTTTGACAGCTTGGCTTTCAGAGTCCTACAAGAAAAAGAAGGGGGAAAAGAGCACAATTTAAATTCTCTCCCAAAGGTACTCTAGCATCCCCTGTGAGGAGAACAGCCTTGGTCACCTCTCACCCGCCCTGCTTATAATTTTACAGGCCCTTCTTGCTTTCACTAGCCCCAGGTCCTTCTAGACAGGCTGAAGAGGCAGAGCTGGCCACCAACCGGAGCCTGCGGAAGATGCTGTCCAGGTCCTTCTTCATCTCCATCAGTGTCCTGGTATGGTGTGTGAAACGCTCACTCATCTGCTGCATTCGGACATTGGACAGGTTGTTAAAGTTCAAGAGCATTTCATTGGTTTTCTCAAATCGGTCCAGCCTGAATTTGGGGAGACCAAAAAGAAGAAGGGAACCAGATTAGCAGGTCCTGGATATATCTGAGAAGTCTCCTGGATCCCCAAACGGGAGTCAAGGTGGAAGGGATACAGAGCTTGGAATCACAAAGTCCCCATCCAAACTTGCCTTGGATATTTATCCCCTTCGTGTCCCAGGGCAAGTCCCTTAACCTCGATGAACTTCACTTTACTCACCTATAAAACAGGGAACTACTTGCATTACCCACCTCAGAGGGTTGATGTGAGAAGCAAGTAAGATAAGCAAAAATTATAAAGCACTAGATAATCTTGGAGAGTACTGTTGTTATTATGAATTAGGATTAGGGGTGTTATTATTATTATTATACACACAGAGGAAATAACTTCTCTGCTGGTTGCTCCTGGTAGTATAAGTTTTATTATTCTCCATTTTACAGATCAGAAAGATAAAGAAGGAGAAGGATGCCTGTTCCCCTGGCATGGTTGTGCTACCACCAGATCATCAGGGATAGCTAGTAGTTAGCAAAGTGGTTGGAGCACTCGGTTTGGAGTCAGGAAGATCTGACTTCAAATTCCAAATCCAGCCTCAAACACTTAACACCTATGTAACACTGGATAACTCACTTAACTTCCACTGCCTAGTCCTTACTGCTCTTCTGCCTTGGAACCAATATGTAGTATTGATTCTAAGAGGGAAGGGAAGGGTTAAAAAAAAAACAACTTGTGTGACCCTAAGCAAGCCACTTGACCTCTAACTGTCTCAGGTTCCCCATTGTAGAATAGGTATAAAATAGCACTTTAAAGCTGTGAGAAATTAGGTAAAATAATATTTGTAGAAAGTACCAACCTTCACAGCCAGGCCTGGAGTCAGGGAGACTTAGGTTCAAAACTGGTCTCAGACACTTGCTAGACGTGTGATCCTGGGCAAGTCACTTAACTCCAATTGCCTAGTCCTTGCCCTTCTGTCTTAGAATTATTATTTTTTTAAACCCATAACTTCTATCTTGGAATCAATACTAAGTATTGGTTCCAAGGCAGAAGAGTGGTACGGACTAGGCAATGGGGGTTAAGTGATTTGCCCAGGGTCACACAGCTAGGAAGTATCTGAGGCCAGATTTGAACCTAGGGCCTTCCATCTCTAGGCCTGGCTCTCAATCCACTGAGCTACCCAGCTTCCTCCTGTCTTAGAATTATTACTAAGCCATAAAACAAAAAGTAAGGATTTTAAAAATAAATTAAAAATGTATTATGTCAGTAAATAATTATATAATATAAAAATAAAATTTTAAAATAAAAATATTCACTAGACTCTAATCTTCTCTTTCCTCCTTTCTCAGTTAAATTCAATGAAAAATTCGATACTTATTGGCCTCTACTTTCTCTCCCCTCAATCACTGCTTCCCTCTCTGCAACCTAGCCTCCAACCTCACCACTCAACTGAAAATGATCTATGGAGTTAACAATGAAAAACAAGTGGCCAAATAGAATGGCCTTCTCTCCACTCTCATTCCTACAGACTTCCCTGCAGGATCTGACACTGTTGATCATGCACTCTTCCTGGGCTTTTGTGATGATACTCTCTCCACATCCTACTGTCATTGCTCAGTATCACCCTGACAAACAGTTCCTTCTCTTTTCTCTCTCTATTTGACCTCACAAAAGCAAATGTTGAAAGGTTAACAGGCCCAAAATGAATTCCTGGAAGAACTCCAAGAAAGGATCAAAAAACAAATAAAAAGACTTACAAGAAAATTTAGAAAAGGATAGAAAAGTCAACAGCTTAGAGCAAAAACTCACCAAAGAAAACATTTCTAAAAAAGGAAATGCAAAAATGACCTCATCAGCTCTCAAGGATGATGATGTGTTCAATGAATGTTTCCCAGATCTACCCATTCAGCCTTAGATTCACTCCTATGTTCCAACTGGCTACTGGGCATTTCCAAATAGATATCCTGTTGGTATCACAAATACAAAATAACCAAAGGAGAATCTTTACTTCTCCTCCAACAAACCTTCTTCTGAAGTACCCCATTCACTATTCTCAACAGCACTGCCATTCTTCCATCTCATGGCCACCTTTGACTCTCCCATTCTCACCTACCCACTAAAACTTGTCGTTTCTACCACATCATGTCTCAAATAAGCCCCCTTCCCTCCACTTACATAGCTACCAGTCTAGGATAGGCCCTCATCAACTCTCACCTAGCCTACTTCAATACCATGTTCTCCCTGTCTCCAGTCCATGAATTCTTAACTTTCTCTTGCATTTCAGACCTCTCTGCCAATCCAGTGATGCCTTTTCAGAATAATATTTGTTGTCTACCTTCACAATTGAAAGAAATGCAAATTTTCAGTTAGTGCTTAGTGAAAATCAAGATATAATTTTTTTTCCTATTTAAGTTCATGGAGCCATTAAATGTACCTATAATAATGCAGAAATTTGTTTTATTTGACTTTACATATTTGTAATGAGTTTTGGTTTTCTTGCTTTTTCAATGAGGAGTGATGAGACGGACAGGATATGAAGTGGAAAATAAAATCATTGTGTGACCCTGGGCAAGTCACCTGACCCCCATTGCCTAGCCCTTACCACTCTTCTGCCTTGGAACCAATATACAATATTGATTCCAAGATGGAAGGTGAGGGTTTTTAAAAAATGAAAATGAAATAAAATCATCCTAATGTTAAAAAAATCTATCCAATCTACTTATTATTAAATTCAGGTTAATAAACCCTGACCTAGTCTCTCCCAAATCCAATTTATCCTCTATTAAACCATTAAGGTTGATTCTTCTTAAGAATAGATCTTGATGACAACATTGGTACAATCCAATGGTGTTGCTTGTCAGCTATGGGAGGGGGGAGGGAATAGGGGAGGGAAAGAAAATGAATCATGTAAACATGGAAAAATATTTTAAAATAAAGTGAAAAAAAAAAGATCTTGACCTAATACACAAATAATCCAGATCAAATTGCTTACCATCTCCTAGATGGGGGAGGGAGACAATTTGGATCTTATTAATTCAGAAAACATACATGGAAAATTGTTATTATATGTAATTGGGAAAATATCTTTTAAATTTTTTTTAAACCCTCACCTTCCTTCTTGGAGTCAATACTGTATATTGGCTCCAAGGCAGAAGAGTGGTAAGGGCTAGGCAATGGGGGTTAAGTGACTTGCCCAGGGTCACAAAGCTGGGAAGTGTCTGAGGCCAGATATGAACCTAGGACCTCTAGTCTCTAGGCCTGACTCTCAATCCACTGAGATACCCAGATGCCCCCTAAATTTTTTAAAAGAACTGACTTGGGGTACCTAGGTAGACTCAGTTGGTTGAGAGCCAGGTCTAGTGAGGTGAGGTCCTGGGTTCAAATCTGTTATGAGTCACTTCCTGTGGGACATTGGACCCCATTGCCTATAGTCCTTACTGCTCTGCCTTGGAACCAAAATAGAGCATTGATTCTAAGATAGAAAGTAAAAGTTAAAAAAAAAAAAGATCTGAAGGGACAGCTGGGTAGTTCAATGGATTGACAGTTAGGCCTGGAGATGGGAGGTCCTAGGTTCAAATCTGGCCTCAGACACTTCCCAGCTGTGTGACCCTGGGCAAGTCACTTAACTCTCACTGCCTAGCCTTTACCACTCTACTGCATTGGTTCTAAGGCAGAAGGTAAGGGTTTTAATTTAAAAAAAATAGATCTATGTCAATTCCCTACTCAACAAATTCAAGAAGTTCCTTCGTCTGACTTTTGTGACCCCTTCTCATTTTATAGATGAGGAAATAGAAGTAACAAGGTTAAGTGACTTGCCCAGGTCACACAGCTAATAAGTGTCTGAGATCAGATTTGAACTACAGAGCCATCTAGCTGCCCCCTCTACCTATTCCTTCTGCAGAAGGTCGTTCTTAGTCTGTGGTGGATGCTTGCTCTTTCCCCTCCAAGGTAACCTTGTACTTTGCTTCATGTGTATGTTTTTTACATACAATATGTATATGTTGTCTTCCCCATTAGCAGGAAAGTTTCTTGAAGATAAGAACAGTTTCTTTTTTTCTTTGTATCAACCATGTCTAGCACATGGACTGGCACATAGCAGGTAGGGGATAGGAAAAGGAGGGAATAAGCTTTATATAGCCTCTACTACATGCCAAAACTGTGCTAAGTTCTTTTTATAAATATGATCTCATTTGATCCTTAAACTCTGCTAGGTAAGTGAAGTTATTATTCTCATTTTGCTGTTAAGGCAACTGAGGTGAATAGAGAATTAAGTAATTTGTTCAGTCATACAGCTAGGAAGTATTTGAGGCTGGGATTGAATTCAGGGCTTTAGATGTCTAGTAAGTGCTTCCTGATGGTTGGATGAATGCATAGAAGGATGAATGGATGGATGAATGTCTTGACTCACATGTTCTTCTGGGCCTGAATGATGGCATTTACATCCTCTGAGTTCACCATGCTGAGGATCCGATTGCAGAACACATCTGAGGCAGAACTGGGGGATTCCATTTCCTCCTCCTCCACCTTCTCCTCTGCAGCCTACAGACCAGTCAAAGGCAGAGGTTATTAGACTGGCCAAGTAGGCATGTGTACATGCTCCTTCCTGGTTAACCTGGAAGAAATCTAGACTAGACTTTTGTTTTATTAGCAAACTGTATCCCTCAGATTCTGGGACTTCCCCAACAGGCTGTGGTCTTGATAGGACCAGATGGTCTCCACGGGAGTTTTTAGCCCTGTTAGCAGGCAAGCTGCCATGACAGAACTCTAAGCAAGGTCTTGACAGAGAAATCCCTCAGAGTGCCTGGAAAGCCCAGTACTCTCCTAGAAAGACTTGCTAATGAATTAGTTGTCTTCTCCGTAAAGTGAGAAGGGGAAGGAAATTTGCACTCAAGATAAAAGATCCTCTTAACTCATGGCATGCTGTATATTCCAAGGATCCTGTTGCCTCTAACATTTTCTAGTCTAGGGACCCTGCCAGCTCCAACTTTCTATGTCCCAAGGGCTCTCCTAACTATGGCAATCTGTGTTAAGTACTCAGCCAGCTCTGATATTCCAGGTTCTAAGGGTCCTCCAAACTCTGACATTCTGTGTTCTAAGGGTCCTCCCAGCTTTGACAATCCCTATTCTAAGGGTCCTCCGAGCTCTGATATTCCAAGTTCTAAGAGTCCTCCAAGCTGACATTCTGTGTTCTAAGAGTCCTCCCAGCTCTGACATTCTGTTCTAAGCTCCCTCCCAGCTCTGACATTCTGTTCTTAGGTCTCTCCCAGCTCTGACAGTCTCTCTTCTAAGGACTCTCCCAGCTCTGACATTCTCTGTTCTAAGTATCCTCCCAGCTCTGACATTCCCTGTTCTAAGCTCCCTCCTAGCTCTGACATTCTCTGTTCTAAGGACTCTCCCAGCTCTGACATTCTGTGTTCTAAGCTCCCTCCCAACTCTGATATTCTGTGTTCTAAGCTCCCTCCCAACTCTGATATTCTCTGTTCTAAGGTCTCTCCCAGCTCTGACATTCTCTGTTCTAAGAGTCCTCCAAGCTGACATTCTGTGTTCTAAGGGTCCTCCCAGCTCTGACATTCTCTGTTCTAAGGTCTCTCCCAGCTCTGACATTCTCTGTTCTAAGCTCCCTCCCACCTCTGACATTCTGTGTTCTAAGGGTCCTCCCAGCTCTGACATTTTCTGTTCTAAGGTCTCTCCCAGCTCTGACATTCTCTGTTCTAAGCTCCCTCCCAGCTCTGACATTCCCTGTTCTAAGCTCCCTCCCAGCTCTGACATTCTCTGTTCTAAGCTCCCTCCCAGGTCTGACATTCTCTGTTCTAAGCTCCCTCCCAGGTCTGACATTCTCTGTTCTAAGGTCTCTCCCAGCTCTGACATTCTCTGTTCTAAGAGTCCTCCAAGCTGACATTCTGTGTTCTAAGGGTCCTCCCAGCTCTGACATTCTCTGTTCTAAGCTCCCTCCCAGCTTTAACATTGTGTTCTAAGGGTCCTCCCAGCTCTAACATTGTGTTCTAAGGGTCCTCCCAGCTCTGACATTCTGTGTTCTAAGAGTCCTCCAAGCTGACATTCTGTGTTCTAAGTCCTCCCAGTTCTGACATTCTGTGTTCTAAGGAGCCCCCCAGCTCTGACATTCTCTGTTCTAAGCTCCCTCCCAGCTCTAACACTGTGTTCTAAGCTCCCTCCCAGCTCTAACATTGTGTTCTAAGGGTCCTCCCAGCTCTAACATTCTGTGTTCTAGGGGTCCTCCCAGTCCGCCAACCCCTGTTCTAAAGTCCCTTCCACCTCTGCCATTCTCGATGCTGAGGTCCCTCCCAGCTCAGCCACTCTGTGTTCCAAGGCCCCTTCTGACCTAACATTCTAGACATGTTCTTAAGTCCTAAGGGCCCTCCCGGCCGTCCCACAAGTTCAGGCTCGGAAGTCCCTTCCCCGCTGAGATCCCCCTTTCTGTTCTGAGATAGTCCAGACCCGCATGCTAAGCCCACATTCTAGAACTCTAACTCTTTCCAGGATCTCTGGGGTCCTCAGAAGACCATGCGCTTCCCTTTGCCCAGGGCCGGGCTATCATAAGCCGTGCTGGCTCGAGAGGGAGAGGGGCTGCGGGGAACCTTGGCCAGATATGTGGGAGCAGAAATGCCCAGCTGGACGCCCCCACCCCCGCTCCTCTCCAGGGCCAAGAGAGGTGGCGACCAGTGACCCCTCCCAAACTGGCTCCTGGTCTCCCCCACTCTGTCTCCCACTCCGCGCCGCCCACCACCCCCAGACTCAGCTGCAAAGGCGGCGGCAGCGACAGAGGTGGCGGCAGCAGCACCTGCACATCTGGAAACTCGCACTTCCGGGATGGCGCTCACGCACAGCAGCCTCAGCGCTACGCCAGCTTACGTCACAACCAGAGAGATGGGCTGGGCGGAGCCGCGGAGCCAAGGGGGTAGAGGAGGATCTAGGGGCGGAGACAACTGGGGGCGGGGCTAATAAGGGATTGGTTGGGGAGGCGTTAGGGGCGAGGCTAATGATGTACATGGGGAAGTTCCTGGGGGCGGAGCCAGAGCAGAAGGAGGCAAAGCAATTGGATGCTTTCTTCCTAAACCTTTAGCTAGTTCCTCCCGAGAATATGTTTGTAGCCCCTAGGTGACACAGTGGAGAGTGCTGGGCTTGGGGAGGGGTCCAAGAGATATGAGTTCAAATGGAGCCTTGAAGCCCTTTTTAAACAAGGTTTTTAAAGGTTTTTTTAAAAGTCTTTACTTTTCTGTCCTAGTTATATCTCTGTCCTAATAAAAACTCTAACACTGATAGTAATACCAGCCTTGTCCTAGTAACAACTAAGCAAATAAGAGTTAGGCAAATGAGTTAAGTGACTTGCCCAGAGTCACACAGTTAGCAAGTATCAAAGTTCTAATTTGAACCCAGGACCCTCAACTCCAGACCTGGCAAGATATCTACTGTGCTACCTAGGTGGTGTCACTTGTGCAAATCACGTAAAATCTGTTTGCCTCAGTTTCTTCAATCATAAAAATGGGAAGAAGTGTAGTACAAATCACCCAGGGTTATTGTGAATGTCAAGTGAGAAAATGTTTATAAAGCTCTATGCATTTCATTAATCTTTATAATCTTTTTGTGTGTATGTCATGAATCCCTTTGTCAATCAATAAATATATTTATTAAGCAACTAGTAAGTTCCAGGAAAGTGTCAGGAAAGACTCATCTTCCTGAGTTCAAATCTGGCCTCAGACATCTACTAACTGTGACCCTGGGCAAGTCTCTTTGCCCTGTTTGGCTCACTTTCCTGACCTATAAAATGAACAGAGAAGGAAATGGCCAACCACTCCAGTTTCTTTGCAAAGAAAACCCCAGTAAGAATCATTAAAAGTCAGGCACAATTGAACATCTGCCAGGCAATGTGCTAAATACAAGGTGTACAAAAAGAAGCAAAAGATCATCCCTGACTTCAAGTAATTTATAGTCTAATTGGAGAGAGAACATGCAAAAAATATATAAGAAGCAAACTCTATGCAAGATCATAAATAATTAGCAGAGGGAAGCTAGAATTAGCATAGAATTAAGAGGGTTTGGGAAAGGCTTCTGGTAGAAGATAGGATTTTAGATGGGACTTCAAGTCATAGAAGCTAGGAAGGAGAGATGATGAGAGCACACTCCAGGCATGGAGCCTAGAGACAAAGTATTTTGTTCATGAAATAGCCAGGAGGCACAGAATCATGAGCCCAAGGAGACTGCAAAGAGAGTAGCCAGATGAAACTCCTTTTCAGAATGTTTTTAAATACATGAAATATTTTTTTTTAAGTTTTTTTAAACCCTTACCTTCCATCTTGGAATCAATACTGTGTATTGGCTCCAAGGTAGAAGGGTTAGGCAATGGGGGTTAAGTGACTTGCCCAGGGTCACACAGCTAGGAGGTGTCTGAGGCCAAATTTGAACCCAGGACCTCCCATCTCTAGGTCTGGTTCTCAATCCACTGAGCCACCCAGCTGCCCCCTAAATACATGAAATATGATGGTGATGGAATACAATTGTGCTGTAAAGAATGATGAACAGGATGATTTCAGAAACAGCTGGAAAGACCTCCATAAACTGCTGCAGAGTGAGATAAGCAGAACTGGGAGAACATTATAAATAGTAACTGAAATATTGGAACGATCAACTGGGAAGGACTTGGCTACTCTCAACAATAAATGATCCAGGACAGTTCTGAGGGACTTATGACAAAGACTGTTATCCACCTCCAGAGAAAGAACTGTGGGAATCAGAATGCAGATCAAAGCATATAATTTTTTTTACTTTATTTGTGTGTTTTTTTGGTGTGTGTGTGTGTTTTTTTTATTTATGGAGGGTTTTGAGGTGTTTCAGTTTTATGTAAGTATTCCCTTGCAAATATGAACAATATGGGGAGAGAAGGGAAGAAAGGAAGGATATATACGTGTATAATTTCAGAAAACTTATGAGGAAATTTGTTATTACATGTATTTGGTAAAATAAAATATCTTTATAATAAAAATGAACAATATAGAAATAAGTTTTGCATGGTAATACATATGTAATCCAGATAAAATTGCTTACCAGCTCCAGGAAGGGGACAGAAGGAAGGGAGGGAGACAATTGGATCATATAATTTCAGAAAATCTATGTGGAAAATTGTTATTACATATAATAGGTAAAATAAAATATCTTTACAAAAAAACATGAAATAAAATGTATAGACTTATAAAAGAAAGCAATTATATTGAAATATAGTTTTGAAAATGTTCAAAGCAAAAAAAAAATTACTGATTCCAGGTTAAGAATCCCTAAGTTATTACATGTAATTAGGAAAATAAAATATCTTTGAATAAAATATGAAGAAAAAAAAGAATCCTTTGGCTAAATGGTCTCTGAACTCCCAGCACTGACATTCTCTGTTCTAAGTCCCTCTGACATTTCATGTTTTTTTATAATTATATATAATTTTTTTAATAAAAAAATTTTTAACCCTTACCTTCTGTCTTAGAATCAATACTATGTATTGGTTCCCTCAACGTGGAATCTATAAGCCCCCAAACTTGTAGCCCAGAAAGTTTTAGTGATCCCCAGCTTACTTGGTTTGAAGGTGAAGACAGACCCCAGGTTTGATCTTGTCACTTGAGAGTTCCTCCTGAGGGAAAGTTCTACTTCACTACCCCTTAGACCAACAATAGACCTTAAATTAATTTGGGTGGGAATATCCAATCCCATCAGATGTCAAGTATCTCTTTGGTCCCCAAGGTTTCTCTCCCTAGGCCAAAGTCCTTTACGGAGGAGGCTGGGTCTTTCCCTTTTGTGTCCAATGTAAAGCATCAGCCCCTCACTGTTATTCCTGTCTGGAACTCCTTGTTCCTTTGTTACCATTGAAAAGTCAATCATGGGTTTGAATCAAGAACACATGTGATACCCAGTGGAATTGCACGTGGGCTATGGGAGAGGTGGTGGGAGGAGGGGAGGGAAGAAAAGAAAATGATCTTTGTTTCCAATGAATAATGTTTGGAAGTGACCAAATAAAATACAAAAAAATAAATTTTAAAAAAAATTTTAAAAATTTAAAAAAAGCAATCTGTGAAGGCCGAATAATGAGGTTATAAATGTAAAATTTGAATTGATATCCAATAACTCCAAGTATTAAATTTTCTAAAGTTTATTAATAATTAATTGAAGTAGATCTAAGTCTCAGAGTTTCCCCTAAATGTTCTCTCTATAGGCAGTACTTTGGCAATATTCATGTTTCTTACATGACACTGTATATACTTTTCCCCATCCTGAATAAATTTATTTGCCTAGGAAAAAAAAATAATTAATTGAAGTAGAAAAAATAAAAGAACAAAAATAAAAAATATATAATGATAATTAAAAAAAATAAAGAAAAGTCAATCAACTGTCCCTCTCATTCTCAGCCCCCAAGTTTCACCTACAAAGGTATTTAAGCTCCGCAATTTAATTGGCTCCTTGGAACTGTCCAATCTAGTGTGGTTGGCTTTTTCAGGGGTCAGTGTCCAGAGGGACCAGAGTTCAATCCTCAGACTCTGTGTTAGTGTGTGGTAGAGGCCTACCATCAAATTGAACCCCTTTCCCTTGATTAAAGAGTGTTTTTTTCTGACTATTTAATAGTTCTGTGGTTTTTCTAAGTCAATAGTTCTAAGGCAGAAGAGCAGTAAGGAATAGACAGTGAAGGTTAAGTGACTTGCCCAGGATCACACAGCTAGAAAGTATCTGAAGTCAAATTTGAACCCAGGATCTCCTACCTCTAAGCCTGGTTCTCAATCCATTGAGCCATCTAGCTGCTCCCATTCCATGTTCTAAGGAGGAAAAGAATAAATATTTATTAATCATTGAGTATATGCCAAATATTGTGCTAAGTGTTTTATAAATATGATCTCATTTGACCCTCACAACAACCTTGAGAGGTAGATACTATTATTACCTCCATTTTACAGTTGAGGAAACAGAGGTTAAATGACTTGCCCAGGGTCACACAGCCAGAAAATGTGTGAGACTAGATTTGAACTCAGCACTCTCTCAACTGTGCTACCTAGTTGCTCCAAAGAGCCCTACCAACTCTGTCTTCTACCTTCTAAGGTTTTTCTTGGCCTCTGATGTCCTGTGCTCTGCCATTATTGATCACCTATTCTCTCCAGGTCTTCAGGACATCCCTCTCTCCTGGTTCTTCTGTTTCTCTACCTGATCCTTCTTTGTTTCCATTGCTGGAGCTTCCTCCAAATCAAGTCCTCCAGGTTTCTAGGAGGATCTGTCCTGGGATAGATCTCTTCTCTTCTTGATCTGTACTAATTTACAGATTGAATTTCAGATATCTACTGGATATCCCATTGGAGAAGTCCAAAAGGCAATTGGAAATGTGAGAGTGGAGGTCCAGAGGGAGTAGATATGGGCCAGAGAAGTAGATATGATCAGCATCAAGAGGATTCTTGATAATAATTTATCTAATTTAAATTCAATTATCTACTAATCTAATTTAAAAGAAATAAATTCACAGGAGCTGATGAGATCCCCAAGTGAAATATTGTTTGCATGTTGTTTCCTCAATTAGGTTATGAGTTCCTCCAGGGCAGGGACTGTCTTTTGCTACCTTTTGTATCCAGAGAGCTTAACCCAGTGCCTGGCACATAGTAGGTGCTTGATAAATGTTTATCGTGATCAACTATGAATGAACTAGCTATTCTCAACAATACAATGATCTGTGCAATTAGAATCTGTTACCTTAAAAACTACAATTCCCAGCACCCCACTCTCCTCACATTATGTGCTGATGTAGGGAGGACATAAATTTGGTGTAGCCCCACCTCTCGCTCTCTTCTCTTCTGGGCTTTTTTAAACAGGCAAGGAGAACTTAGGCACATGGTATTAATTTTGTTAAATAATTAGTTTTTTTAACTTCTATTTCCTTTTTATTCCTTCTACTTCAAGTGATTATTAATAAACCTTATAAAATTAATACTTGGAATTGCTGGATATTAATTTAAATCCTACAGATCCAAGACAATTCCAAAGAATTCATGATGAAAAATGCTATCCACTTCCAGAGAAAGAACTGGTGGAATTTGAATGCAGATCAAAATCTAATTTAAAAACTTCTGTCTTAAGTAAAACTCAGTGGAATTGCATGTAAGCTGGGGGGGGGGGGAAGGGAAGGAAAGAACATGAATTATGTAACCATGGAAAAATATTCTTAATTAAAAATTTTCAATTAAAAAAACCTTCTATCTTAGAATTAATACTGTGTATTGGTTCCAAGGTAAAAAAGCAGTAAAAGCTTGGCAATGGGGTAAAGTGACCTGCCCAGGGTCACATAGCTAGGAAGTGCCTGAGGTGAGATTTGAATTCAGGACCTCCTATCTCTAGGTCTCCAGGTCTGGCTCTCAGGTGACACTGAGCTTCCTAGCTGCTCGGAGAAGCCTATTGTTTTTCATTTTATTTTCTAAGTGATTTTTTTTTTACTTTATATGAATCTTCTTCTACAATATGACCAATAGGGAAACAAAAAAAAAAATACACACATGGATGGATATATAAAGGTATTTATAGTTTACTGGACAACCAAATGCCAAATACTCCTCTTGATTTTTCAAACTCACAAAATTCAAGGTGTCATTTCCTTCACTGAGCACTTTGTTCTCCCAAGAGTAAAGTAGCAAAAAGAAAATTGAAAGGGAAGCTAAGTGGCTCAGTGGATATAGAGTTCAAATCTAGCCACAGGCATTTCCTGATCAGATAACTTAAGTAACTTAACAAGTTACTTAAGCTCAACTACCTAGCCCTTACTGCTCTTCTATCTTAGAATCAATATTTAATATCCTAAGGTAAAGCAAGGGTTTTAAAAGAAGAAGGCTGAAGCTGTCAAGACTTTTTGTTTGTTTACATTTTGATAAATTATATTCTCAATTACAAGTAAACAAAAAAGGTTAACATTCAGATTTTTTTAAAAATTTGAGTTCCAGGGGGAAGTTAGGTGGCTCAGTGGATTGAGAGTCAGGCCTAGAGATGGAAGGTCCTAGGTTCAAATCTGGCCTCAGACACTTCCTAGTTGTATGACCCTGTGCAAGTCACTTAACCCCCATTGCCTAGCCTTCTGCCTTGGAGCCAATACACAGTATTGATTCCAAGATGGAAGGTAAGGGTTTTAATTAAAAAAAAAAAGGACAATTTATACAACTAGATAAAATAACAGAATATGTGATGGAATAAAAGGTATAAAATCTAAAAGGAAATAATTCAAAAAGTAAAAATTAAAGAGGAATAACACTTCCAGATTTTCCCTTCCTTCTCTTCCCCCTCCTTTAGAAGGCAAACAGTTTGATATAGATTATACATGTCTACACATGCAAAAATTTCCACATTAGCCATGTTACAAAGGAAAATGCAGAGAAAAAAAGAATAATACAGAAAGTTTAAAAAGTATACTTTAGTCTGACAGGCTTTTTGAATAACACTGTAACCAACCAAAGAGCCTCTTGTTCCAAAATGGTTAGTTGACCAGAACCAGTTATGGTCTGTCCCTCCAAGGTGGTTTCCTTACTAATGTGTAATTGAAAAATCTTGTCCCTTTGAACTACATTTCCCAGGAGCCCACTGACTTCCTGTCATTAGGTGCTGACATAGACAGGAGGATAAATTTGGTGGGGTTCCTGGTCTCCAGCTCTTTGCTTCCTGTCAGGACTGTGGTGGCATGGGCTGTTTGAACAGGTACATTAGCCATGGGCACGTGGTTTTGTTTTATTATCTTTTATTTTGTTACTTCTAGTGAGTATTAATAAGTTTTATAAAATATAATATTTAAAATTATTGTAGATCAATTTTAATTTTTACACTAATCATCACAGTTCTCTCAGAGTCAGCTCCCATCTGTGGAGATATCATTTTGAGACACCATGGTATGGACTCCCAGGCACGTACCAAGTCTCCATTACACCCAAGTTTCCATTTTGTCACTCTACTCAATTCCCATGACCTACTCCTCCTCCCCAGCTCCAGCAACCACAGAGATGTTCATATTTTGATATTTGTCATCACCCACAAGTATTCTGTTTCCATGTACAAGAACTCTGAAATTCCTTTCTCTGATCATAATTTTAAAAATCACTCCATCTCTCCTTGTGTCTTAGAAACTCCAACCCTATCATTCTCACTGTGATCTCCAATTTCTCCACCCCCAGCCCTTTCCCAGAACATCATCTCTGCTGTCTGGCTACATATACTCTTTTTTTCTTTCCCAATCTCAACCCTTTGGTGAATTTGTTCAAATCTGCTCCTCTTGAATTTCTTACTCCCTTTGTTTTACTCAGTCCCAATCCTGGATTGCTTCTATCACCTATCTATTCTTCTCACTAACTGTTTCTCTTGCTCCTACTTGAATCCATGCCACTAAAATGATTTGGAGGAAGTGACAAGATCATGCTTTCTGGATCTACCACCCATTTATGTTATCTTATCTCAGCTGGGCCTGCAGTGAAACAAACAATCCTCCTACACTTCATTGATTTTCTATTTCCATCTACCACAATTATTATTCCATAATTCTTCCTCTTTCTTTAAATCTCTGACATTAATTACTCTTTTCTGTCCCTATCTCAGTTAAATAAGGACCTGGCTTGCTTTGTACTTTAGTGAAAAAATGGAGACTTTGGGGCATGCGCTCCCTCTTTTCCCTATCTTTTATTGCATCCCTCAGACATCATCCTCTTAATTCCAGCCTTTGATGAAGGCCTTTCTCTGTCCCAAGGTCAACTCTGCTATTCTTCTTCCATCATTTCCTATCTTCTCCAGAACATTGCCTCCTCATCAACTTTCTCTAATCTTCAGTCTTCCTCTAGTCATCAGTTCCTTTCTTCCTCCCTACAAATAAACCCAAGTCCCTACAATCCTTAGAAAACCCTCCCTAGACACTAACTATCCCAACAAACCCAATAACTATCATCCAATATCTCTGGTCCCTTTCTCAGTCAAAATCCCTTTAAAGGAGGGAATCTTTTGGACAATCCAGAGCTGAGATGAATATGAAATTCAATACATTAGTTTCATGAAATGTTGCTTATTTTGGTGCTTTACATGTAGGTTAAGTATTCTTTCTTTTTAAAAAATGCTTACCTTTCATCTTGGAATCAATACTGCATATTGGTATATTGATTCCAAGGCACCCTTACCCTCTGTCTAAGTATTGATTCTTTTTTTTTAACCCTCATCTTCTGTCTTGGAGTCAATATTATGTATTAGCTCCAAGGCAGAAGAGCAGTAAGGGCTAGGCAATGGGGGTTAAGTGACTTGCCCAGGGTCACACAGCTAGAAAGTGTCAGAGGCCAGATTTGAACCAAGGACCTCCCATCTCTAGACCTGGTTGTCAATCCATTGAACCAACCAGCTGCCTTTAACTATTTTTTCTTTAAAAAAAAAAAGTGTTGGGGTTTTTTTCTCAGTTACATGTAGAAACAAATTTTAGCAATTGTTTTCTGACATTTTAGGACTCACATTTTCTTCTTCCCTCCATGTCCAATTCTCCCTAAGGTGGTAAATAGTCTGAGATAGGTTACACCAGTGCTTTTCCATATTATTTGTGCCATGACAAGACACATATCACACACACAATAAAAAAATCAGGAAGGAAATAAAGTAGAAGATGGCCAGGGTGGGTTATGTGTTGATGGAACATGTATTACCTTTATCAAATTGCTTATCATCTCAGGCACAGGGAAGGGAGACAAGGGAGGGAGAGAATTTGGAACTCATCATTTTAGAAAACAAATGTTAAAAATGATTTTTTATACATAATTGAGGAAAAAATATGATATTAAATAAGTCTAAATATGTTATCAGAAAACACAGAGTGAATGAACTCTCCAACCAGGAATCTCTGATTTCATCCAAGAGAAAATTTCCCAAAAATCTCTAGGGAAGCAAGCTAGAAACCAGGTTTTTGTTGGGTTGGTAGCTCCCTTCCATTTTTACCACCTTCTCCCTAGGGAGGAACTGGTTCCATGTACATCTCTCAAAAAGATAAAGGAGAGAGCAGCTGGGTGGCTCAGTAAATTGAGAGCCAGGCCTAGAGATGAGAGGTCCTGGGTTCAAATCTAGCCTTAGATACTTCCTAGGCATGTGACCCTGGGCAAGTTACTTAACCCCCTTTGCCTAGCCCTTACTGCTCTTCTGCCTTGGAGCTAATACATAATATTGACTCCAAGACAGAAGATGAGGGTTTAAAAAAAAAAAGAATCAATACTTAGACAGAGGGTAAGGGTTAAAAAAAAAAGGATCACTACTAACACAAAAGGTTAGGGTTAAAAAAAAAAGTTGAAGATAGAAGAATGTCTATCCTCTCTGGAGCTCTCCCATGAACTCTGCCCCTCTTGCAAGTTTGACATCCTCCTTTCCACCAAGAAGCAGTTATATAAAATTTCTAGATCTGAACCCAGGTTACATAAGTATCAAGGTCTCAAGAGAGCTTAAAGGTAGTTATGTAATTACTTCAAGTTTAAGTTTTTGTCAGTGCAGGCTTTTGGGTCTTTCGTATTTTTAGAATTTCTTCTTCTGTGGAGGAAACAAAAAGATATTCTACACTTGAATTCCTTTCTGTTCCCCTTTTTGGGAAAATGGTAAACATGTGTCAAAATTAATCTTTAGGTGATTCTCCTTAGGCTGTGGGGTGAAGGGAAAGGAGGGGTGCATAATATACCAGAGAATGTGAGAAAAAAAAATCCCCACCTCTTTCTTTAGTGGCTAAGTTCCTTTAGGGTGGGAAGGAAATAAACATTTGTTAATTGCCTACTATTGGCTAGGCACTATGTTTTACAGACATTATCTGTATTTGATCCTCATAACAACCCTGGGAGGTAGATTTTATTATTATTATTATCTCCATTTTTCAATAGGGAAATTGAGGCAAACAGAGGTAGAGTGACTTGCTCAGGGTCACCCACCTAGGAAGTACCTAAGATCAGATTTGAACTCAGATCTTTTTTTAATTTAAATTTAAATTTTAAAAAATTAATTCATTAATTTAGAATAGTTTTCTGTGGTTACATGATTCATGGTCTTTCCCCCTCCTCCTCCTCCCATCCCTCTCCCATAGCCAACGAGCAATTCCACTGGGTTTTATATGTATCATGGTTCAAAATCTATTTCCATATAATTAATATTTGCAATAGAGTGATCATTTAAAGTCTACAGTCCCAATCATATCCCCATCAAACCATGTGATTAAGCAAATGTTTTTCTTCTGTGTTTCTACTCCCACAGTTCTTCCTCTGGATGTGGATAGTGATCTTTCTCCTAAGTCCCTCAGAATTGTCCTGGATCATTGCATTGCTGCTTGTAGAGAAGTCCATTACATTCAATTGTGCCATAATGTATCTGTATATGACGTTCTCCTGGTTCTGCTTCCTTTGCTCTGTATCAATTCCTGGAGGACTTTCCAGTTCACATGGAATTCCTCCATGAACTCAGATCTTCTGACTATAGAACCAGTACTCTATCCACTGGACTACTTTGGCAGTCACTAAACTTGTGCAATAAAGGGCCCCCCTAAGCTTGGAGCTCATACTTCCAGCCTGACCCAGAAGCAGGTAGATCATGATCATTAGTCTCTGATTTGTGTTCAAAAAAGGAAATAGAAATAGACCAAAAATAAAACATGTATAAATGGGAGACATAGAAACTCCTGTCTCAGGCTTGCCTGAGCAAGTCTAGCCTGTTTGCTATATGTTTCTCCTATAAGCAATAATTTTCTACACTTGTGTGGCTATAGCCTGTGCATGATATGAACTCTCTTATTTTCTAAGATGACTTTCTCATCCTAATTTGAACTTATTTTGGTGTGCTTGTTATTCCAAAAGAAGCAGCATGCCATGCCTACAAGTCAAAATTCTTTCTCAGAGTGCTAGGGGTAACTTGGTTTTATGGAAATATAAGCCCACTACTTGTGCCTATAGCTCTTGAACCCTTACCCTGACTCATGTGTTTCCCATTTATATAAAAACAATCACTATGATACCCATTAACTCATAAAAATGTACTGAATAGTAGATAAAACCAATAATAAAACATTTACTCAATATTGTTCCCCACAATGGTATGTGTCTCTCTTCTATAAAAGTAAGAATAATTATAATATTCAGAAGACCAAACAGGAATAACCATGGCCTATGAACACATAAACTTAAATGAATACTGTCTAAGGGAAGACTGGACACATTTTAGTCTCTATAAAGAAGATTGACAGAAACCTAATGGAAGCACACAGGTAGAGAACCCCACATGCCTTGGAAAATTCATAGATCTGGTCTTGATGTTCTTGATCTTTTGAGAAAGAATCTGTGCCACACAAATCCAGTTTTCTTTTAGATGCTTCTATTCTAGTCTTTACTATCCTTCTGATGGTAATCATAACTATTCCTCATCTTCTCTCCAGCTGACAAAGTAATGACAAATTCTTTTAACTCATAGCCACTCTTAATTAGATGGTGTTATGCTTTTTCAGGGACATGAAATTCCCTTAAGCAAGTATATAGACAAGTTCCCTAGAAATGAAAATAGTAAGGGAAGCTTTGTCCAGTAAGGCACAAGCTTCTGTGCACAGCAAAACACAGCTCATAGATGAATAGATGTAAAATCTATTTTTTCTCCTCTCTTTCTCTCTCTACCAAAGAAGGCAAGCGAGGCAACAAAAGTCAACACCATCATCATCATCTCTGAGTTGTATCCTTTTCTCTTCTGTTTTCAAAGCATTATTCTTTATATAGTATCAAGATTCAGCTCTCATTCAATGGGCGTCCTGCAGCTGCTCCAGTCTTTCTCTAGACAATCAGCAACATCTCTCTTCCAATTAGCAAATTCCCAGCAAAGAAGTAAAAGAGTCAGCTATCAGTCAGAAACCTGTATTTTCCTAGATTCTATATTCTCATATAGGTACATGTATACTCCTATACATATAAGCTCCTATACTCTGCTTAGTATCCTGTTTCTTCTCTCTTCTATAACTTCTTAATATCTGCTCATGTCTCACAACCAGAAACTTTTTTAGTCCTTATAAAATTCAAGGAATCTAGCTTTGCATCAGGTCAATAAATGTTTCTTAAGTCCCCAAACATTTTTTTCTGGATTATACATGTATTATCACATAAAACCTATTTCCATATTATTCATTTTTATAAGTGAGTAATCTTTTTCTTTTAACCCTTACCTTCCACCTTAGAATCAATACTATGTATTGGTCCAAGGCAGAAGAGCAGTAAGGGCTAGACAATGGAGGTTAAGTGACTTGCCCAGGGTCACACAGTTGGGAAGTGACTGAGGCCCAGATTTGAACCTAGGACTTCCAGTCTCTAGGCCTGGCTCTCAATTCACTGAGCTACCCAGTTGCCCCTGTAAGTGAATAATCTTGTAAAACCAGAACCCCAAATCATACACCTAAATAAACAAATGATAAATCATATGTTTTCAGCTGCATTTTATACTCCACCTGTT
Organism: Monodelphis domestica; assembly: GCF_027887165.1. Taxonomy (NCBI): domain Eukaryota; kingdom Metazoa; phylum Chordata; class Mammalia; order Didelphimorphia; family Didelphidae; genus Monodelphis; species Monodelphis domestica. The sequence goes on along the minus strand of NC_077229.1, from coordinate 73,838,760 downwards.
CTTTCTCTAGAGGTGGATAGCATTTTTTTTTCACAAGTCCTTCAGAATTGTCTTGGATCATATAAAATTGAGATTTGAACTCTGGACTTCAATCCCCACAAGCCCTTGCTCCACTTCCCCAGAATGCTTTGTAATCTCACGCAATTCTGAGGTTGGCCGAGATCGAGGAAGGATTTAAACTGATGGCAAAGGCTTTCGGTCTTTTGGACTTCTGTTTTGGAGCAGAGGCATCTCTTCCATGATGTGAGATTATTTTGTCTAGGCCTCTGGCCTAGGCACATGTTCCTTATCCTGTATTTTCTTTAATCCTTAATCTCTAATAAACCTCTAAAAATTATAATACTCCTTGCAGAGAGAAACTAATTTCTACCTGCCTCAGTCTCCCCTAAATTTTAATCTTTACAATCATTATACTGCTGTTAGAAGCAAAGTCTATCACATGTGATGGTTCTACAGTATTTCAGTTATTGTGTACAGTGTTTTCCTGGCTCTACTTATTTCACTCTGCATCAGTTCTTGTAGTTCTTTCCAACTCTTTCTGAAATCCTCCTGTTCATCATTCTTTACAGCACAAAAGTATTCCGTCACCATCATATACCACAATTTGTTCAGCCATTTCCCAATGAATGGACATCTCTTTAGTTTCCACCACATTCTTTGCCACCACAAAAAGCACAGCTATAAATATTTTTGTACAAAGAGATCCTTACCCATTTTTATTTATCTCTTTGGGATACAGATCTAGTATATTGCTGGATCAAAAGGTATGCATTCTTTTATAGCCCTTTGGGCATAATCCAAAATTGCCCTCCAGAATGGTTGGATCAAATTCACAATTCCACCAGTAATGTATTAGCATCCCAATTTTACCACAACTCCTCCAACATTTATTATTTTCCTTTACTGTCATATTGGCCAATCTGATAAGTGTACATAGGTAACTCAGAGTTGCCCAAGCTGTTTTATACAGATAGATATTTAGATATTTATATACAAATAAACAGATTTATATACATTTTTTCAGTTGCCAACTCCAAAACTCTAAAAATTATCATATGCAAATGACCCAATAGACCACAATGTCCAGGAACTATCATTATTTCAGTCATTGTCATGCCTTCCATAGGTTCTCACAATGCATTCATTGGAGGGGAAATTTTCTATTTGTTCCCCACAATGATATGTGTCTCTTCTCTACAATTTATCTGAAAGATTGTATTTCTTTACATTAGTTTGTGAGTTCCTTAGGAGCAGAGATTATTTTGCCTCTTTTTATATTCCCAGCATTTAGCACAGTATAAACATTGAGTAAGTCCTTTTTTTAACATTTAATTTTTTTCTTAATTTCCTGTAAACAAAAATTTTATCATTTTTAAAAATTTTGTGGTCCATGTTCTCCTCCTCCTTCCCTTTATCCTTTAGAAGGCATAATAAGTACTTCATAAATGTTTATTGTTGACTTACTAAAGTTAATTTTTATAATTTTTCCATTCTTAAAATGTTCCTTTTCTGTCCCTTACAAAAAGGGAAGGACAATTTAACTCTCCTGCCACACACACCTCCTATCTATACGAAGGTCTGCATGTCCAAGGATAGATGGGAAAAAAGGGATAAAATGGGTGCATTCTTTTTACTTTTATGGATCATAGAAAGGGCCGAAGCACTCATTAAATAATCAATATCCATCCCCTCATTCTGAGTTGTCAAGCTTATTCTAGGCAGCCCCAGTCTCTAGAGGATCAGTCAAAGGAGTTCCCTTTATCTGCTCAGCAAAGAACTAGAGTCCTTATCTACCTTCAAAGAAGATGTCATCTTTGACTCCTCTCTCTTACTCCCCTTATCCAATTAGTTGTTGGGTCCAATAATTTCTTTTCTTTTCTTTTCTTTTTAAAAACCCTTACCTTTTGTCTTAGAATCAATACTAAGTATTCATTCCAAGGAAGAAGAGCAGTAAGGGCTTCACAATTGGGGTTAAGTGACTCGGTCAGGATCACACAGTTAGGAAATGTTTGAGGTCAGATTTGAACCCAGAACTTCTTGTCTCCATGTTTGACTCTCTATCCATTGAGCCACCTAACTAACCCACTCTAATGATTTCTGCTTTCATAACATCTCTCCTTTGTCACTTCTGTCACTGTGGTATCGACTCTCAGTTCCTCACCCTTCAAACACACCAATAACCTGATTGGTCTTCCTGCTTCAAATGTCTCCCTATTCCAACCTTATTCCAACTAAGCTGTCAAAGTGAACTTCCTACAGCACATGTCTGGCCAATTCTGACTCAATAGGGTATGTGACAGACCCTCACCCCTTACCCAGTAATCTCCAGTGGCTCCCATCAACTCCAGGATCAAATATAAAATTTTCTGATTGGCTTTTAAAGTCCTTAATAACCATGCCCTTTCCTACTTTCCCAGTCTTTTTAAACCTTATTCCCCTCCACACACTCACAAATATTACCTCATAAAGATAGAAGCTCCAAAAAGAAGCCTACGTAAATAGAAATTGGATGGCCAAAGGATATGAATAAGCAGATTTCAGATGAAGAAATCAAAGCTATCAATAATCATATAAAAATGTTCTAAATCCCTCTTGATTAGAGAAATGCACATTAAAACAACTCTGAGGTGCCATTTCACACCTATCAGATTGGCCAATATGACAGTAAAGGAAAATGATAAATGTTGGAGAAGATGTGGCAAAATTGGGACACAAATGCATTGTTGGTGAAGCTGTGAAGAAAGGTGGAGGATAACTTGGAACTATGTTCAAGGGGCTATCGAATCGTGCATACCTTTTTACCCAGTAATACTCTTACTAGGTCTATATTCCAAAGAGATCATAAAAAAAGAGGAAAGGACTTATTTTTACAAAAATACTTATAGCAGCTCTTTTTGTGATAGCAAAGAATTTGGAAATGGAAGGGATTGTCCACCAACTAGGGAATGACTGAACAAATTGTGATATATGATGGTGATGGAATACTAATGTGCTATAAGAAACAATGAATAGGATGATTTTTCAGAAAAAGCTGGAAAGACTTACCTGAACTGATGCAGAGTGAAATAAGCAGAACCAGGAGAACATTGTCCACAGTAATAGTATTATTATGGAATTATTGACTGTTAAAGACTTAGCTACTCTCAGCAATGCAATGATACAACACAATTTTGAAGGACTTAATGACAAAGTTTCTTTACCTCCAGGGAAAGAACTGTTAAGAGTCAGATCCCAGATCAAAGCATACAATTTTTCACTTTAGTTTATTTGTGTTTTTATTTGAGGGTTTTGGGGTTATATGAGTATTCTATTACAACAAATGACCACTATGACAAGAATATTTTGCATGATAATACTCATATAACCCAGATCAAATTGCTTTCCATCTCTGGGAGAGGGGAGGGGAAGAGAGAGAGAGAGAGAGAGAGAGAGAGAGAGAGAGAGAGAGAGAGAGAGAGAGAGAGAGAGAGAGAGAGAGAGAGAGAGAGAGAGAGAGAGAGAGAGAGAGAGGGAGGGAGGGAGGGAGGGAGGGAGGGAGGGAGGGAGGGAGGGAGGGAGGGAGGGAGAGAGAGAGAGGGAGGGAGAGAGATTGATGATGAGCATATTGCTTATTGCTACTTCCAGTTTTGGAACTGGAGATTTTTTTCAGGAATTTCAGGAAATTTCCTTTTGGGGTACAATTGAGGAGGAACTCTGTTAGTTTAGCCAAGATATTTTACACACAGTCAGAGAGTTCTTTCGCTCTGTGTATTTCCTGGCATATTCTAATCTGCATAAATTCTGATTTCTGTTTGCTATTGACTTGGATAAGTGGCTTGACTCATCATTTGCTACTTGGATGATCTTTTCTGTAACTAGCATCTGGTGGAAAGTGAATCGAGCTTTCAGATGATACTTGGGGCACTCCTGCCATTAAGGGATGGATAGCAACTAGGAAAATCTGATTGAATTAAAAAATTATTTCACCTAAACTAATCCTGTTTAGTGGGATGGCTAGAAAGTATTTCTTCTCTGAAGAGAACTAGGCAAATCAGCTTCATTTCCTGTCCTCCTCTTGGCAGGAATCAAAGTCTCTATTGGAGAGGGGTGAAGGAGACTCTCAAGATATCTATTCACGCCTCCTAACACCTAACTTTATTTAGACAGATCATTGTGGACACATTGAACCTATGTGGTCAAACCCCCCCCCCCCCCCCAAAGGAGATGGGAAGGGATAGGATCAAATCCACAAGTAGAAAGGTTAACTTTGTGAAGGAAAAATGGCCTTCCTTTCCTCAGAAATGGGAATTAAGACAGGGAATTGGAAATATGGAATTGAGGAGGGGAAGCGTAGCCTCAGTTTTTTTTAGTAATTTGTGAGGTGAGCATTTCTACTGAGGGAGTTGGGAAAGGAGATAACTTGAAGAAAGAGAGAAGTTTTGGAGCAGATGCTTTGGGAAAAGTGGGGAGGGAGTCAATCAGGGAAGAGTAAAAGGATTATATGGCAGGAGATGTGATGGATCTAGTGACTTCCTCCAACTGTATTCAACCAAAGAAGAGTAAGAAAGTGGGTGGTAAGAGAAAACCTATTCACTTTGGGGAAAGAATGAGAAAGAATAAGACAAGAAGACAAAAGACCCCCACATTTAAAGAAATACAGGAAAACATATAAAATGATGCTGGGTGAAGAAATAGGAAACAAAAGAATATTGAGGGGGCAGCTGGGTGGCTCAGTGGATTGAGAGCCAGGCCTAGAGACGGGAGGTCCTAAGTTCAAATCTGGCCTCAGACACTTCCCAGCTATGTGACCCTGGGCAAGTCACTTCACCCCCATTGCCTAGCCCTTACCACCCTACACAGTATTGGCTCCAAGACAGAAGGTAAGGGTTTAAAAAAAAAAAGAATATTGATAAGGGCAACTAGTAGGCTCAGTGGACTGGGAGCCAAGCCTAGAGATGGGAGGTCCAAGGTTCAAATCTGACCTCAGACACCTCCCAGCTGTGTGACCCTGGGCAAGTCACTTAACTCCCATTGCCTAGCCCTTAGCATTCTTCTACCCTGGAACCAATACACAGTATTAAGTACAAGATAGAAGGTGAGGATTAAAATATATATATTGACTTGAACCACATAGATTTTAGATTTAGAGTTGGGAGTTACCTGTGAGGTCTTCTAGTCTAATCCTCTCAGTTTTTCATGGGAAAGAGATTCTAAAGTGGAATTGATACCATCAGTCCAGTGTTAGATACAGAGAACTGGGTTAAAGCCAGTGAGAAGCTCAGGAATCCCCCGGAGAAAATCCCCTGAAAATTCTCCCCAAAGTAAGCCTGACTAAAAGTACCGACTGTAAATCTCCAGATGATAGGTCCGAGCGGCAGCTAGGTGGTGCCATCCTGTATAGAGCACTGGGCCTGGAGTCAGGAAGATTTTTCATTCTCAGTTCCAATCTGGCCTTAGACACTTTCTAGCTGTGTGACCCTGAGCAAGTCACTTAACCCTGCTGGCCTCAGTTTCATCATCTATAAAATGAGCTGCAGAAGTAAATACCAAGAAAACCCCAAATGAGGTCATGAAGCACTGGATACAACTGAATAATAAGGGCATGAATGAATTTTTAAAAAACATTGTGTTAAAAAAAACCAAACAACATTGAGTTCAAGTGCTGTGCTAAGTGTTGAGGATACAAATGAATAGAAAACAGAATAGAAATAGAATGATCAAAATAGAATAGAATAAGTAGAAAAAAATATGAATAATAGACGTAGTATCATAGAAAAATGGAATAAATAGAAGAATAGAAATAGAAAAAAATAGTCTTTACCCTCAAGGAGTCACACTGTAATTGAGAGACATATACACATACAAGAATTCATCCATAAGGCAACTAGAAAGTCCCAGAAGTCTCAATGAGGCTAATGGAGAGGCAGAAGGCCTGGCTCTAGGGTTATCAGGGTCCATCAGCACCCTGCTGGATGATAGGGGGCCTGCCTAGCATCCTGCAGAGTATAGGAGCAGGATCCATAGTAAGGTTTAGAGGACTTTAGGACATAGTGGAAAGACAAATGGTTGGGTCTAGAGGTTGGTGTTGGAAGGCATGAAGTTGGTGAGTTTCAACTCATCCAAGTCAACTGAACAGCTCTTCCCACCTGGATTGGTTCTGGGATACCTGGAGTATCTTGTGGGGAAGGGACAAGGGGGGGCGGGGAAAGGGCTCCTCAAATTAGACAGTCCTATTTGACCAAAGCTTTACTCCTGAAGACCATCTTAGAGATCAGTAAGTCCAACCCCATTGTTTTCTAGATGAGGAACGTGAGGCCCAGAGATAAAATGATCTGTGGAAAGTCACCTAAAGGTAATAAATCAAAGAGAGGATTTGAACCCAGGTTTTCTCACTTCACATCCACATCGGGTCCTGAAAATTTCATGCTATGTGCAGTTCTATAAAGATCAACACAGCAAAGACTATGAAGGGACTCCTATGTTAAAATTCAAATGCTATCTTTTGGGGAATGGGGTTAATAAAAGGTAAAGAACATAATGTACAAATTGGGCATACATTACAATCTCACACATTATTTTTGGTGGTGGTAGTTGGTGTTACCTCTCTCTTTTTTTTATGTCCTTACCTTCTGTCTTAGGATCAATACTACTCAGAGCAACTAGGGTAGCTCAGTGGATTGAGAGTCAGGAAAGAGATCCTAGATTCATATCTGGTCTCAGATAGGTCTCAGATAGCTGTGTGACTCTGGACAAGTCATTTAACCTCCATTGCCCAGCCCTTGTCATTTTTCTGCCTTAGAACCAATACTGGTTCTAAAATGGATGGTAAGGGTTAAAAAAAAAAAGAACCAATACTAAAGTATCAGTTTTAAGAAAGAAGAACAGTAAGAGTTAGACAATTGGGGTTAAGTGACTTGCCCAGGGTCACACAGTTAGAATGTATCTGAGGCCAGATTTTAACCCATAATCTCCTACCTCCAAGCCTGGCTCTCTATCTATTGAATTTCCTAGCTGCCCCAGGTCTCATAATTTTCCCCCCTTATTTTCTTCTTCATGCTCTTTTGCCCCATGTAACACTCACCATTTTTAGCTATGTAACTTTTCTTGAATACACCCTCTGACATTCACCAAGATCCAGGCCCTTGTCACCCCATATCTACACTACTTAAATAGCCTGATAGTTGGTCTCCCAGCCTCAAATCTCCTTCCACTCCAATTTATCCTCCACTCAGCTTTCAATGTTCTTCCTAAATCCTAGGTCTCATGATCAATTCCCTACTCAATAATCTCCACTGACTCCCCATCACTGTAGCATCCAATCTTATTAAGTCTAATACAATAAATATTTATTTAGCACCTACTATACACAGGAGCTGTACTAAATGTGGGGATAAAATTAATTAAAAGAAAGACTGGAGGGCAGCTGGGTGGCTCATTGGATACAGAGTCAGGCCAGGATGATAGGAAGTCCTGCTGGCTTCAAACCTGGCATCACTATGCAACCCTGGGCAAGTCACTTGACCCTAATTACCCAGCCCTTGCTGCTCTTCTGCTTTATGACTAATACATAGTATTAATTCTAAGATGGAAGGTAAGGTAATTTAAAAATAAAAAGAGTCTGCTCTCAAGGAGTTTACAATCTTTAGTAGGATACAATACACTAAAGGAGGCAGGAAGGGGATGGGGATACAGGGTGGGACACTAAAGGGGTATGAAGTCTAAGGGTATCTTGTTCTGGGAAGCTGAAACCAGGGTTTCAGGGCAGTAAATACAAAGTGGAATAAGGTCAGAGTCCAATTTCTGCCCTCTGTAAAGGAAGGCATTGGGAGGAGTTTGGTATTCCACCTTCCAAGCAGAGGGGAGAGTAAGGAATCTGTTGGATGTGTGATGTCAATTAAAGCTTGAATTACCAGTGAGATGAGATTAGAAGTGATGAGTTTATCCTAGGAGGGGCATCTTGTTCCATGGAATTGAAACCAGGCAGGATAGATAATACAAAGTGGAGTGGGGATCAAAAACAAAATTCCTGACTGGTTGTTTGACTAGGATAGGCTGGTATGGCCTATGAAGCAGGAATTTATAGATGCATCTGGAATGTCTTACCTCATTCTATGATTCAGGGAAATGTCTCCACCTTTGTGACAGCAGGAGGACAGCAAAACTGGGCATATACTTGCCCACTCTTATCTTCAAAGCTGGTATAGGACTTGGAATTATATCTATCAAATACCAGATATTTGATATCTTGGGTCTGATTCTTTTGAAGGGTTCAGAGACTTTCCCAGGTTCCTTGGGGAAAATGGGAGGAAGGGAAAATAGTTCTACTCCAGAACTAGGGATAACAACTTATTTTAGGGTAGCTTAGCTTTCCCTCCTCATTATAATTTATTACACAAAAGACAATCAAGGACAGTAAATAAACACATTTATCAAAGTAAACAGTAAAACATTAATGGGGATGCCATATAGATTCCTTTAAGTGACAGAATCCACAAGACAAGAGGGGATTCTTTGACCTAGGAATGAAATGAAATTTCCTATCAACTAGGGGAAAAAATGACTTCATTCTATTAGTCTACTCAGTCTCTGTGGGTACAGACTCTGAGAGTGAAAAGATATGGTGGGTCCCCAACTAGACAGTTACCAAGTATTTTAAAACACCTACTATGTGCCAAACACTCTGCAAAACAGTGGGGATAGACAGATAGACAAATATCAGTTCCTGTTCTCAAGGAGTTCTTAGTATAACTGAGGAAGCAACATGCAGACAATTTTGTTCAAACAGGATTTCTGAATCTATCTGTCATGTAAATTGAGGATAATGTCAGAGGAAAGATACTAGCATTAAGGAGTCCTAGGGAAGACTTCTCTCTGAGGCTGGGACTTTGGTTGAGACCTGAAGGAAACCAGGGAAGCCAGGACATAAGTAGGGAGGGAATTCCAACCCTGAGGGACAGCCAGGAAAAATGCTTGAATTCAGAGATAGAGCATCTTGTCAAAGAGTCATTGAGGATCAGTGTACCATTGTCTCCTCCCATACACCTCCAGTTTTAATGTCCAAAGTTCATGCTTTGCCTCTTCTTCCCCATCTCCTTCCTTTCTTCTCTTTGCTTCTTTCTCAGAAGCCCATCAGCCAACAAGAAGTTGTTACCCTTCACAGCATCACAGATTCAGGGGAGGCTGCTAGTCCAACCTCAGGGGCTGAGCTTATACTTATATTTGAATACCTAAATTGTCCATACAAGTCAAATAAATGCAGCAAGGGAGCAAGGGCTGGATTGAAACACTTCTGGTGAAGAAAATGAGCTGCTTCTGCTGAGATAATGCTCTTTGGTCCCTTAAAAAGGACATTCCCAATCAGAGGTGACTGGCTGATGAGCTGTATCCAAGATGAGTCAGGGCTTAGTGGATTAAGAGCCAGACCTAGAGATGGGAGGTCCTGGGTTCAAATCTAGCCTCAGACACTTCCCAGCTGTGTGACCCTGGGCAAGTCACTTGACCCCCATTGCCTAGCCCTTACCCCTCTTGCCTTATAACCAATATACAGACGACTCTAAGATGGAAGGTGAGGGTTTTAAAAAATGAAAACCAAGTACATAATAAGGAGAGGACTGGGTTTGCCTGGACAAGCCTGAGACTGGACCTTAAAAACCTGATTGCTGTTTCTGGTCTGGATTCTTCTCTGTAACCCAGAGGACTGAACAGCTATCCTGAAAGATGGAAAGAGGTTTCCACCAACAGCCATTTTTTCCTGAGCGTTCTCTAGTCATTGAATCAGGTGATGGTTGCCCATTGAGTATGTTCTCCTAGGAGGAGAAGATAAGTGATTGCCAGGAAAATGAGACAGCTTGCTCAGGAGCATGAGTTGATGCTCAGATAATACAGAATACGTAGATCTATATATGGTACGGGGAAATGGTGACTCAGATGAAAGTCTCTCCTACTTATCTTGATGCGGCTTAAAAATGGTCAAAGGCAGTTCCACCAGACTATTAATCTCCCAGGGAAACAAATCCTATTGCTCAGCCCCCTCCCCACTTTGTAGCCTTACATTTGTTACTGGATAGTACTTCCAACTTTCTTTAGGCTATATAACACTTCAAATTCTACCAGGGATGCTAACATCAAAATTAGGAGGGGCAGCAGATAGAGAATCAGGTCTAGAGAAGGCAGGTCCTGGATTCAAAAATGACCTTAGACACTTCCTAGCTGTGTGACCCTGGGCAAGTCACTTCCCCCATTGCCCAGCCCTTACCACTCTTCTGCCTTGGAACCAATACACAGTATTGATGCTAAGATGGAAGTTAAGAGTTAAAAAACAAAAAACAAATCATGGTTAATGTCTGCTAATATAGATTATATAACACTGACATTGGCAAAGGAAGGAACAGAAGTCAAAGGGAAGAAAGGGCAATCTCTGTGGGTGTATGTTGAATAGACATAGCCAGCTGCCAGGAAACAGGGCTCTCCTGAATTAACTCCTTCCACTCACAGCGTGGTGGGCACATGTCAAATTTGTAGAGTTTCTGTTATGTTTATAGTCACCCAAACCAGTCAGACTGCTCATGGGAATCAAGTAATGTTAGTATTTTAATATTAACTTTATTTATTTATCATATTGCTATATTAATGTTTATTTAGTGTGTTTCAGTGATCATTAATGTTTATTTCAATCAAATATTTATTTTAATGAGACACAAATTCTAGAAGAGTGTTGCAACAAGGGGCAGATGCCTTCTGAGCTCCCACTGATTCAATTATCATCTCTATGCTGATAATTGTCAGATTTACTTAACCAGCTTAGCCTCTCCATTAAATTCCAGTCTTGCAGTCTCCAGCTGCCTATTAGATATCTTGAATCGGATGTCCCCATGACATCTAACATGCAACATGTCCAAAATTGAAATAATTTTCTTTCCCTGCAAACCTTCCCCTCTTCCTAACTTTTATATTCCCTATTATTTTTATATTATATTCCCTCTTTTGTATAAATTTTCTTAAAGGCATTACCATCCTTCCACTCACACAGGCTCATAATTTAAATATTATCCTGGATGTCTTCTTTAAAAAAAAATTTTTTTTTAACCCTTACCTTCCATCTTGGAATCAATACTGTATATTGGTTCCAAGGAAGAAGAGTGGTAAGGGGTAGGAAGTAGGGGTGAAGTGACTTGCCCAGGGTCACACAGCTGGGAAGTATTTGAGGCCAGATTTGAACCTAGGTCCTCCCAAATCTAGGCCTGACTCTCCATCCACTGAGCCACCTAGCTGTCCCTGTCTTTATTTTCTTAACCCTTATATTCAGCCTTATCAATACTATATATTGATTCCAAGGCAGAAGAAGACCAATAAGGGCTAGGTAATATGGGGTAAGTGACTTTTCCAAGGTCACACAGCTAAGAAGTATCTGAGGTCAGAAATTGAATCCAGAACCTCATATCTCTAAGCCTGGCTCTCAATTTACTGAGCCATCTAATGGGTCCCATCCTAGACATCTTACTCCCAGGAGGATTTAATAGGTATGATGGGTTACTGTTTTATATTTTAAAGTATTTGTTAATGTGCTTAAAGTATGTCTTTTATGTATTAAACATTTTTTATGAAAAAAGAAGTAAATGTGTACCCTGTACTAAGATGAGAAGGGAATTTTTTTTTATTTAATCAATTAAGGATTTGGACTTCACCTCCATTTATTTTAAATTTGAGTCAATCAGCAACCACAAAATTGATCCCATAGGTACTGCCCCCATGGGTGGTGCCAGGCTAATTGAGGAGCTGTGATTGGTTGGGGTGGGGGTGATGTAGGAGAGCTAGTGAGTGTAGTAAGGATTTATAAAATGAGACCTAGCAGGAAGCTGGGTGGGGTGGGGTTGTTGTTTTTTTGGAGACAGACACTGAGTTGTCAGGCTCTGGATTATTAGGCTAGGAAATTCTTCACTTCCTTTCTAGAATTCTCTTATTTTCTTTTTCTTTCTAATATATTTAGCTATTAACAGCCTTGTGACTTAAGGGTTAATTACCATTTTGGTGACCTCCCATTCTAACCATTACAATTTTGGTGAACACAAAGGGATGAGTACTCAGTACTTTCTTCAGTACTTTTTCTCTCATTGAGTTATTCTTGAGTAGACTAAATTCTTGAGTAGCTAAATTCTAGAGTTAGGAGTTCTTACTCTTCTTTAAGGTGGTAGAGCAGTTTGGGAATAGACAAGGGGGCAGATCAGCCTCATGGCTACAGCTCTTGGGCTAGGACTATGGAGTAATTTGGAAGCCCCTTTCACTTCTATAGATCAGCTATGACTTAGGTCTTCCTGAATTTTTGGGTTGGAGGATCCTCTCCTTTGGGACTTTGGTTTTTGGCTTCCCTTGGACTTGGGATACTAGCACTTGAACTGCTTCTGGTAAGACTGCTCTTGGATCCTCTCCCTTTGGACTTTGGATTGGGTGAGTGAAAAAAAAGCTAAGCCTCCTTTTCTGGCTTCTGGAGAGTTTAGTTCCTGAGAGGCCTCTCCTTCTTGGAGGAGTTCATGTGGGTTGAACTCTTGCTTGTTTCAACTGCAAGCCCTCTGGAGATTAGAGCAACATTTAGGCCCTACATTTTAGGGTGATAAGCTAGACTTCTAACTGTACCCTCTCTTTACATTTCTCTTTCACTCCTTTCCCTCTTTTTATAAATAAAGTTGCTAAAAAGTAATTTTGACTTGAGCTGTCTTATTTTTAAAATCGGTGACCACATTCTCTTATATTTAGTCCAACCATAAATTTAATCCCTACATTATATGATCCTGGGCAAGTCACTTAACTCCCATTGCCTAGCCCTTACTGTTCTTCTTCTGCATTGGAACCAATGCTTAGCATTGATTTTTAAGACAGAAGATAAGGGTTAAAAGAAATAAATAAAGGTGCTTGGTAGTCTTAAATTCCAAGCTAAGGACTTTGGACTTGCTACTTCAGAGCAAACCAGGAATCATTCAGTGATTCTAGCCCTCCAGATGGATGGATACCAGGCAAGGGAAGGACAAAATCAGATGGTGCTCAGAAAACCAAGGTTGCAGATTCACCATTTGGAGAAGAAGCCAAGATTCCCAGACCCTCCCCTTACTGCTTAGCTTGGAGATTCTGGAGAGATGTGAGGGAGGAGAAAGATCATTCAAGTTCATCTAAATTATTTCCTAATCCTATTCCATCTTATCCCCTATGGAAAAGTAAGATATGATTTCCAAATAATTTTAGTCCATTATACCCCATTTGTAATGGGAAGAAGATTGGATGTAGGAAGTTTGTTATTCAGTTGTTTCAGTCATGTCCAATTTTGTGACTTCATTAGTTTTGGGGGGGTTTAAATATTAAAATACTTTGTCATTTCCTTCTCTAGCTCATTTTTAGATGAGGAAACTGAGGCCAAAAGGGTTGAGTGACTCTCCTAGGGTCACACAACTAGTAAGCGTCTGAGACCTGATTTGAACTCAAGGAGATGAGCCTTCCTGACTTCAGTTCCTGTACTCTGTCCACTGCACCAACTAACCCCAAGATTTAGGAAGACTCAAATTTAAATCCTGGCTCTTCCATTTATGTGACCATGGACAAGTTTAGACCCTTATAATCACTATGACCCTGGGCAAGTAATTAATACCTCCCTCTCCCCAGACTCTCCAGGAAATTCTTAAGTTTACAAATTATGGGCACATTGAAGATTTGCACCATTGGAGAGAATTTCTCTTCTAGAAGTTCTCCCATACCAACTAAATGTTATGAGAGGCCTAGACCAAATTTTTTTTTAAGCCCTCACCTTCCGTCTTGGAGTCAATACTGGGTATTGGTTGTAAGGCAGAAGAGTGGTAAGGGCTGAGCAATGGGGGTCAAGTGACTTGCCCAGGGTCACACAGCTGGGAAGTATCTGAGGTCAGATTTGAACCCAGGATCTCCCATCTCTAGGCCTGGCTCTTAATCCACTGAGCTCCCCCTAAACCAAAAATTTTAAAGGCCAGCAAGGTTTTACGAGAAACAAAAGTGAAAAATGACACAGATCCTCCTGCCCTTAAGGAGTTTATATTCCATGGGCTGGGGAAGGAGTAGGATCCATAACATATATAGACAACAGTGGACAAAGTAGAATGAGAGGGGCATTTTCAGACGCCTAGGAGAAATCTGTGGGCAATTCCTGGAGGGATTAAGTTTGTTCTGTTTGGTAGAACCAGGAGCAATGGGTCAGAGACTGGGAAGAAGCAAATTTAGTCTTGAGGATAGAAAAACTTCCTAGACTATATTAAACTGGAAAAACACAGAACTATTAAATAGCCAGAAAAAACACTCTTTAATTAGGGAAAAGGGTTCAGCACTTACTTCAGGCCTCCACACAGAGCTGGGAGCTACACACCTCTCAGAACCGGAGGATTGAACTCTGGCTGCTCAGGTCACTGACCCCTGGGAAAGCCAATGGGATTAGATTGGACAATTCCAAGGAGTCATTAAAGTTGGGAAGCTTTAATATCTTTCTAGGGGAACATGGTGAATGAGGATGAGAGGGATAGTTGATTGGCTTTACAATGGTAACAAAGGAAAATAAGGAATTCTAGATAGGAATAACAGAGAGGGACTGATGCTTTATAATGGACACAAAAGGGAAAGATCCAGCCAAGGCCTGGCCATCTTGGTAAAGGACTTTGGCCTAAGGGGAGAAACCACTGGGACAAAAGAGATACTTCAAATCTGATTGGATTAGCCATCCCCACTTAAACTACTTTAAGGTCTATTAGTCAAGACTAGTGAAGTTGGACTTTCCTTCAGGGAGAAACTCTAGTGTGACAAGGTAAAACCTGGGGCTTTCACCTTTAAGCTAAATAAATTGGAGGTCATTAAATCTCTCTAGTTTGGAGGCTTCTAGATTCCACAGTTGACACACACCCCTTTTGGTCAAGGCTGAACACTGGTGACCAAACAAATGGACAAATGGGTGATGGGTTGGACCTTGTCACTAATGGTGGACAACCTTGGGGTACAGGTATGGAATATTGGTATTTGGGGGCACTCCTCAAATGCCTGGTGCATTGACACTTGTACCAGAAAAAGGTAGGCAGTCTACCTTTGGCAAATTTTGACAACACAACATTACCCCAATTCCCCCAAAGTCTTTAGTCTCTTGAATCTGGTGTGTCCTGATGAAATGGCTTCAGCAGTCCTTTCTCCTACTGATTCCTCCTTCCTGCAGATAGTTTCATTTGCTGTTAAGGAAAAGGAGAAATCCATAAATACATTCTCTAACAGGATTTAATCAACTCCTAATATACTTACTCACTATAAAGATTATCCACACTGCTAAACTTGATCTGCAATTCCTTATTATTAATTCTATTAATGTCTATTCACCAGTTATAAAATTATGTAAGCTACAAGCTTATTTAGAACAATTGCCTTACTCTACCAAAATAATCATATAAAAAACATTCCTACAAACTATAGAAATATAAAGGCAACAGTGGATTTACGAGTCGGCTATGGGGAGTGGGGGGGAGGAAAAGAAAATGATCTATGTCTTTAATGAATAATGCTTGGAAATGATCAAATAAAATATAAAAAAAAAAGAAATATAAAGGCAAAAATAAAATACACATCACAGATTATTCGGAGCTTGTAAATCTGAAAATGGTCTGTCCTCCTGTTTGTGGCCAAAAATCAAAATAATGTCTGGCACTAAGTAAAATTATAACTAGATACTTTATTACCAAAAAGGTCCCAAAGCACATTAAAAGTTACTGCATGGCAATTTTAGCCTTGAAACAGTGTTAAAAGTAAAATTTTAAGTCTTAAAATTAAAATTAACTCCAAAAATTTTCAAGATTAAAAATGCTTCTAACTTTACTTAATTTTAATTTTAAACCTCTCACACACAGACCCCTCTGGGGAAGAGCTAGGGATTTTTAAAACTGTTTTCATTCCCCTTTAAACTACTTAACTATAATCATGCTTAAATGGTTTAGATGTTTTACTTGTATTGACTATTACTTTGTATGAAAAAATTAATGTTGCAACTGAATCAGCCAATGCAAAAAGTCTGTAGATAAAAATTATTGTGAAAATAATTCTCTTGTGGCAGTATCATGGTATATGTCCTGATTTAACTGAGTTCTATTCTTATTAAATTAGTTTTGATTAGGCTTTTCAATTTCCTGAGTATCTATTCATTGGCAATAAGGACTCATTTAGGCTTAGTCTATAGGTGATTTCATTAGCATTCTTAGTCACAAAGTCACAAAGATTTCCTTTTAATCTCACTGTTTCCTGAGTTGAAACTTCAAAATGTATAAACCTTCCTGGTACTGAGAAGCAATTCAGTATCTGAACCTTGTTTCTTAAAAATATTGCTTAGAATTTATTATTTATATGTATTGCTTCCCCCCTTTTGGGCACTCTTTTGCCAGGTTCTTCTGATCTAAATTCTTACTCCTTTTAGGAAAAGGATCCTCTTTGAACTTGCTTACACATTCACAATGGTTAAAAATTTCTCTCTACCTTCCCAATTCCCATATTTTAGGCCTTGTCTTTCTAAGGCTTCCTTCATTATATGATTACAGAAAACTTGCTATAACAGGAGGAAAGTGGGAAGTAACTTAAAATGAGGGAGAAATGCTTCCGTAATTTGGAATATTAATGCCACGAGTAAATTGGTAAGGATTAGCAGTCACCTGTAGAGCTTGACAGGAACTTAGCTGAGCCATTTCTCAGCCCTTCCATTTGTCCTTGTGACTATCAATACCCAATTTTCCTCCCTAGCATTTCTTTTCCCAATGATCTTCCCATACTATTCACCCTTAGATATCAATTCTCTCTAACCATGCTCAGGGTTCAAAATAAATTATCTTCTGTTATTAACAATTATTTCTAGGCTCCATCCTTTCTTTCCTAGACTCTTCTGATACTACTTTGAGATAAATACATTCTGCGATTTTAGGCCTATACTGAAATAGCACTGCAATCTCTGCTGCAAACTCTCAAATGAACAGATATTACCTTTAGACATTTCAACTAGGCGTCAATGTGGAAATCTAGAAGTCCCCAGTTTATTTAGGAGGTAGAAACCCCAGGTTTTGACCTTGTCACTGGAGAGGTTTCCCCCTGAGGAAAGGCCCTACCACCAGACAATAGACATCCACTTCAGCTTTGGTGCAGTAGGTAGTGAATCAGTCTCACAAGCTGAAGTTTGATCCTCCAAAGGAGGGTGTGCTATACTGGGAAAGGCTTCTGGAGACAAAAGAGCTACTTGATTTCTGATGGGGCTTAGCTCCCATCTGAAGTGGATGTCTATTGTCTGGTGAAGTGGGACCTTCCCTCAGGGGCAAACCTCTCCAGTGACAAGGTCAAAACCTGGGGTTTCTACCTTTAAACTAAGTAAACTGGGGATTTCTATATTTCCATGTTGACAGATCCAGCCATTCTAGATGGTAATTTGGAACTATGCCCAAAGGGTGCTAAAAGACTGTCTGCCTTTGATCCATCCATAGCACTGTTGGGTTTGTACCCCAAAGAGATCACAAGGAAAAAGACTTGTACAAGAATATTCACAGCTGCGCTCTTTGTGGTGGCAAAAAATTGGAAAATGGGGGGATGCCCTTCAATGGGGGAATGGCTGATTGTGGTATCTGTTGGTGATGGAATACTATTGTGCTCAAAGGAATAATAAAGTGGAGGAATTCCATGGAGACTGAGAATGACCTCCAGGAAGTGATGCAGAGTGAGAGGAGCAGAACCAGGAAAACATTGTACACGACTGATACACTGTGGTTCAATCAAATGTAATAGACTTCAATGGGAGTAGCAATGCAATGACCCAGGATAATTCTGAAAGACTTATGAAAAAGAACACTATCCACATCCAGAGGAAGAACTGTGGGAGCAGAAACACAAAAGAAAAACAACTGCTTGACCACATGGGTCGATGGGGATATGATTGGGGTTATAAACCTTAAATGAACACCCTAGTGCAAATATCAATAACCTATGGAAATAGGTCTTGATCAATGACATATGTAAAACTCAGTGAAATTGTGTGTCGGCCATAGGAGGGGATCGGGGAGAGGGGAGGGAAAGAACATGATTTTTGTAATTCTGAAAAAATACTCTAAATTAATCAATTAAATAATTTTTTTTAAAATAATAAAAAAAGAAAGGCAATACTTCCAGTGAAATCTTGGGGGCTCCTTCAGATTTCTTGTAGAGACGTCTTTTTGGAGAATTCTTCAGATTCTAGGTTTCAGGGAAATCTTGTCCAGGCTTTGGCCGCCTAAGTATTGTCTTGTGATAATAGTTAATGTTCCAGGGGTTCTGAATAAATTCCCTTTTAACAATAAATATAGAAAACTTAATCTTAATAAGTTTTAATCACTTCACCCATACTCCAGAACTGGGGTGATAAAATGCAGGGCATCCTTAGAAAATTCTGTGAAAGGAAATCTTAGTTCTCTTTCTCTGTTCTGAGTTTATACTTGTGAAAAGGGAATCCTTTGTTCTCTTTGCTTAGTTGGAGTTGAAATTTATGGCTAATACTAACTTAAGTACCTCACTAGATTGTGAAGATGGGATTGGCTCTACTTTGGCTACCTTTTAATTGAATCAACACAAAGCTTGAACTAGGTGGAGGAGCTCGAAAACCACTTAGTGAATTCATACCCTAATTGGTGCTAAATGAGAAGCTAGCAAGATGCTTGGAGAGCTCCACACTTTTTTCTAACTCAAACAGCCAGAAACTTTTGAATTCTTTTAAGAGTTCATACACTCAGAAATGTGTGAGTCCAAAGTTGACAACTCAGAAATTGGTGAATCCTAGGAGGAGACTTAACACCTTTATAGGTGTGAAGTCAATCCCACAGACACTGCTCCTGGGCAGTGCTGGACAATTTGGAAACTGTGATTGGCCCCTGTGAAAAGGGGCAGGGACAGGAAACCACCATAAAAGCCAGGAAATCCTTGCCTGGGTGAAGTTGAGTCTCCAGGAGAGTGTCTTCTGGAGGTGGTCTTTGAGGGAACCTTGGGAACTTAATTGGAGACTGCAGCTGTGGATCTTGACTTCAACTTACACCCTGACTCCTGGACTACTTTGTTGGGTGAGTGAAAAAGGCTGACTGCCTTCCTACTTTCCTAAGAGACTAGTTGCCTAAGAGACTAACTTCCATCTTGGAGGAGGCCATGTGGTTACTCACTCCAGGCCCTCCTGGCTGAGGATTAATATAGATATTTTCTCTAACCTTTCACGTTTCTCTATTTTTTCCCCCTCTATTTTGGTAAATTAACTTCTGACTTGAGATGTAATAATTAGGGCAACCATGTTATTTCATATATTTTAAGTCCAACCATTAAATTTAACCCTTACATTTCCCAGGTGGGAAATATCTTTCCCGAATAGTGGTGTTAACATGGAATCTAGAGGTCCCCTGACTTGTAGCTTGGAGAGATTTGGTGATCCCCAGTTTATTTAGTTTGGAGGTAGAAACCCTGGGTTTGACCTTGTCACCATCAGAGTTCCTCTCTGAGGGAAAGTCCTACTTCACTGATCTCAGACTAACAATAAACTTTAAGATGTTTAGAGACTCTTCTAGCCTCCAGAAGCCTCTCCCAGTAGATCACACCTAGGCACTGCCTACTGCACCAAATCTTGTCTATTGTTAGTCTGAGATCAGTGAAGTAGGACTTTCTCTTAGGGAGGAACTCTCCAGTGACAAGGTCAAACCCTGGGTTTCTGCCTCCAAAGTAAATAAACAAATCCCTCCAAGCTACAAGTCCGGGGACCTCTGGACAGTGGTCATGTGCCAATAATCATCTATCAGAAAAATAATGCTCATAAAATAAATAAATGCCAAATCAGGTTAGTTCTTTCTGCTTAAAAAGGAAAAATTAAAGATAAATCATTATAGAAACTGATCAGGATTCACTGGTCTTTTAAAAACAAAAACTTATCTATTGTAATGGTTGCACTCTGGAAATTTACCTTACCAACGCCAAAAATCAGGTTATAATTCATGGTCTTTTTACTTTTTCAAAAAGTAAAACCCATAAAATTTCTTACTAAACACAAAATTCAGAATCACTAAAGGAAAAGTTTAAAATTACCTTTAAATCTGAATAACTATCCAATTCCCTTCTCTTCATTTCTCTCCGCTTGGCCTCAAACCCCTTTGGCCTAAGGTTAAAGCCACTCCTTGAGAGGACAGTTGGTCAGTTTCAGGGTTTCCTTACCATTTAAAGGAAACTCTTTTTCCAAAGATGCAATGACCAAAAATGAACTATCTTTACTTCAGAAAGCATGTTAACCCAAAAAACCTTGCTCTTTGGAAACAAATAACAGCTTGACAAAAATGTGAAATTACAGCACTCAAATAACAAAGTTAATAACTAGAATAAAATGCATCTCACTACCAACATTAAAAATTAACTGCACTTGGCATATAATATTTCACACATTAACTATACCAAAACTGGGAGGAAAAAGATTAAAGTTATGAATTTCTGAACCTCCTTTTGCCTCCTGCTTGGTATTCACATATCTGGATCCAGCTCCTGTCTTGCCTCTTCAGTTTTTGGGAGGAATTATTATCCCAACTTTATAGACATAGATATAAATAAAACCCCACAGAAAATTGAAAAAATCCAGAACTTAAGTTCTTAAGCTTCTAGGAGAAGCTTTTTCACAAAAAATTTACAACCATTCAAACCTTAAGCCATAGCATCTCACGCTGGGAAGAACCTTTCTCAATTTTAATCAACTTAAAGCAGTTATCCAGAACATCAAATGAACATTCAGGCTCCCACATTCATATTTCCCAGTTCCCCAGGAGGTATGTAAGTTTCCCAAATTCTATGGTGCTTTGGAGCTATCATCTAGTGCAGTGGTACTCCCAGGGAAAGTGTGCCAGAGTGCCAGGGCTTTCAGCTGTGTGGTTTGGGGCAGGTGACTTGATCACTATCCCTCTCCGATCACTATCCCTCTCCGGATTAAAGACTTGTTTTTTTGACTATTTAATTAAGTTCTGTGTTTTTTCCAGGTTAACACTAGCAGTAACCTCACTGGGTTGTTGTGGGGCTCTTGTGAGATTTAATTAATTTCCATAAACATTGATAAACTGAATTCTCTACTTAGAGAAAGGGGTATAAAAACTAAAATGAAATAGTCCCTGCCTTCAATGAGCTTGCATTCTATCAGAGGATAAGGTATCTAGAGTTTTTCCATCTTTTAGGTGTTGAAGAGTTGGATAGAAACCTAGTTTTGTCATAAGGACTTCCTGGTTCAATTCAGTTTCAGGTCCCCCTACAGCCTCCCCTCCCCCCCAATTCATTTGTCCCAGGCCATTGCTCTTTTTTAAAAAACAAATGAGGAAGTCTCTTCACATCACTTTCATTACCAAATACAATGTTACCTAACTTTTATATAGTGCTTGCTATGTGCCTTCTCATTTGATCCTCACACAAACCCTGAGAGGTAGGCACTAACATTATTATTCTCATTTTACAGAGGAGGAAATTGAGGCACACAGAGGTCAAGACACATTCTCAGGGTCACACAGTTACTGTCTGAGGCTATCCACTCACCGGGCAGCTCCCTTTTCCTTTACTAAGTGAGCCATCCCTTGTAACAAAATATTCAGAGATTTAGGTAACTGATGATTCTCATAGTTTTTAAAAAGGCATAAATGAGCATTTTTTTTTGGAGGAAAAAAAACCAAAGAGATAGTCCTTGCCCTCTAGGAGTATAAACACAGATAACTTCATTACATAAGTACCTTGTGACCTTGATCAATTCACTTTGTTCCTCTAGGGCTGTAAAAGGAGTAGGTTGGACTAGATGGGTTCTAAAATCTTTTCTGCCTCTAAATGTATAATCTCAAAAATGTGGGGAGAGGAGGGAGAGGAGGATGGGAGGAGAGGAGGAAGGCTGGTGGCTATAGCAGGTTAAGCTATTTCCATTTTATTTAATTCTTAAGTGTGTTGAGTAATCTGCCCGTTTCAATTAAAACAAAAATGGTCAAAATAGATTTTATATACAAAGATTTAATGTTTATGTGCACACATTTCACATATGTATCATATGTGATCATATGTACCATATATAATATAAATATAGAATTATAGAATATATCCATTCAATTGGGCATATTGAGATAGAGTAAAATAAAGTCCCTGATCAATTGGTAACGGTAGTAATCAATAAACTATATTTTCCCATATAAAAAGCAGGCTTAAGGAATGTGCTTTCCCAGGCTGTAACCACAGATGGGCAGGGGATGATTCCTCAAGGACGAGATGAGTCAGGTTTAGGAGAAGATATACAAAGAATGTCCACCCTCCCCAGTAGATGATACATCTGGCTTGTGTCCGATAAGACTTGATTTCCCTGGTCAGTCTGCCCCAGTCATTAAGGCCACATTTCACTTCAGGCCATATATCCCTCATTAGCTTTGTATAAGCTCATTTTACCTTTTTACCTCTCACTATAAAAACTGTAACTTGCCTCGGGCGTGGCTTTCACCAGGAAGGCTGCCCATGCCCAGTTAGATACATATTATTAATCAATAGATTAACCCTAAATATTGTTCTGCAGGAGAGGGGAAGACGAATTGCAGTGGGACACTCTTAAGGTTAATCTTGGATATTAACGTGTTTTCCATCACTCCCTAGACTAGTCAATTAACACAAATGAAGCCTAAATTCGTAGCTGTGGCCCACTTCCGAGAAGCGAAAGCTCTCGAGAGCCAGAGCAATGGAACAGACTCAAGACTAGCCCTAGATGGGGTCTTGGCCCCGCCCACGGGGCCCTGGCCTCGGACGTGACCTCCGCACGCGCAAATTGAGCTTCGGTCCCTTTAAGAGCTTCCAAAACCTTGGAAACCAAAGCAGAAGGGAGGCGGGGTCTTCCGCCTAGAACGATAGATGTGCCTGCCAATAGGAGAAACCTTTCTGGTAGACCTAACCAATGAGAATCTAGAAGGGCGGGCCTAGAGCAGCTGATTCCCGAGGCCCGGCGGCAGCAGCTGCTGCTGGGGGTGGGGGGGGGGCGCAGGACCCTGGGGGTCCCGAGCTGGTGCCACGTGTCCCCGGGGGAGCCGGGCCCAGGGACCTCGGTAACTCCCGGGGACCTGGGATGGCTGGGGAGGCTTGGGCGGAAGAGGCTGTTCGAGCCTGGAGCTGGTCGGGGGTTGGAAACGCGGCCTGGGGCCCAGGGTGGGGGCGGGGGACCCGGGGTAGCCCTTGGCCCCGCCGTTGGGGCCCCTCCTTGGCCGCGCGGGGGGTGCAGTCTAGATTTATCCCAGAGTCCCAGGTGTCCCGGTCCTGCCCATCCAGTTCCTGGTGGGAGGTGGGGGGGTACTACTGTCCCCTCCTGTGGGTGTGGGTAGACCCCTCAACGGGGTCCGGATCGTAGATTTAGAGAGTTAAGGGATCCCGCAGGTCGTTTAGTCCAACGCCCCGACCCAGCCCCCTTTTACAGAGGAGGAGACTCCCCCTTTTACAGAGGAGGAGACCGAGGCCCAGAGTGGGGATGTGATTTGTCCAAGGTCATCTGTGGATTGCTTGTCTATGGCAGAGCTGGTATTGGACTCTTGAGTCTTCTGACTCTCGATAATTAGATGTTCTCTGATCAATGATACCTTCCCTTCCCTTTTCCACTTCACCCCTTCACCCCGCCCCATAGAGCAAGGGTCTGACCTCAGATCTCCAAATTGAAGGGAAGGATTAATCGCATTCTTGGTGTTCTCCTTCCCACCCTCCTACCTCCATACTTGCTGGAATCCCTCTGACACCCTCACCCCCATCCCCACCCCCACCCCACTGCACAGATGCTGGCAGAGGTCATTTAATCAGGTAAATGTTTAATCTGGCAGAACATATCCCAACAGCCACATTCTGCTCCTACCCCTGTCCCATCCCAGACCCCAAGCAGCCTTCCCCTCCACCCCAATAATGAGGATAGGGGCCAGAGAATTAGGTGATTGATCAGTCTTGAGCTAGTAGGGTGGCTAACTAGAAAGATCCCTGGAGTTCCAAATATATGAAGAATTGTGATCTATTTCCAGCTCAGCCCTAGTTTGTGGACTTTGGACAAGATTTCTCTTTCTACCCCACTTTTTAAAAAGTCTGCAAAATGGCAGGGATTTGATAGTCATCAAGGGGTAGAACTGAACCAGGGCCTTATTTTATTTTTTTAAACTCTTATGTCCTATCTTAGAATGTACTAAGTATCAGGTCCAAAGTGGAAGATCAGTAAAGACTTTTAAGTGTCCTGCCCAGGGTCATACAGCCAGGAAGTATTTTGAGATTAGATTTGAACCTAGGACTTTCTGTTTCCAAGACTGGCTCTATCCACCGAGCTACCTAGCTACCCCTTAGTTCCTTCATTTTTACAGGTGAGGAAACAACATCCTGGGGAGAGTAAGACTTGCCCAGGGTCAGGTGATAGAACTGGAATTCCTATCCAGCTCTTCTGAGACCAAATACAGTGTATCCTTTACTTCTAAGATACTGATACTGTGTTCTACCCTTCTCCCCTAATTGTAAATGTGTGAAAGAAATTAGGGAATATTGATCACAGGGTCAAAATCCAAGCTCTTACCTGTACCCTGGAATCAGCAGGAAAGCCAACAGTTAAGGTGGGGGGGACTATGTGGCAGAGTGAATGTCCCCGAGGCAGCCCTCAGGAAAGAGGAACAGTTTGGCCCAAGGGCATGAAGTGTGAAAAGGAGTGGGCTGGGAAAAAGTTAGAAAAGCTAGGTGTGTTACTTCTGTGATAGGTATTAGACAGCTACAGTAGGAATATATATATAGCTTTAGCCAGCCAAATAGAGATTCTATCCTAGTCATTAATATTTCCTTAAGGGAAATATATCCATATCTCTTCTCATTTTATTTTTTCATTTTATTAATAGATGCTTATAACTCTGGCCAGACCCCTTTTTATTCTTAACATAAAAAAACAAGTAATACTGTAACTGTAATACCCTCTGCCCCAAACAAGGAAGGTTCAAGTTGAGAGACAGCTTTGGTCCAGTGAAATTGATTGGGATTTGTACTTACTTACCTTTCTATCTCCCTTTACCTACAGCATCCCTGAAGAACCATGGCATCCAGAGCTGAACCCACAACTGCAGACCCAGGTCCTATTACTCTGATACCTTCTGGGGCTCCCCAACTGGATGCTAGTGAGGATTTTGAGGTCCTAGATGGAGCTGAAGAGGAGGAAGATGATGATGATCTGAGTGAGCTGCCCCCCTTGGAGGATCTGGGAGCAGCCCCAAATGAGGGACCCACTGAATCTCATCCTGCATCATCTGAAGAGACAGAGCAATCAGAATCCCCCCAGGAGGAGTGGCTGGATATCTTGGGTAAGAGTCTTGGAGCTTCCAGGCTTGGGAAGTGTGGTGGGGCTGGTTACTGGTCATTTTATTTATTCCACAAACATTTCTTATGTGTTCGCTGTCATTCAACAGTCATTAAGTGCTGACTGTGTACCAGGCACTGTGTTAGGTGCTGAGTATTACAAAAACGAAATGATCCTTGCTCTTATAGCAGCATATATATCATGTGCAAGACAAACATTTAAGTCATTACTGGTTGGGGCTGCAGGTATGTGGCCCTTTGGTTGAAAAAGCTTTGAGAATGAAAAACTAGGATAATAATAATAGCATTTCTATTATACTTTATAAACCTCTTATTTGATCCTCACTACACTACTGGGAAACAGATACTATTATTACCCCATTTTATAGATGAAAAAATGGAGTCAGGCAGAGGTTAAGTGACTTCACCAGAGTCGCACATTTAGGAAGTATCTGAGGCAGGATTTGAACTCAAATCTTTCTGATTCCAGGTTTAGTTTCCAACCTACTCTGCCACCTTAGCTTGAGTGAGAGATAGATAGTCTTTACCATCATGGACCTTACAACAAATAAAAATATAAATGAGAATGTTTAAAGTACAATATGGATGAACACTATCATTAGCTCAGTGAGTGAGAGAATGAGGTGGGTTGCTGTGTGTATAATTTCCTCAGGGACAGGAGATTTGCCTCTTTGTATCCCTGGTGCTTAGTTCAATGCCTGGTGCTTAATAAATGTTATTTATTATTATTATTATGTAAAGAACTTTTTTTTTTAAACCCTTACCTTCCGTCTTGGAGTCAATACTGTGTATTGGCTCCAAGGCAGAAGAGTGGTAAGGGCTAGGCAATGGGGGTCAAGTGACTTGCCCAGGGTCACACAGCTAGGAAGTGGCTGAGGCCAGATTCGAACCTAGGACCTCCCATCTCTAGGCCTGGTTCTCAATCCACTGAGCTACCCAGCTGCCCCCTATGTAAAGAACTTTTTTAACCCTTACTTGAGTAACAATTCTAAGACAGAGTGGCAAGGGTAGGCAACTAGGTTTAATTAACTTGCCCAGGGTTGCACAGCTAGGAAGTATCTGAGGTTACATTTGAACCCTAGTCCTGTCTATAGGCCTGGTGCTCTATCTGAAGTACTACCTAATTTTTATTAATTGATTGACTTGAAATCCAGAAGTCTTGGGTTTGAAATCTCACCTCTGTATTTGTGACCACAGACAAATCAGTAGTCAGCAAATATCTGCCTTCATTTTCACCTGCCTTTCTTACTTGAAAAAAAAAAAACAAAATTCCTTTTACAAACATGTGGTCAAGAAAAACTAATTTTCATATTGACCATTCTAAAACATATGTTTCATTCTGTTTCCTGAGTCCCTCACATGTTTGATTGGAGTGGGGGGAGTAAGTTTCATCATGACTTCTCTGGAATCTGGTCTTTGGTCTGTTGAGTTTCTTAGGTTTTCAAAGTTGATTGTTTCTTACAGTATTGTTGTCATTATATTCATTGTTTTCCTTGTTCTGTTCATTGGTGCTCTATCTATTGTGACTCCTAGCTTCATTTATCTTCTCTTTTATTTCTCTCCTTTCATGTGTATTGTTTATTATTCTTTCCTTTAACCAGGTCAGATAAAAATGAGATTTGTTGTCACTGTCTCCCTATCCTTTTCCTTGTTTGATAATTTCTACTTGTACACCTTGTTTATATGTGAGATAATTTCCCCTAACTATCCTTTCCCTTTCCCCCTAAGTGTACTCTTCCTCTCCCTTTCCATTCTTTTTAAAAGATCATCAAGACATAACAGAACCACATCCAAGCTCTCTGTCTAATTAGATTCCTTCTATTCTCCCCCACCGCCATGATAGGGCTCTGAGGGGACATATGTATCATCTCCCCATATTAGAATATGAACAGTTTATCCTTGCTTAGTTCCTTATGATCCATTTGTGTTTACCTATTTATGTTTCTCTTGACTCCTGTCTTTGCACTTAAGAGTTTTTACACAGTTCTGGGCTTTTCATCAAGTATTCCTGGAAGTTCTCTATTTCATTATAAGTCCATTTTTTTCTCTATGGGATTATGTTAAAATTTTCTGGGGAAATTATTCTTGGCTTTCATCTGATATCAATGGCTTCCCAGAATATCATATTCCAAGATTTCTGTTTCTTTATAGTAGTGGCTGCTAAATACTATGTGATCCTAACTATGGCTTCTTCCTATTTGAATTCTTTTGATCTGGCAGCTTGCAGTATTTTTTTCTTTGTTATGAAAGGTCTGGATTTTGGTTGTAATGGTCCTAGGAGTTTTTCTTTTGGGATTCTTTTAGGAGGTGACTAGTGGATTCTTTCTGTGGCAATTTTCTTTTAGTATTCCTTTTTTATTAATGAAAATTTTTAATAATAGAATTTAATTTCCAGATATCCAATCCCTCTCCAAACTATAGAAGGCATCATCATCCAACAAACATTATGTATATTTAGATTGTCTTTTTGTTTCAATTTTTCAGTTCATTCTCTTGAGGTGAATATTCACAAATTATTCTTCAAATATTAATCTCAAGTTGTATATAATGTTCTCTTGGTTCTACTTCTTTCATTCGTTATTATCTCATAGTCCTTTCCGAGTTTTGTTTTGTTTCATTTCATTTTGCTTAGTCTTTATCTTCTGTCTTAGAATCAATTCTGTGTGTTGGTTCAAAGGCAGACAGACTAGTGGTAGGGGTTGGCAGTGGGGATCTTAGTTAGGGTCACAGCTAGGAAGCGTCTGAAGCCAAATTTGAACCCAGGACCTCCCGCCTCTAGGCCTGGCTCCTTTCTCTTTGGATTTTCCAACTAGGATTCAATCTGGCACCTTTTCCAGATCTATTTGAAGGTTTTGTCTACTTGAAATCTGGAGACCCCCCCCCCCCCCCCCCCCAGTTTGTCCTTTGTCCCATGAGAGTGTGCCTCCAGGAAGATCTCCGACTCAAGTTTCAGACTAACAATAGACCTTAAAGCACATGTTGGTCCCAGTTAGATGGGGCTAGCACACCTAATTACATGTTAAGTATCCTTTTGTCTTGGTAGTTTCCCCATTATATCAAGTCCTTTCCCAAGTAGCCCAGCCCTGGGCTGGATCTTGGTTTTAGCATTCCCCCTTCTATATACTTTAATGGATCACATGGGATCTTATTGATGTAGGTACTTTAAATATTCCACCGGAAGTCCATTTAAGATGTTAGAGACTTTTCTTTGGCTGTTTCATTCTTTATCTCTCTTTTTTTAACCTTTACCTTCTGTCTTAGAATCATACCAAGTATCAGTTCTAAGGAGAAGAATGGTAAGGGCTAGGCATTTGAGTTAAGTGACTTGCCCTGGGTCATATTGCTAGGAAATGTCTGCCAGATTTGAACTGGTCTTCCCAACTCCAGGCCTGGCACTCTCACCACTATGCTACCTAGCCATCCCTATCTTTCACTCTCATCAGTGACCTACCTTCTATCCTAGTCATATATCTCTGCTGCTACCCCATAAGCATCTCCATGTTGGTAATATGTCACTGCAGACTCAAGGCAATCATGCCCTTTCCCACTCCTCTTAGGAGGACCTTGCAGGTTTAATTCTTTGTAGGTTGGTGTTCCATGACTAGCAGCTATTCAGTATCACCAGAAGGTTGATGGGGAAGAGATAAGCTTTTGTTTTGAGGAGAGGCTTGGGGTCATTGGAAGTTTCCCAAAGGCAAATTCCCTCTCTTCCCTCCTATGTAGCTTTGTGCTCTGCTTACTGGGCATCTTCAGTGGGAGGCCACTGTATTTGTCCTAGTATACCAGTTGTCCATCCAGTGGCTTATCATGCTCAGCATTGTAGACATTTTTTCCTAGGTGATTTTTCCCTTGTGGATAGTTAGACCAAACACTTTTGAGTAATTGTGCATCTCATTTAGGAGACTCTACAAAGATCTGGGACTGGACATTATTGGCCAATTATCATCCACAGGCAGGAAGATCTTGTAGGGGTTTTGAATATTTTTTTTTTGAGTCATAGACTCCTTTGGTAGTCAGTCTGATGAGGCCTATCTTTAGCTCTTTTAATTACCTAAAGGATGGATCCCTCAGTGTCCTCAACCCTGTTGCCTTCAGCTTTGATCATTTTTTGGATGCTTAGTCTACTCCAGCTGCTCTTTGCATCTTTCTTTCCTTTTTTCACCATTTCTTAGTACCCTCATGGTTCATTGAGTTCTGTGATATTAGGGTTGGGCTCCACCCAAAGAGGTTTTAGAGAAAATTTTAGAAGTTTTCCATTTTTCATCTCTTATCCTCTGTTTTCATCCTAGGAATGATTTGTTCTCACATCAAGTTTTCTTGTAACCTTTGAGTTTTATACTTAATACCATGTCTGGTTCTAAGGCAGAAGAGCAGTAAGAGCTATGCAGTGGGATTTAAGTAACTTGATCAGGGTCCCACAGCTAGGAAGTATCTGAGGTCACATTTGAACCCAGGACCTCGTCTTTCCAGGCTTGGCTTTCTGTCCACTGAGCTACCTTATTGTCACCCTCTTTCACTACTCCCTACTATCCATGTCTATTTATAACCTTGTATCATTCTCCTTCATATGTTTTTATTTTAACCCTTACTTTCTATCTTAATCAATAATGGGGGCAGCTGGGTGGTTCAGTGGATTGAGAGCCAGGCCTAGAGACAGGAGGTTCTAGGTTCATATCTGGCCCTAGACACTTCCTAGCTGTGTGATCCTGGGCAAGTAGCTTAACCCCCATTGCCTAGCTCTTACTGACCCGCTCTTCTGTTTTGGAAAAAAATTTAAAAAATCAATAATAAAAATTGGTTCCAAGGCAGAAGATAGAAAAAGGCTAGTCATTTAAGGTTAAGAAACTTGCCCAAGGTTACATAGCTGAGAAGTATCTGAGGCTAGATTTGAACCCAAATCCTCCTGACTGCAGGTCTGGCTCTCTAACTGCTATGTTACCTAGCTACCCTTATACATTTTTATAAGGGAATTTATATTTTAAAATAGTATGGCCCTTGCTTATATAACCCGCTACTTATGCTTCTGGTTGAGGTGGTTCCATCCTTTAGTTTCCTTTTTATTTTTGTAGTAACCATTTACCATGGATGATTTTTTTTTTAAACCCTTACCTACTGTCTTAGAATCAGTACTGGGTATTGGTTCTAAAGCAGAAGAGTGATATGGGCTAGACAATGGGGGTTAAGTGGCTTGCCCAGGGTCACACAGCTGGGAAGTATGGATTTGAACCCAGGACCTCCCATCTCAAGGTCTGGTTCTCTATCCACTGAGCTTCTTAATCCTTGCTTTGATCAAAGTTCTCAATTTTTTTATCTTACAGATGAGTTTCCTCATCTATACAATGGAGATAATAAGAGCACTTAGGAAATAAGGTTGTTTTGATCAAATAAAATCATTATAAAGTATTTAGCATAATCCCTCCCACATAGTAAGCACTATCTAAATGTTAGCTAATATTGTTATTTCAGTTTTTTGGGGGGGGAAGTGGGGCA
Organism: Monodelphis domestica; assembly: GCF_027887165.1. NCBI lineage: Eukaryota > Metazoa > Chordata > Mammalia > Didelphimorphia > Didelphidae > Monodelphis > Monodelphis domestica. The sequence continues at coordinate 73,807,914 of NC_077229.1, read as the reverse complement.
GCTCAGTGAATGGAGAACCAGGCCTAGAGACTTGGGAAGTCCTGGGTTCAGATCTATGCTTGATACTTCTTAGCTGTGTGACCCAGGACAAATCAATTAATCCCAATCTCTTTAGCCCTTATTGCTCTTTCTCCCTTGGAATTGATACTTAGTATTATTGATTCTAAGACTGAAAGTAAGGGTTTAAAAAAAAATGTTTTTTTTTAAGCATCTACTATTACTAAATGTTGGGACTAGGAAATTTTTGAGCAGAGATCTGATCAAGGCCTACAGCATGGCAGCCTTTGAAGGTTGGACAGAGTAATAAAACTCCTTAGTTTGTTGCTTTAAAATTTATAATGATTTTCTCATCAGTGTCTGCTGAGATAGGTCACATTCTTCATTTTACAGAGGGGGAAGCTGCAGCTCACAGAAAGTGATTTTCCCAGGGTTACACAGGCCACTCTAGGAAGATATGAGATGGGGTTTAGACCTAGTCTTCCTACCTCCAAATGAAGACTGCATTGGTAGGGGCTCATCTCCTAGGACTAAGGATATGATAGTCCCACTGCCCTTTGCCTTTGCCCAATCTCCACAGTACTACATTCAGTGGTGGGAACCACATTTTAGGAAAGACAGTGATAAACTGGGAGCAATCAGGATGATGAAGGGCCTGGATGGTCATAATCAAGAAGATCATTTGAAGGAAATGGGAATGTTTAGCTTATAAAAGACAAAACTCAGGAGGGAACTGATAGTTGTCTTTTTTTCCCCCTTAAGCCCTTACCTTCTATTTTAGAATTGATCTGTTCCAATTATCTGTTCCAAGGACTATCTTGTAGAGGGTGGAGGGACCTTGTTCTATTAGACCCCATAGGGCAGATCTAGGAGCAATGGGTAAAGCAGCAGATTTAGGCTGGAGGCTGGAGGCCAAGAAATATCTTTCATTAAAGAGATGGTCCAAAGTGGAATGGGCTGGCTTGAAAGGTCCTGAATTTCCTGTCCTTGAAGGTTTGCCCATCAAGGCACAAGAGTAATAAAGGACTAAGCTTTGGGGTTAAATGACTTGCCCAGGGTCACATAGCAATTGCCTAAGGCTGGATTTGAACCCAGGACCTTCTTTCTTCAGGCCTGGCTCTCTATCCACTGTGCTACCTATGCCCTTCATAGTTGTCTTCAAGGATTAAGTGTTGTTTAAAGACATCATGTGACCCTATATTGGAGTTCCAGTTGAATTCCCCATAGTGTGAAATCCCTGAAAACAGTATAAATGAAATGAGATCAGAGAATAATGGAGGATATAACAGGCTCACAGGTAGCTCTTGGAAACCTGGTCCCCATGGATGTGACAGTGAATACTTAGAAGTATTTGATGGGAAGGATTTGATGGGAATCTCCTACTTGGATCCTGTTCTTCAGTTCCCTCTGGCAAGTCATGTGCGGATCTGGGCTAGGTAAAAAGAACAAAATCCTACAGCTCACCCATGATTTACTCTTAGACCCACTGGCCTCATGTTTCTGATCCTGGTTATCAATGGGCTTCATGACTCTAGAAACTGCTGGAGTAAGAAAGAAGGTCAGTTTGTGTTTTAATTAAGACAAATAGGTTCATGATTGTCATATGCTTCTACCTACTTCAATCAGTAGTCAACAGAAAATAGAAAGCTCATGTCACTCAGATGTGTTGGGTGGTATCCATTTATAAAGAAGTCACTGACATCCACTACAGAGGATCTTCCATAGAGTTGGGTTCTCCTAGAAACAACTGCCTGGGCAACTCAAGTGGTAAAGAGATGCAAAGACTTGATGGTCCTACAGGACCTAGCATCTCCAGCCATCCTTTTCACATTAACTGATGCTTGGATCAATTCCCACCCTGGGGCAGGCAACTTCATTTATGTATTTCTAACCATTGAATTTAAAATCTGCTTGTGCAATTAGCAGAACAGATCCAGAAGCTCTTTTCCTTTGTCTAGCTAACAAGACAGACTCTAGCTGGTTATCTTATCAGAACCTGGCTGGAAGAGAGATTTCAGCAGTGGCCAGAGAAATGGTCTTTTGGGCATCAAGAATGATATAAGGAATGCTTTTGACTTCATGCTGCCATACATATGGGGCAACTTGTCCCCAAGAAGCAGCTAATCCAAACCCAAGAAACCACCTTAACTAAGCAATGGGAGGGAAACTATTCAAAGAAGAGTGCTCCTCTGTATGTTGGCTACCAGGCTTCTGAGAGACCCAACAGAGCAGCTGTTAACAGTTCCCTTGTTAAACACTGGCATCTCTATATGATTTGTGGAGAGGTCAGAGAAGAGGTCCCATGCTGAGACAGATCACTCACATCCTGCTGAGCTCCAGCATCACAGGTGAGGGATGATTCATCACCTCAGAAGAAAAAGAAGAGTGATGGGGACTGGCACTGCTTTCAGCTTCATCCATCATCCTTTTCCTTTTGTTAAAAGTAAGGAGGAGCCTGGACTTTATACATTACTTAACAATGTACCGTTGTTTTTGTTTTTTATTTTAAAACTCTTACCTTCTGCCTTAGCATCAATACTGCAGATTGGTTCCAAGGCAGAAGACTGGTAAGGGCTAAGCAGTGGGGTTAAGTGGCTTGTGCAGGGTCACACACTAGGAAGTGTCTGAGGTCAGAATTGAATCCACAGGGCCTCCTATCTCTAGGCCTGACTCTCAATCCACCCAGTCACCTAGAGGCCCCCATGTCCATTGTTTTTTTTAGTGTTTTTGTTTATTGAATCTTTTGGGGTTGTTTTTGACATCACATTATTTACAACTATGTTCCTCTTTCTCATTCCCCTTCCTAGCGAGCTTTCCCTTATGATAAACATTTTCAAAGAAGAAAAAGCCATCCAGCCAAACCAGTGCTTGGTTGAGTTGGCCACATTTGAATGCTTCCTCACCCATAGTCTCTGCCTTTATAGGTAACAGAGCCAGCTGCATTTTCCCAGCACTTCCGCAATGGCCAGTTTTGACTATTGTAATTAAAGAAAATTCTGTCTCATTTCATTGTTGCTTCTGTTTGCATTGTTGTCATGTTGTCCTCCAGTTCCTTCTCACTTCATTCTTTGTCAGTTTGTAGAAGTCTTCCCATGTTTCTCTTGAATTCTTCACATTTGCCATATCTTACTGCACAGTAATATTCCATTGCCTTCATGTACCACAATCTGTTTATAGTCATTTAACAATTGAGGAGCAGCTGCTTTATTTTCAGGCATTTGCCACAGCAAAAACTGTTGCTTGGAATAGTGTCTATGGGACAATCTGAGGATTTGATTTTTTTGCCATTTGAAGTTGTATTCATTTTTATAGTTGTAGCTTCCATGGTAACTACATGTGTTATTATTCTGTTGGTTCTGTTTTGTTTGTTCCACATCACTTCCTGCCAATGGAAATTTTAATCAGATAATTATTTTCCCACTTCTGATTTTCACATGAGCACAAATGATACTAGCAGAAGGAATTTATTGAGTGTTGCTCTAGAGTATTCTTTGAAAAGAAACTGAAGCTCTTGGGCCACAAGTGGTATTTTTTCACCATTGTTGTTCATGGAAGGCAAGTGGTTCAGAAGATGCCAATTTGGAAAGTGTTGAGCAAGTTTAGGTGTTATTTGAGAACAGGTTTTGGATTTCTAGACCATGGCTTAAAATATAGAAATGGTTTCTGGCCAGAGATTGAAGAGGGACTGGCAAGAACGTGTCTTCAATCTTACAAATTTAATCAAAAGGATTTTTAATTGAAAAGGAAAAGGAAAGTTCCTCAACAAGTATTTTATAGGCAAAATTTGGCAGAAAATAGGTTTAGATCAGCACTTTAATACTACATACTATAGTAAAATCCAAATAGATTTACAGCCTAAAATCATAAATTAGGAGAGAATGGAAGGAGATATTTTTTACAACTATAGCTAGGGGAAGAACTTGTAACTAAATAAGGGGTAGAGTTGTTCATAAAAAGATAAGATAAAGGCCTGATGATATCCAAAATATATGGGGAATTTATGTAAATATGTAAAATTGTTTTATTCTTCAAAAGATAAAGTGGTCAAGGGATATGAAGAAATAGTTCTCAAGAGAAATGCAAACTAGCAATGACCATCTGAAAAAACTCCGAATGACCAGTCATTTTAAAAATGCAAAATAAAACAACTCTGAGGTTTCACATGTCCCCCTATCAGTTTTGCAATGATGAACAAAGATGGTAATAGGGAGATAGAGTCAAGATGGTGAAGTAGCAGGAAAAAAATACTATTCCAGTTTCTCTAAGCAGATCTAGAAAATGCACCTTCCCTCAGTGCAGTCCTGATCAGAAAATCCAAGGGAAAAAATCACAATGAGTCATTTTTCTAGCCCAGATTGGCATAGGAAACAGGTCATTAGCAGCAATATAGTGATCCAGGACAGTTCTGAGGGACTATCCACATCCAGAGAAAGAACAGTGGGAGTAGAAACACAGAAAAAAGACATTTTCTTGATCACATGGTTCAATGGGGATGGCCCCAAACAAAATAATCAGGGCAGAAATCCTAGAACAAAGTCCATTGGACTGACAGTGACTGAGTACAGCAATAGTCTGCTGGAACTCCAGCCAGAGGCAAACCCTTGGGCCTGTTGCTTAGACCCAAACTCAGGTCAGAAAATTGTGGGGCTTAGACCAGGGGAACAGTGTGTACATTACTTTGGGAGCCCAAGCCAATATCCTGGAATCACATAACACTCTGTACTCCAAGAAGGAACAGCAACAGGACCAGCCCAGAGATTCTCTCTGGGAGTATTCAGACTCTGACCCTGAAGATGAGCAAACAAAAAAGGAACCTCTCTTCAGTGACAGGGACATAACCCAGAAGAAGAGCATGAATCTGGAGACTGACATGGCCAGGATGGAAGCCTGTTTTGCTCTATTTGACATGTGTGTAACAGGAGTTTTATTTTGCTTTCTCAATTCAGGGGTAGGTGTGTTTGAGATGGGAAGTTGAATTTTCTAATGAAAGGTTTTTTTTTTTTTCGTTAAAAAAGGCAGCAACAATCAATATTGCAAAGGATGTGGAGGAATAAGTAGAAAAAAGAATGAATTAGAAGAGAGCTGGCATCTATTTTATAAAAACAATTTGGAATTATGTAAGAAAAGTCACTGACTATTTATTCAGCAGGGACTGTTCTTTGGTCATCTGCTACTGGGAACATGGGCAGGTATTCCAAGGAGGTCCATGACAAATAGAAAGATCTCTCATATAACAAAGCCTTCAAGTCCTCTTCTTGGAAGCAATGGAACTAAAAGTATGTGATCACTGATCACACAATGACTGGATAAATTGTAGTATGTGAACATAGTCCAGTGTGCTTCACTGTAAAAATAACAGACATAAGGAATTAATAGAAATCAGTCCATCAACATTTATTAAATACCTACTGTGTTCCAGGCATTGGGCTATGTGCTAGGATTATTAAAAAAAAAAAACAAAAAAACAGTCCCTGCTCTCAAGGATTGTTATGAGGAGCAAATGAGAAGAAATTTGTAAAAAAAGAAAGAAAATCCTTAATTTGTAGAGCTTCCTGATTGCTGAGGTATAAATGCTCATTTTGAAAATTTAACAACTGACTCTTAGGCCATTCAGAGCTAGTTCCAGCACAGCCCTGGCTGGGCTGCTTTCACTATTTTATCAGTGATTTGCATAAAGACCTTTCCTATTGGACTCTGGTCTATACCTTCCTGTGGTTTCACCCTTAGGGATGACTCAGTGAATTTGCTAGGTATGCCACAGAGCCTTGAGGTATAGCTCACACCCTGGATGGCAAAGTCAGATTTCAGAAAGGTCCAACCAGGCTGGAAGGTTGAGCATATATCAAGAAGGTAGGATTTAAGATAGTTAAATATAAAATATTATTATTAAGCTTTAAAAAAGAAAGTCACCTCAAGTGTAGAGGGAAACATGGCAGGATAGTTTATTTAGCTAAGAAAAAACTTGTACTTTTAGTTGTTTATAGGCTAATTCTTTATTATTTAACTGCGTGTAATGGTGGCAGCTAGCTGGCACAGTGGCTATATAGAACCTGGCCTGGAGTCAGGAGAACCTGGGTTCAAATGTGACCTCAGACAATTTTTAGTTGTGTGACCCTGGGCAAGTCATTTAACCCCCATTACTTAGCCCTTGCTGCTCCTCTCAGAATTGAGACTGAAACAGAAGGTAAGAGTTAAAAAACAAAACCAAACCATATAACCCCCAGAGGTCATGCCCCCTGAGACTTCAGAGAGAGGAGCCTCGTGTCCAAGACAAGGATGTTTGTTTAACCTAGAGAAGAGGAGACTGATCAAGGCCAGGGTCCCCAAACTACAACCTGTGGGCCACCTGTGCACCCTCCTGAGGCCATGTATCTGATCCCCACCACACTTCCAGAAGGGGCACCTCTTTCTTTGTTGGTGTATGCCCACATACAGTACTACTTCCAGGGACATAATCCTTTGGGTGGTGCCTTGTTCTGAGAGTAACTGAAGAAAGAGGCTCCGTGCAAAGGATTATGTGGCTGCAAAATAGAAGACCTCAGCATGGTGAGGGGAGATCTGGGGATTCCGCACTGTGTATACCGCTGCCCGGTAGAGTGGTGGCAGTGATGGGTCTGTGAAAGGTGTGACAGGCCCATCACAGCTAGCATTGCAGCCTCCTCTATCCTAGACATCGGTATACAGATTTCTTCATAGTTTATAGTCCGGCCCTCCAACTGTCTGAGGGACAGTGAACTGTGTAAAAAGTTTGGGGACCCCTGGATCAAGGCATGAGAGCCATGTTCAGGTGGCTGAAGGAGGGAAAAGTCAATTTTAAGGGCAGTCCTGGAAGCTGCTGGTGGAGTTGTCCATGAGGGACATCCAGCTTCCCTAGCACCAAAGCTCCACTAAGAATTGACAAGACCCTCCTCCCGCTTTGGGCAAGGGGATTCTCTTAGATGTGGGTCTGACTAGTTGAGCATTGAAATCCTTCCTAGCCCAGACTATCCAGGAATCCCATTTTCTTTGATCTTCCTCATCATGTGATAATATTGTATTTCATCCACATGGTGCAGTCTGTTCAGCCTTCGCCCAGTTATTGTGTCCACCTTTTTGCTGTTATACCCACTGTTGATGGGAATGTTTTCTAGATGGGCTTTCCCTTGTTGTGAAGTCTGGTCTAATGTTCTTCTGACCCCTCATATTTTACTGATGGAAATAATGAAGTCCAGAGAAAGAAAATGATTTGTCCAAAGTTACCCAGGAACCTTGAGACCACGTGCCCTTGCTCCAGGTGTGGTTCTCATCACCCTCTCAGCCAGTCTTTGTACCTTCCTGGCAGTGCACTGGCTCTGCAGACACTCCTCATGTATGCCAACATTCAGCACAGTGCCTGGCACATAGCAGGTGTTAAACATGTGCTTGTTGGTTAAGTGAAAGCCTGACTGACTTGGGATCTCAGGGATGTGAGTAGTCCTTCCTGGGGGACTCTGATCTGGGCCTTTCTATGGATTCACTCCCTAGGGATCCACCCAGGACAGCCGTGGTTCTTCTCCTTCAGACACTTGGCATTACAGGCTTGGAACTGAAAACCAAGTGGCCCCACTGCTCACCCTTGGCATGTCTCCTTGCCCTTTCTCTCTCTCATAGGTAATGGACTGCTTAAAAAGAAGATTCTAGTAGCTGCACCACCTGGAGCTGAACGGCCCACCAAGGGTCAGGATGTGACCGTGCATCTGAAGATCTCACTAGAAGAAGATGGAACACAGGTGGAGGAGCAGCCGAGTATCACCTTCACCCTGGGAGACTGTGACTTTCTCCAGGTGCTATGAAGCAGGGGACAGGGGTGATAGTGATGAGGGTGCTAATCTGGGGGGGGGGGGGCAGCCTGGGCTTTGGGATGTGAGGCCTTCCATAGAAGCAGCTGGTGACAGAGTCATGAAGATCTGAATCAAATTTGGCCAAATTCAAACACTTACTAGTTGTATGAACCTAGGCAAGTCACTGTACCTCTGTTCGCCTAGCTGTAAAATGGAAATAATAAAAGCACCTACCTCTCCCATGATAGTTGTGAGAAGGCTTCTCCTTCCCCTAACCCCACTGATATTCATACTTTGGGATCTGGGCCCCTTCTTTGTTTCTAAAGGCTTTGGATCTGAGTGTGCAGCTTATGAATGTGGGTGAAACAGCCCTGATCATCGCAGATGCCAAATACTGCTTTGGATCTCATGGCAGGTGAGCTGGAGGGAGGGGAGGTCCAAGCATTGGCCTTCCTGGGACAGGAACCAGGACCTAGAGAACAGAGCAATATGGAATCTAAAGAGTGGCAAAGGGGTTACATACAGAATGTCAGAGCTGGGAGGGCCCTTAGAGCCCAGGATGTCAGGACTGGGAGGACCTTTAACAGACATCTAGTTCAACCTCTTCACATTGCAGGTCATCCAATTAAAATCCAGAGAGGAGAATTGTCCAAGTTCATAAAGTAAATTAATGACAAGATCCTTCAGGTGTCCTACATTCCTGGTCTGGGCTCTTTCTCCTCTCTCCATGCCAGGAGCCTTCTATCAGAACATCCAGTACCCTGGGTGCAGCAGCAGGAGGCAGATTCTCCTAGTAGAATAGACAGAGTCTAGGTCACTATTCTTCTCATCCCTGGCTGAGGTTCCCCTTCCTGTTCCCAGGAAAACTGATGCTGCCTGTCCTTCTGAGTCTATAAAAAGGCTTTCTAATAGGGGGAGTTGCTGTGCTCTAGAATCAACTTGGGTGACTCACGTCTTAGAGATGACCTGGTCTCACCACTCATTTCTAGTTAGGACTCCTAACTAGAGTGAACTCTGGTTCACTAGGGAAGTGAACCAGAGCTGGGGATTAGACAAAAGCTGGAAGACTGTCTCTGCCCCATTCCGGGAATCTGTAGAGGGTTTCTCAGCATAGGTCTGGGAGTTGTGACAGATGCCTTCTAAGATTTTGGGCTGGCCTTACAGGAGTCCCACCATCCCTCCCAACTCAACCCTTCGCCTGGAGGTGGCTCTCCAGACCGCAGTGGATGGGCCTGACCTAGAGCTGCTGAATGGGCGAGAGCGTATCACTCTGGCTGACCACAAACGAGAGTGTGGGAATGGCCACTACCAGCGTGCTGACTTCGTCCTGGCTGCAAACTCCTATGACCTGGCACTCAAGGCTATCAGTGCCAGCTCCAAAGGTGCCTCCTGGGTTTGTCCCCTATTCCCCAAGGGGCTGAATATTCAGGGAGTTTCCTGGGGGCTTCCTTGGTCTTGATCCTGGGGCCTCTGAAGTAGTCCCAGGTGGGGCCACCTGGCTCTTGCCACTGATCCTCTGTCTTGCCTTGGCCAAGGCTGGGCCTCTACCTCTCCAGAGGCTTGGGGTGGGCTGTGTGGAGGGTTATGTCCTTTTACCTTCCTTTGTACTTCCATGCCAGTTGATGTGAGCCCAGAGGAGGAGGCCGAGTTGTTGGAGCTGAAGGTGAAATGTCTGAACAACCTGGCTGCCTCACAGCTCAAGCTGGACCACTACAGTGCAGCCCTGCAGTCTTGCAACTTAGCGCTCAGCCACCAACCAGATAACATCAAAGCCCTGTTCCGGAAAGGCAAGGTGAGTCCTGGCCAACCCTGCCCCAGGTCAACCTCTATCCTCTTCAGGGCAGCCAGATCACACCATTCTGTGTCCTTTGCTTCCAGTTATTATGGGAGAGAGTGATCACAGACCATCTGATATCAGGGCTGAGAACATGGGTTGTCAGTGCTGGAGTGGGGTGGCTCTTAGGACACAGAATGTCAGAGAGGGGGTGGCCCTGAGATCACAGAGCATTAGAGCTGGGGAAAATGAGGTCCAGAATTTTTTCTCCCTGGGGAGAGGCTAGATTTGGAGGAAAGGAGGGACAAAACGCTTTCTTTCTCTTGCCTCAGTGAGGGTTGGGCCCTAGTACATCAGGAGTTTCAGTACATCCCTGGTCTCCTAGGTGCTGGCACAACAGGGTGAGTATGCTGAGGCCATCCCCATCCTGAGAGCTGCCCTCAAACTGGAACCTTCCAACAAGGTAAATATCTGTTTGATGCTGGCATCTTGGAAGGACCTGGGTGGGTGCCAAGAGATCTGGAGATCTCATGTCTTCCAAGCTTCTCAGTAGCCCATGCCCCAGCTTCATGGGGCAAAGGGATTCAATCTCTTCAGTTTGGCTCCTAAGGGCAGAACCAGGGACAGTGGGTAGAAGATTCAATGAGGTCCAAGGCTGCCTGTCAGCATTTTTCCCTATTTGGGCTGCCTTGAAGCTGCTCTCTTTTCCAAGTACAGTCCCAGGGACCTGGGTGTTTCATATGGGATCCATTTTTGGGTTGAGCCCTGAGGACCTGCCAGCAATGCTATTCTGTAATTGTGTGGGTGGACTCTTCTATCCCATCTGGGGCCAGCCATTCTTCAGGGAGCTGCTCAGGTCTCCTGCCCTTCTTCCTTGCCCCTATAGCAACAGCTCCCCCATTATCCCTCCTGGTTTGTTCTTTGTTGGAAGCCCTCGGGAGTAGTAGAAAGAATGCTGCATTTGGTGTCAGTGGGCCTGAATTTGGATCCCAGCTTTGCTATTTACTCCTGTGGGACTGTTGCCAAATCCCTTCCCTCCCTGTGCCTCATTTTCTCTATTTGTAAAATGGGGGCTTTAGGGCTAAACAAGATCTCTCACAGTTCTACCTCTTAGTTTGCCCAGCAGGCCGGAGTTCAGAGAGCCCTTGACCTTCAGAAGGTGGGCAGCTTTGGGTATCACTAGGGTGTGCTTAAAGGAAGTCATCCCCAAATTTTCTAGTGTGGGGCCCTGCAACACCTTGACCAGTGCTGGCCATCATAGGGCTATTTCTAGATGCCTACCCTATTGTCAGAGTTCAAGGGTGTTATCCTGTCACATGCCATACCTAAGAATTCTATCTGTTTTGGGTCCTGCTCTTGAACCTGTCCCATGAAGACCCAAAGAGCACCAGTTTTTTTCATTTGAGAGGATAAGATCCTAAGGCATAAGATGTACTGCAGTGGAGGGAATAATGGGTTTGAAGCCAGAGCACCTGGGTTTGATCTAGCTTTACCATCTACTCTCTGAGGGACTCTGAGCAAATTCAGTTATCTCTTGGGTTTATCTTCATGTATAACATGAGGGGCATTTGGACTATATGACCTCTAAGGCCTGTTATATAGCTCTTGAGTTTGTGAGTGAACCAGTGGTATTAAGCTCAAATAGAAACAAAACTGCAAATTAACACTATCTGCATTGCATTATATTTTTATTTATTTTGATAAACATTTCTCAATTACATTTTAATCTGATTCAGGCTATACCTATCCAGGGGTCCAAGTTTGATATCTATCTTAGAACACAGATCAGAGCTAAGAAAGCCTTAGGATACATGTCAGAGCTTTGGAGGGTCATTAGAACTGTGCTAGAGTGGGGAGGGCCTCAGGACTCAGGATCTGCCAAAGATCTTTGAGCACATTGTGTCATCCCTTACTTTATAGGAAATGAAATTGGTCCAGGCAGTCTCCTCAGTTCTATTTTTCCGGTACTGACAGGCCCAGGGAGATACTTGCATGAAATGGTGTGGGGATACAGAGGGAGGCAAAGTAGCTTCTCCCAGGTTCTCTGCTTCCCCTCCTGCCTCAGCCCCTTTACCAGCTTGCTCTTCTTTGTCTCATCCTAAGTGTGTTTGTTCCTAGTTGGGCCCTGGACTCTGTAAGTTGGCTTTCCAGGAGAGAAGGGAGGTATCCTCCTCTTTTCTGTATTCTGGTTTACTTTATTTTCTCCTGGAAATCCAGAAGCAGCATTTCCCCCCTTATTCTGACTCTTACAAATTTTAGTGGTGCCCCCATTGTCCATTATGCCAAGGAGGAGGGGGAGCCCCATGAGACAACAGGAAGCATCCTGGGTGAGACTGAGCTAAGTCAGAACTTGCCTTTAGCTATTTCTTAGGAAGCCAGTAGCTACTTCTATATCCCCTTTTCTCATTACTGGCAAACTGAGGCCCTGAATGGGGATTCCCTTACTGCTTATCTAAGGGTTTTGGGGTCTCTTTCACCCCTGCTTTCATCCCTCCCCAACACTTGTTGGTGTGGTCTTCTCTGTTCCTTCTCTATTCCTCTTGCAGACTATTCATTCAGAGCTCTCAAAGCTGGTGAAAAAGCATGCTGCCCAGAGGCACACAGAGACAGCTATGTACAAGAAGATGCTCGGCACTGCTGGTGGCAGTGGACTGCCTGCCAAGAGCACCACCAAGGGCCCCCGGGTAAGGGACTCAGAGAGCCATGGAGGCCAGAGCCTTTTTCTACTGTTCAGCTTCCTGATCTGACTAGAACTTGATAGGAATATTTGGGGCCTCTTTGTGCTGGCAAGTATTGCCATCCCTGGCAGTGCCAGGCTGTGGGGACACAGCTTCATTAGCTCTGCTGGCTCAGAGCCAACTTACTGGCATCACAGTCATAGAATTTTAGGGCTTGAAGGGACTTTAGCATGTCAGCAGTAGGAGAATCTAGACTGTAGAGATAAACCAAGAATGTCAGCTGGGAGGGGAGATGACTTTTAGGAACCTGGATGTCAGAATTGGGAGGGACCTCATAATGTTCATGAGAACTCAGAAAAATCTTAAACCATGAAAATGTCAGAATTGAGTGTGGTCAGAATTGAGTGTGGCGGAGGTGCCTTTAGAGCCTAGAATGTGAGAGCCAGGAAAGACTTTTTAATGGAGAGAGAGTTTTGAAACCAGCTGATATTATCATCTTAAAGTGAAACTAAGAAATAAAGGGACTCATCAGTTTGGGAAGGGGACTTATCAGAGGTCATCAGATTAGTGGAACCAAAATCCAAATCTGGGCAGAGATTCCCCGAGCTCATTTGTAGAATTCCTTGTATTTGTCCTTGCCCTGTGATAGACAGGAAAGGCTTGAAGGGGAGAACCTAGGGGATGTTTAGGGGAAATCCCAGGGCAGAGTAAGTCCAGCTCTGCTTCTGTTGGTCCCTGTCCATCAGCACTTATGGAGAGCTTCCTTTGTGACCAGCACTCTGCTGGGCTATGCTCTGGAGAAAGGGGAAAACCAAATAACTTTTCTCTCTACTGTGCCTTCAGGGAGTTTTTATTCTAGTGAAAGAGGCAGGGACACACATACAGGAAAACTCAAACAACACTTCAAGAGCTGTCACAAGGTCCCAAGATTATATTGCCAAGTACCCTATGAGTCCAGAGGAGTTAATGCTCCCTGTGGTCTGGGGGTATCATGAAAAGCTTCCTGGAAGAGATAGCTTTGAGCTGAGTATCTAAACATAGAGAAAGGATTTGGAGAGGCAGAAGAAAGAGGGAAAGACAGACTTCCCAAGTAGGAGAAATGGAGTGATCAAATGCATGGAAGGTGACATGAGGATGTTCTGGGGATTGGGTGGTAAGCAGCCTGGCCAGAGAAGAAGGTGTGGACAAGGAGGCAGAAAGAGAGAAAACTGTAAAGGGAATGCTAGGCTAAAGATTTGGGCCTTTTCTCTAGCTCAGGGCTAGGTCTATCTTCCTGGTTACAGATCTGGACCTACCTCTTACCTCTTGGTAGAACTGAGGACAGAGTTGGAGGGATGGTAGGTTGCTCAGGCCAGAGAAAGGAGGAGCAGCACCTAAACATTTCCCTTTCCCCTTGCTTTTACAGTCCATTCCATGGAAGTGGCTCTTTGGGGCAACTGCTGTAGCCCTTGGGGGTGTGGCTCTGTCTGTGGTCATCGCTGCCAGAAACTGAAAACCGGGACAGACGGATGCTGCCTACTGCCTACCTGGGCTCCCTTGTACCTTCCAGCCCCAGGCCTGCATCTTCCCCGCCCTTTACCTGTCCCAAAGTCTGACACGCCTCAGCTCATGTTCCACCTTGGCGATGACCTAGTATTAGGTCAGTCTCCATGAATGAATGAAGAGAATGGACCACCCAGTCAGGGGGCATCTGTCTCCCTCCCTCTTCAGTCCTCCCCACCAGAGCTGGGCAGATACCTGGAGGCCAGCTAAAAGATCTCACATAGCCCCCCATGGGCAAGGGGATGGTAGACCAATGGAAGTACCTCAAAGGCACCTCAGCACCAGTTCAACTCTCTGGGGGAATGTTGCAGTGGAGATGGGGGGTGGGGCTTAGAAGTGGGTATTTTTCCATTGCCCACAGGGAAGGGGGAAACTGCTAGTATTCTTAGGCTCCAGTCACTTGGCCAGGCCTGGAGCTCTTGAACTGGTATATGCCCTGAAAGTTTTCTGGCAGGAGCCCAAAGGCCCAGAGAAGACCCGAAGCACTTTCTGCCCCACTCTGGGGGGAATTTCCTATCCTTCCTTAGGTTCAGCCTCAGGATTGCCTGGCATGGGGCTAGGGTACATTGTGGACAGGGAATTGATTTATATTAAGTGGGAGGGGAATGTGCCCCCTTGCCTTGGCAAAAGCATCTTCATGTCCCCAGGCCCTCTGCTCAATCCATGCTGCCCCCTGCCTGCAGTGAGCGCAGCCCTCTTCTCACCCCCCACGTTTGAGTTTACTGGACCCAGGTATGGAGCCTCCTGTTGTCTGATGGGAAAGCCTAGGAAATAAAGGTCCCATCCTGGTCTATCTGCCTGGGGCCCTCAGCTTCTTCTGCCGGCTCGGGGAAGGGGTGTGAGTGTTTCTTTGTGTGTGTCACCAGTCCCTGCCCGTGTGTGTCTAATTGGGGTGCCCGCCTACATGCATGCATGTGCACATGTGTCTTTACATGTGTGTGAACATGTTTGCACACCGTGCATGTTTGCATGTGTCTGCTGGTGTGTGCATGTTTGTGTGTTCTTTGCCTGTGTGTATGGTGGAAGAAGCCAGGGAGGCTTAAGCTGACTTGACTTGCTGTCAGGTCATCCCAGCCTCAGCTCCAGGATTCCTGATCCTTTAGTTTGCGTGTCCCCCCCCCCCCCCCCCCCCAATCTGATTTCAGTACTCCTGGTGTCCTGCCACCCCATCACCAAGCAGCCAGTGACCAAAAGCCCAGGACCCTCCTTAGCTCTAGGCTCCCTCCTGTTCTCCAGTCCAGTCCCTCCCTTTTTCCTAGAGAAGCTCTCTTGAGGCACACTGAGTCTCAAGACTCCTGCTTTCTGTTCGGCTATAGCTGTGGGCCTGTGAGCGGTTGCTGTGGTTTAATTGCCCCTCTGTTACCTGAATGCATTGGGCCAGGTGATCTCTAAGTGTCTGACCTTAGGGAGTCTAAGGTTCCTCCCAGCTCTGATATTTTTTGTTTAAAAGTTCCTTTCAGCCCTGGCATTCTGTGTTCTAAGGGCCCTGCCAGGCTGGACATCCTCTGTTCTAGGGGCTTGTCCCAGCTCGGACATTCTGTGTTCTAAGGCCCCTCTCATCTCTGAATATCCTGTGTGGTAAAGGCCCTTCCAGCTCTGACTGACCTGTCTCAGCCATAGTGTTCACTATAAAATGGATATAAGCACCTGCCTCCCAGGATTGCCATGAAGGGTAAATGAAATAATTTCTAACGTGTTTTGTAAGCTTTAAAGTGCTACATTTTCTTTGTGTGTGTCCATGTCCTAATGATTCCAACACAAACACACTTCTGGCATTCCTTGGTCTGAAGGTCCTTCTAGGCCTGACCCTCACTGCTCCAACATTCTCTGTTTTATGGGTTCTCCCACCATTAGTACTTTTGTGTTTCTAAAAGATAATTGCTCTCATGTGGGTAATATATAGCCCAAGATTGTCCCTTTAGGCCTCTGTGGGCATTTTACTTGTTCCTATCTCACAGCTGAGGAAGTGGAGACTTAGATAGGGCCAGAATTCTCAGAATCTAGAAGAGGCCTCAGAGAGAACTGAGCCTAGATCCCCCATCTCCTGAATGCCAAGCCCAGTGTTCTTCCCACTGCGACATTCTGGAAAACCCCAAAGGACCGGATCATAGTATTTAGTGCAGGAAGGGACTGTAGAGTTCATCTTTTCCAACCCTCTCATTTCTTGAAGAGTGGGTGTCTTTTGGCCCCATGACAGGCAGGTGTGAGAGATTATAAAGAGTTGGGGGGGGGTGGCAGAGAGGGAAGGAAGGGCCTGTCAGTGCTTCCTAAGTTGGCAATGCTCAGAATCAAGGAGGATGAGTCACTTCCCTGGGAGCTAATGCCCCTATTCTTCCTCAAGGGCCTCCTAGGGCCCCTTTGAACCATCCCCTGGATTCCCCCTCCTTGCCACAGCTCCAGGGACTGTCCCACATCCCCTTTCTGGTTTGGACCCCAAGCCCATCTAACCACTATCTTGGGTAGGCTTCATGGAGCTGGATCTGAGTATTCAAGAACATAAGAATGGTCTCAATCTCCTCCCCCCCACTTCTGATTTGGTTTGGGGCCTACTTTTGTATCCCTCATGGGATCATCCCCTTCCCCCTTTCCATTCCCAAAGTAAAGGACACCCTTTGTCACTTGTTCCCTCCTTCCTATTCCAGTACTTAGAGGAAATTTGGCCAGTGTTTACAGCTGGACTGATCCTATCTACATAGGGTCCCCTGACTGGCTTCCCCAGTCACCTCCTCCACCTTCCCCCCCCCCCATCCCCACCCCCTTGTTTCCTGTCAGCACCACTTCCCTCCTTCCCTGAAACAGCTCCCTGGGCTGACTTGGCCTGGTGACTAATCTCTACTCCACCCCAGCTGTGTTGGCCACTCAGTTTCCTGGAAGGGGCTCTGGGGCCCAGGGCCCTCTGGCTGTGGGACCCCAGGGAGGTGCCAGACCCTGACCCGTGCCATTTCCTTGAAAGCACCGAATCCCCAGGGGAATAGTTATAAACAGTTTCTATATCATTCTAAGGTTTAGAAAGCAATTTAAAAAATAATTACTAGTTTATGAATAAGGAAACCAAGGCTGAGAAAGGGTAAGGAAAGTCTAGTTTCCCATAGCTGGAGTCCAAGGTGGAACTCTCACCCAAATTGAGTAGATAGAATCCAGATCTGGTTCCAACTTTTGAGACCCCAAGACTAGATATCTCCAATCACCAAACCAAATCCCTACTCAAATCAGCAGACCTGGCTAGGGGAATCCCTTGAGAGACTTGTGGGCAATCATGGGGTTAAGGGACTAGGTTGGAAGCCAATTTGACCTTGTTGCCCAGAGGCCAGAGGAATACCGGTGAGCCAGAAGGTGACTGTGCCTGCTCCTACCCTGAAAGAGGAAAGATCCAAGGGGACCCAGGCCAGATATGGGCAGCTGAGAATGGCAGGGGCCTTTAGGCACCCACCACAATGGCTATCATGCCTCTGCCCACAGCCCAGGGTCTGTTTGTCTGCTGGCAAGCCCAACTTGATCTCTGCCCTTGATTATCTCTTCATCCTCTGCCATATACCCTTGTTCTCATCTTGCTAATATCCAGGGAAGAGGTAGCATCTGGAAACCTTAATCTGCCTTGCCCATGTGCCTCAGGACGCAGAACACCAGGGTGGGTCTTTGTTCCTTGGACTACCAGTTGGGTGGGAAGCTGAGAGCCTGGGAGCTTGGCCAAGAGGAGGGTCCCCAGGCAGTTCCTACATTTGTGGCCCTCAGCCCACTGCTGGGCTGCCTGTGTTTGTGACTGTCAGTGTGAGCATGACAGTGTGTCATTGAGGATGCACCCTGAGAGTGTCAGAGGCTGGCACTATATGACACTGGGCATGCAGCCATCCCCAAAGGCAGGTGCCCCCTTATCAACATCAGTGTGTTCCCTCCCAAGGGGTACCAGTGAAGATAAGGGCGTCGTAACTAGCTCAAACCTATTGGAGGATGACAGAGGGAATCTGCTCTCGTCCAGGGAGTCTAGATTAGGGCTGAAGTAGACTAAACCCCCAATCGTCTGTGAGACAGCAAAAGCAAGAAGACTCAAGGAAGGGAGGTGGGGGGGGCAGTGAAGGAGATGGGGCAGTCAGCTAGAAGCTTTGCTCCCCACTTGGGAGGTTTGATTTTGTTTTATACTACCTCAGACACTTCTTTAGCCAGACCCAGAGCACTCAGCTCGTTTCCTCGTTTGTCAAATGGGAATACTAAAAGCACCTACCTTGCTGGGTGGCTGAGAGGCAAATCAGATAAGGTGGTGAAGTGCAAGCTTTAAAGTTCTATATACATGCTAGTTATATAATATACATATGTGTGTATATGTGAACATTAGTTTCTACTTCTCCGTCCCATATTATATTTTTATATATCAAGTATACCTACAAATATTAATGTATAAGGTGTCTTAGTATATAGACATAGTTTGTGTGTCTAATATAAATTGCATGTAAATGTTATGAATATATATTTCATGTCATATATATTCAGCATCCTGAAACATTTTTTCCTTTCATCTTGGCTAAAAAGGTGACATCTCAGTTGCAGCTTGGAAGAATGTTAGGAAAGGCATTTTCAAACTTAACAGCCTGGATTCCTAACCCCTTGACTGGCACTTGAACCTGGATTGACTTATTTAAGAGAGGGAGTATGCAACCAGAATGGGGCAGTCAAAAGACCTGGGTTCTAATTTGGGCTGTTTTGGGGCTAGCAAATTGACTCTTTTCTGTGTCTCAGTGACTTAGATTAAGATTAGATTTAAGATTTAGATTGGAAAAAGGGGTGAGAATATTGGGGTTTTGATCAAAAGAGAGGTGCAAAGTCCTCTTCTCCAATCCGTCCTTCATACAGTTGCCAAAGTCAGTTTCCTAAGGCTCTGGATTGACACTTGCCCCTGTTCTGCTCCAACCTCATCCGGGGCACCCTAGGGCCTTTGAAAAAAAAGAGAAATGCCTCAACCTGGCCTTTTAAGGCCTCCTCTTTGGATCCAATTTCCCTTTCTGAATTTATTTCCTGTGATTTTTCTCACACCTTCTAGGTTCTAAACAAATTAGATCAAATGAAATCATAAGATCAGTAAAGTGTGAAATTTCAAGCACTGCATAAATATTGGCTAATTATCCCAACTGGATGATTCTTTGGCCTTCCTTGTGCTCTTCCCATGAGGTCTCTGACTTCTGTACAATTAAGTATGCTACCCCTCTACCCCACTCTTAGGCTTTCCATCCTCACTTCCTGGACTTTTTGGTATCCCCCAGGTGCCACTTCCTGGAACCGTCCTCAGATATAAAGGTTCTCTTCCCAAATCTTTCTTTGTCCCTGTTGCTCTCTGCCTTGGGTTCCTTGACTATCTGTTTGGTGTATGAGGTTTTTTTCTGTATCTCTAGCTGTGGTCACCACCACTACCACTATAGAACATAGACTTTGCTTTGTTTTGTTTTGTTTTGTTTTAATCTTTGTATTCCCAGAGACTGAGAGAAGTCTCGAAATACACTTGCATTCCTGGCAGCATATTGGAGTGGAACAATCTTGACTCTGCTGCTTAATGCTTTTGTGACCTTGGGCAAATCATTTACACTCTCCTAGCATCCTCTTTCCTCATCTGTAAAATGAAGGGTTCATTGTCCAAATCTTTGATGCTATAATCCTAGTAGGGGCCTAATAAATAATAAATGCTTGTTGAATGAATTTCAAGGACGTTAATTTGGAGCCCTGCTAGAAGGAAGAGGCTGTGCCAGTTTTGAGACCCAGAGGTTCCCTGGCAGATTGCTTAGCTGTTACAGCTTCCTCCCTCCCCAGGGAGAATGGCTTGTTCCCCCTCTAAAGCTGAAGACTGATTTCTTTTCTTGCTCTAGTAGAGTGACCACACCCTTCTAATTTTTCACCTTGGAGTAACCACTTAGATGCATTCAGCCCTCTCATCTTAGAAATGGAGAGAGAAACTGAGGTCCCAGAGAAGAAAATGAAGTTCATGTAGCTACACTATTTACTGGAAAGGCTGGGACTTGAACCCATAACTCCAGACTTCCAGGTTCTTTCCATTTCTCTTGGATCCTGGAGCCTTAAATCTCCCAGCTGGTACTGACTCAACCCAGCTTGCCCTGTCTAGGCCTTTGGCCCTTCTGCCTCACCCCTCTCACCTAGTATATGCCAGGCACTGTGCTTAGCCCTGAGGATAACATCATAAAAGTGAAATAGTTCCTGCTCTCAAGGATTTTAAGCCCAGTTTTAAATCTTTCTAGCCTATGGACCAAAGGGAATTTGAATAGGAGAGGGAAATGGTTTCCCCCCTCTTTTCTCCTGTCTTATTAAGTGTATAGAGCAGAGACTTGATACTTTAAAAAATTGAATACCAAGTTGGCCTAAATTCCACTCAGAATTTTGTGTTTGCAGCTCAGAAGGTTGACCCTGGCTCTGTATTCCACAGGTGCTGTTCTGCCAAGATTCTTTTTTAAAATTATTATTTAAAAAAAGAAACTCTTACCTTCTTCCTTGGTTTCAATTCTAAAGCAATTGGGATTAAATGACATGCCTGGGGTCACATAGCTAGGAAGCATCTGAGGTCAGATTTGAACTCCTGACTCCAGGCCTGGCTCTCTATCCACTGTGCTACCTAGCTGCCCCTTAGAAAACAGATTTCATTAGATACCCTAATGGATAATAAGTCCATATATACTTCCAAATGCTGCCAGCATTCCCTCTAAGTCATAGTCATGTTATAGGGTAGTTATATAGTTCTTCAAATTGTTAGAAATCTTCAGGAATCATTTGACCTAGATCTCTCCTTTTAGTTGGTGAGATGTTAGAATCTGGTTTTATATCTAAGGCAGCTGAAGGCTATCCACATTGTTCTCCTGGTTCTGTTTCTGTTCTTTTCACTCTTCATTCCTGGAGGTTGGTCCAGTTCACATGGAATCCCTCCAGTTCATTATTCTTTTTAACACAATAGTATTCCATCACCGATAGGTATCATAATTTCTTTAGCCATTCCCCAATCAGAGGGCATCCCCTCATTTTCCAATTTTTTTTTTGCCACTACAAAGAGCATAGCTATAAATATTTTTGTACCACTCTTTTTCTTTATTATCTCTGAGGTATAAACCCTTACCACTTTTCTGTCTGGGAACCAATACATAGTATAGGTTCTAAGAGAGAAAGTAAGGGTTTTTTTTACTTGAAAAAAATTTTTAAACCCATAAATTCTGTCTTAGAATCAATATTGTGTATTGGTTCTAAACTGGAAAATTAGTAAAGGCTAAGCAATGGGGGTGAAGTATATGGCTTAAGTACTAAAGGTCATGCCAATTTATTATTATTTTTTAAATTTAAACCCTTACCTTCCATCTTAGAATCAATACTGTGTATTGGTTCCAAAGCAGTAGGCTAGGCAATGGGAGTTAAGTGATTTGCCCAGGGTCACACAGCTGGGAAGTGTCAGGCCAGATTTGAACCTAGGACCTCCCATCTCTAGGCCTGGCTCTCAATCCACTGAGCTACCCAGTTGCTCCCCATGTCAATTTTTTTAACTAGAAATTAATCAGATCAGATACTTATTGCTAGGAAGTGAATTGTTAATCAAACAAATGTTAGAGGCAATTACAAAAGATAAGTTTTAATTATGTGAAATTGAAAAGCATTCACATGAATAAAATTAAAGCAAATAGCATAAGAAAGGAAGGGATAGCATGGGGAAAAGGCTTTGTATTAAATATCTTTCATTAGGGCCTGATGTATATTTAGGCAAATAGAAAAATATATTAAGGGCAGATAGGTGGCTAAGTGGACAGAAGGCCAGCCCTGGAGACAGGAGGTCCTGGGTTCCAATGTGACCTCAAACACTTTTTAGTTGTGTGAGACCCAAATAGGAAGTGGTCAAAGGATGTGAACAAACACTTCTTAAAAGAACTTCAAACGATCAACAATCATTCTCCAAATCACGAATGACAAATGCAAATAAAAGCAAACATCAGGTCTGAAGGGTGGAAGAATAAACTCCTCCAAAGTCTTTCTTTATGGAGGGCTCTGAACTTTCCTGGTAACTTTCCATTTTCCTTCAGCAGGCTCTGTTTCCTTTCAACTCCAGGGAAAATCATGTATTGTTTTCCCCCTTTCTCAGCTTTTTTTTTGATCTTCCTTTTTGATCTTCTCCCATTAGATTGCAAGCTCCTCGAAGGCAGAGACGATCTTTTTAGTTTGTCTGTTTTTTCCATATGTGTATCCCCAGCCCTTAGCTCAGTTCCTGACAGGTCAAGGCAAGTTCATAAATCTTTACCATATTGAATTGAAAGGGAGGGAGGTTGGACTTTATGGCCTCTAGAGTCTCTAGGATCCTCTCTAGCTTTAAGTCAATCCCATGAACTGTTGCAGAATGAAGTCAGCAGAACCAGGAAAACAACATCCTCGGTGACTCCAGCAATGTAAACAGGAAGAACAATTTCTTGGCACGATAATAACCGAGCTTGAAAAGATAAGAGGTGCTTTGCCAAGGTGGAAGATTCCCGCAGTGAAGCATGGGATATACTGTCAGATTTTTTTCAGTGTGTTACTCAGTTTTGCTGTTTATCTTCCTCTTGTGTTTTGTTTTGTTTTGTTTTGTTTGTTACAAAGAATGAGTCTCTGGGAGGGGGGTGGGAGAAGGAATGCATTGGGGAGTGTAGGTTATGGAAAAACCAAAGATATCAATAAAAATGTATTTTAATTATATGAGGAACGAGAAGTCAATGATCCCTAAAAGCCTTTCTAGTTCTAATTCTATGAACTCTAAGGTTCCTTCCTAAACCCAGCTTCCTTTGATGTTGTGTTGCCTTTTTTTATTTGTTTGACCCTTTCTTGTGGACTTTTGTCAGTCAATCAATTAATATTTATTAAGTTTCTACTAGGTACCAAGCCCATGGGCAACTAGGTAGTACAGTGCATAGTGAGCTGGCCCTGAAGTCAAGAGGACCTGAGATCAAATCCAGCTTTAGACACTTCCTAGCCGTATGACCCTGGGCAAAATCATTTAACCCTATTTGCCTCAACTTCCTCATCTGTAAAATGAGCTGAAGAAGGAAATGACAAACCAATCTAATATCTTTTTCAAGAAAACCCCACATGGTGTCACAGAGAGTCTTGACAGTGCTAGGGATTACAAATATAAGATTAAAAAAAAAGATACTCCCCTCTCCCTGCCTGCCCTCAAGCAGTTTCCTAGGGGATAGTACCCAGAAGGAAGCTGAAAAGGAGCTGAGTGGAAGGGGAAAGGAAGTACTCAGTGTGGATTTGAACCCCAAACATATTTGATCCTGGAGGTGTAGGAAAGCAGATGCTAATAGAGAAGTTAGCCTTGGCAAGAAGTAGAATCCCCTCTTTATGTGAGACAGGGATGAAGGAGATATCATCAGAAGACATCTAAGTGATGGGAGAAAGAAGGGAGAAGAGGGAGCTCCTAGGTGAATGGCTTCCCTTTATTTTTCTTCTTTAAAATATGAAGCAAGACTCTTAGCTGAGAGGACAAGGGGACGGGGAGTCATGGGAGATTTGACAACTCCTGTGCAAACTGGGCTAGTGAGTAATAGGATTGCCCAACAGCAGTGAGTGCCAGTTGAGGTTGTGTCAATTTGTGGACCCGGTCAATGATTGTACAATTTTCTTTTTCTGTTTTTGAGATGGCCTCATTGTAAACTCACTGATATCCCCAACAAGGCCTCACCCAAGGGCCCCATTTTTGTGCCCATCCCAGAGTGACCCATGTATCTCTTGTTCAGTTTATGCTCATTGGTGATAACACCCTCCTCTCCTCTCTCCACCCCCAGCCAGGATGAGGGACATATTTATCCGAAGTAAAAGCCATAAAGTGTTGCCTGACATGCAAAGTCCTCTACAACTTGGCACCAGGCATGTCTTTCCAACCTTATTGTTATGCTTCCATTTGCTCCGTATTCTGACCGCTCTGGACAATTTCCCCCTGCCCTCCCCTTCATCATCCCATGCCTGAGTTTTTCCTGCCTCCATACCTTTCTGCTCACTTGTTTCCTAGGCTTCAAATGCCTTTCCTCTGTTTACCTGTTGAATTCTTTCTCATCCTTTAAAGTTCGTCTCAAATTCCATTTTTTCTTCCAGAATCCTTCCTGGTTCCTAGTCATTAATGATCTCCCTTAGACTTCCATACAGTGTTGTGTGTTGTTACATGTATTGGTGGCTTATCTTTTAGTTTGTCTGTGAGCCCTTTGAGGGCTGTGATCATGTGATATCTTAATGTCTCTCCCCCAGTGCACACAGTAGACACAATAGTTTTGTTGATGGAATGAATGAATCGGCTGTACACAGTCTTGCCTCTGCCACTGCCTCGTTGGGTAATTACAAGCAAATCACTTCTTTTCTGAGTCTTTGTTTCCTCATCAATGAGAGGGTTAGGGGCAGCTAGGTATGGATAGAGCACTAGTCTTGGAGTTAGGAGGACCTGGCTTCAAATTTTCCTCCCTGTGTGTCCCTAGGCAAGTCACTTAACCCCTATTGCCTAGCCTTTGCCACCTTTTGTCTCAAAATTGATACTAAGGAAGAAGGTAAAGGTTTAAAAAAAAACACCACAGATTTCAGGTCCACAGATTCTATGGGGTTAGATTTTAGGCAAGGGTCCATGAACTTGGATGGAGGAAAATTTTTCTCTTTGGTTTTCATTAGTCTCTAATTAAAATCCAGTATTTCCTTTAATTATTTAAAAACATTCTGAGAAGCATTTTTATTTTGTCTTAGAATCAGTACTGTCTATTGGTTCCAGGGCAGAAGAGTGGTAAGGGCTAGGCAGTGGGGGTTAAACATCTTCTAATGCAAAGGACAACCACCACCACCCAGCCCTCATTATCAGCTTCTGGGTAGATTGATGAAGCAGCAAGAGCATTACATTAAAAAAAAATGAGATCCTGGGTGACCAGGGGCCATGCACTTCCCCTGCCCGGACCCCTAGTTTCCTTTCTGTGAAATTCAGTTGGTCACTTTGCAAATGGTGGGTCCGGATGACTTCTAAAGTCCATCCCATTCCCTCAGGTTTGCAACTTGGGAGTCATCTCTTCTTCACTCTCCTTACCCTCCCCTATCCAGGCAGTCTTCCCTGATTCTGCCTCCCCTATGCTTTTGGCACTTTTTCTATATACCAGGGATGTCAAACACATGGCAGCCTCAACACTTCCCAGTGCAGGCTAAACCTGATGAAAAGCTAATTGGGAAATATGTAAAGAAAATATAATAAAACATGGCAATACGTGGTCTCCTAAGTCAATATGCGGCCTTCAGGGACCCTTACAGAGGATTAAAATATTGCAAGTCTCTTGAACTCCTCTTCCTTGTTGAAGCTTCTCCCTTCTCCAATCCATCTTTCTACATTGAGAGTCTGAAAGCAGAGATCTGACTAACCAATGCTTGCTCTGTACTAGATGCATCCTAGGAATGCTCATTCGCCAGGATAAAGTACCGAGTCCTCATGCCCTTCATCGTGACTCCAGATTATTTTGCCAAGCTGGTTACATATTAGTCCCCCAATGCACTCTGTGTATGTGTGTACCCAATGGGGGTGACTTTATGCTGTCTCTAAATATCACTGTTTCCAATACAGGCCATTCCGTGCCCTGCCTTTGTACAGGCTGACCCCCCTCTCCTTGGCTACCTATGCCTCTTGTAACCTTCCTTACTTCAAGGCTCATCCTTTACTAATGCTTCCATTCTTCGAGAGGCCTGCCTTGATTCCCCCAAGATCATTTTCTATTTTGGGAATACACCCTAAATTAATTTCTCTCTCTCTTAAATCCAATTTATACACAAGTCAAAAGATATCACCAAAATGGGGGCAGTGAGGTGGTTTAGTGGATAGAGCCAAGCCTAGAGATGGAAGGTTCAGATGCAGCCTCAGGCACTTCTTAGCTGTGTGACTGGGAAAATCACTTAACTCCTCATTGCTTAACCCTTTCCACTCTTTTGCCTGGGAACTGATACACAGTACTGATCCCAAGATGGAAAGCAACGGTTTAAAAGAAAATAGACATCACCAATGATGATGTCATTTTGGTTCTATTTGTGTATGAAGGATAGCAACATTTATCTCTGATAAGTAATGTCAATAATATTAACTATTATTAATTATCATCAATTAGGCAAGGGTCCATGAACTTGGATGGAGGAAAATTTTTCTAACGAATATTAACTACATTAATAAAACTAACATATTGTGCTTTAAGCTTTACATGTATTAGCTCATTATAAGCTCACAGCAACCCTTTGAGTTGGGTGATATTATTATTCTTACTTTACCATTTCCTTCTCCAGCTTGTTCTTTAGATGAGATAAACAGCGTTGAGTGACTTGCCCAGGGTCACACAGCTCAGAAGTATCTGAGGTTAGATTTGAACTCAGGAAATG
The DNA here is from genome assembly GCF_027887165.1 of Monodelphis domestica. Lineage (NCBI taxonomy): Eukaryota > Metazoa > Chordata > Mammalia > Didelphimorphia > Didelphidae > Monodelphis > Monodelphis domestica. Next base: position 73,781,740 of record NC_077229.1, on the reverse strand, counting down.
GAGTCTTCCTGACTCCAGGGCTGTTGCTCTGTGCTCTGTGGCACCAACTGGCTGTTCTCTATTCATGATTTATAGATGGGGAAACTGAGTGTGAGAGGTCATGCTGAGGTTAAATTTGAATTCAGATCTTTCTAACTTCAAGTTCAGTGTCTTCCTTATGATCACTTATTTATAATAAAGGGGCCATTCCTCAAGTATTCCTCTATTAGAATAACATAACACTGAAGGACAAAGGCTACCTCATTTTTTCCTTTGTAGTCTTTTGTATTTATATTTCTTTGTATTAGATGTATAGCCTCTAATGCAGTGCCTGGACTCTGGCAGGTGCTTAATAAATTCCTTGATTCCATCTTCTGTCTCCTTGTGTTTCACCTGTGTCCTCTGTGCCTCCCTAGAGGGCTTGTCCTTCATCTCCAATTCTTAGCGTCCATCCCCAGCTCTCTTCGAAGCTCATCTCAATGGGTGCTGTCTATAAGAGTCCCCATTCCCAGTTAATTAACTTGTTTTTGGGGAATATATCTTTTGCATCGTTCATCTCTCTAAACACATACTTGGCAGAGAAGGTGCCCCAGCAGGTTGGGGATGAATGACATCCCTGGTCCAGCTGCTGTCTCTTCCTTAGCTCTCTCGAAGAACCTTAGCTCTGTGAGGGGAGCAGCATCTAATAACTCTCGGTGGGAGGAGAGATGTGAGACTCTTCCCTTTGCTTATGTTCATTTCCTAATGTAATTATTTTGTTTATACAGAGATGCTTTCTCTTTATCTGTTCCATTCCTTAGCCTCAGCGCTTTAAGTCTGGAATTCTCTTTTTGCCTTTCCTTCATCTCTTATTTTAGATAATAAGATCATTGCTGCATCCAGAACCATCACCGGTTGTCCTGAGTTTTGTTTTGTTGCTGGAGTTCAATGACTCTGGGAGAGAGAGTAAGGCTGATGAGTTTTGTGCGACTCTGCCTCGATTAAATTCAATTCATGTGCAAGTGAAGTCAACAGTTTGTGATGTCCCTGGTCCTCTTCAAAAATGAAGGATGAGGGGCAGCTGGGTGGCTCAGTGGATGGAGAGCCAAGCCTAGAGATGGGAGGTCCTAGGCTCATATCTGACCTCAGACTCCTAGCTGTGTGATTTTGGGCAAGTCGCTTGACTCCAATTGTCTAGCCCTCACCACTCTTCTGCCTTGGAACCTATTCTAAGACAGAAAGTAAAGATTTTTAAACAAAGGTTATTGACTGATGATTTTGACATCATCGCTCTACCCCTAAATATTTTTTTCAAGTCATTTGTCCTTGGTGGATTGGTCAGTCAGTCAACCAACATTTATTAACCGTTTCCTAAGGCAAATGGCAGTACCTGTCCTTAAGGTGCTTCCAGTTCTAATAGGGAAGCCTTGAGGCGCTTGAGGCGCTTGAGTTGGATTCCTGCTGGGGTCGCCTGCTGGCCGCAAGCCTGACCCCGCCCCATCGCGAGGTAGTCACGCCCCTCTGTCCCCGGCTGTCAGGATGCCACGCCCCCTTCCCCGGCTGCCTCCTCCCCTCCACGCGCCGAGTAGCCCTGCCAAGGACCTCGGCGCTGGCCGTGCCTCCTGAATAATGAATCACGCTGGCCCGGGAAGGGGCGGGGCCGAGGCGAGACGGCTACGACGCAGGCGCACGGTCGGGCCCGGGGAGAGGGTCGCAAGATGGCGGCGCTGAAGGAAGCTCGGAGCTACGGGCTGTCTTGCGGGAGGGTGAGCGACGGCAGCAAGGTGTCTGTCTTCCACGTGAAGCTCACCGACAGCGCTCTAAGGGCCTTCGAGAGCTACCGCGGCGGTCAGGTGAGGGCCTTGATTCGGGGCGCCGGCATTCCTCCGGCTTCTGTCTTCCCCTTCTCTGGGCTCCACTCTCCCGGGCTCCCCGCGCCCCGAGGCGCCTCAGCTGGACCGAGCGGAGCCGGGCGCGCGCTGGAGCCGAGGCGCTGAGGGCCCTTCACCCAGCACCCCCAGCAACCCCCCCACCCTGCGCCGGGCGCGCGCCGTGTCCCGCTCCCCCAGCCCCCCTCAGCGGGGCGGGAGCCCCTTCCGGGCCCCCGTAGTCTTTGAGCTGTCCCCTTCCCCCTCCCCCTGAGGTTCTGTCCTGGCTGAGTGAGTCCGGCCGGGGGTGGGTTGGGGGGGTAGGCAAGCAGGTGATCTCTTCTCCCATCTCCACCATATGGCTATCCTCGAAGTTTCCCTTCCCTCCCCTGCTTGGCTTTTGGGGACTGCCGCGGCTTGGGCTAGCCTGGGGTGCCCGCCTGGACACCGCCTTACCCTCCTCGGTTGCGTGGCTCCTTGTCTGCGTGGCTCTTGCACCCGCGGGGTGCCCCCGCCTCCCCAGCTTAGACAACTAGAGGCACAGGTTCTCCTGGCCTCCTAGGGTTGTTCCCTGCTTTCTCCTGAAGATTTTGGGGTACTCTCTCACTGAAAGGAACCTTGGGGATGCTTCGTCGATCTTCCGATTCCCCAAGTTAGTGTAGCTCTGGGACAATGTGGTTGGAGTGAGGGGGCTCCCCTTCCTCCATGTTTCTAACCCCACTTTCAGCCATATGTTTCTCAGGGGCCTGGTACTTTAGGGCTGCAGTGCACAATTGAGCATAGATGGGGTGAGGGGTCAGTGCGTTTTGGGGATCAGTTCCTTTCCATTCCATCTAATCCTTGTTGTGGTCCCATGTTAGTGTGGCCACTTCAAGATTCATTGTGGAGGGCAGTTTCCTCGTGGTTGCTGCAGGGGTGCCTCTTGCTTTCTACCCACCTTTTTGGGATTTTAGAAGATGTTTCTTTAAGGGAAGCTAGGTGAATGCTCGCTTACCTTTGGATTGTCCTAACCCCAGGTCCCTATATCTGCCCTTTGCTGACCCAACTCCCAGCTTTCCACCCATACATGTTTATTTGCTCTTCCTTTTTAAAATGTCTTTCGCTGTAATAAAGGGTCTTAAACCCTGTCCTCTGTGTTCCCTGATTTTCAGGGACATTTTCTGCTTCTGCCTGGAATTTGAGACAAGGTAGGGAATGCTGTGGTTTGGACTTAAGGTTGTTTTTAGGCTCATTAAGTAGGCCTTCTTGTCTTTGTACCTCCCTCCTTCCAGTGGAAATTCACAGGGTTAATTCTCTACCTCCTTTCCATCCTCAACTTCCTTTCTAGGGTATTTTGTTGTTCTTCTTCACTGAGGGATTTCTTCTGCTTTCAGGGGTCATACCCTTTAGGAAGAAAGGTGTGGGCTTAGAGATTGCTCTTCCAAATTCTTAGGTGGGATTCTGAAACTGAGGATGACTAGGTCCTATCTTTCCCTTTCTTAGGATACTTCACATATATAAGAGAGATTTGGCTGCTTGTCCAGAAAGGGCATACTTAGTTTTTGCCTTTGGGGTGATGGTGGAGGGGGTGGGGAGGATGTGAGTAGAGACTAACTAGGAAGGAATGCTGCTTTCTTTCCTGCTGGAGACTTGTTTAACACCATCAGGTAATCTGGGAAATTTCATTGCCCTTATTTGTGCTGCCTTTCTTCTTCCAACTGTCTGCTAGTCACCCCCACTTCCCTGAGAAGCAGGTTTTTGCCCCTTGAAATCCTTCTCTGGAAGGACAGCAGGCCACCCTGAAGATGAGGTGTCAAAATCTTATCTGTGCTGGTGGTGTCGTAGGTAGTTCTAACTACTCAGCAGTTGAGGCAACTTTCCTAGAAACAGCTATAGAGAATTCATTAGTGATGTAAATAAAACTGTGGACTTGGTACCCTGGGAGGCATCTTAAGAGAGTTTTGTGGCTTTGTGAAACTAGGAAGTCCTAACTTTATCTAACACACTGAACATCTTTGTCTTAACCTGGGTGTGGGGGTGAGGCTGCTGCCTGGCCACCTAACCTGTTTCACTCATCAGAAATGGCCAGCTTGTGTATATACCATATGTTGTCATGCTACTATTTTTAATTTAGGGCGTGGGTTATGTCCCATAACTTAAGTTGGATCATCTTAATCGGAAGGTTAAGGTAATTGCAGTCTTTTAGGTTTATCAGAATTGTATCACCACTTTATTTAAATGTGTTTATCAGCTTTCTGTCAATGGTCACTTGGGTCAGAAATGGTTTTGTAAGTTTTCTTTAAATATTCATTTTTCTCAAAGCCACTCTGTATTGTATTGAATTTGGATTTATTTTATTTTATTCCTTAGATGAAGTTTTATTTAGGGTTTTTTAAAAAAATGACATTCTCTTTTCTATTACTCACTTCCCAAAGATTCTTTCCCTTTCTCCATCTTGTAGCAGAAGTACAGTTCAGCAAAGCAAGTAAACACATTGACCTCGTCTAATAACTTAAGCCTTATTCTTTTCTTATAATCTTTTTCTGCCAAGAGGGGAGGAAGGCAAACTTCATTGTCAGTCTTCTGAAGTCATGATTTGGGCACTATTTTTTTAGGCCAAACTTGAATTCAACTGGTAGTTTTCTCCCAGAAATTGTAGTATTTGTTCTTTAAAACTTTTTTTGGCATGTTTTGGCATTAAATAATTTTTATTATCAAATGTATTTTTATCCAAAAGATTAAAAAAATGTAGTTCAGCAAAACCCATAGTTCATCAGCTGAACCTGACATCAGTGTCACATGTTATCTCTAATAATTCATATAGTTCCTGACCACTGCTGAGATGAAAGGGAAGTGTTCTTAATTTTATACCTTTTCTGGTATAAATGATGACGGTGAGCTTTCCCACAGAATTTAGTAAAGAAGGAAACAAACATTATTAACACCTAGTATGTGCCAGCTACTATGTTAAGTGCTTTATAAATATTATCTCATTTGATTTCCATGACATCCTTAGGAGGATGGTGCTATTATTATTACCATTTTATAGATGAGGAAACAGAGGTAGACAGAAGCTAAACGTAACTTGTCCAGGGTCATACAGCTAGTAAAGTATTTGAATCCAAATTTGAATTCAGGTCTTCCTGATTCCAGACCCAGTACCCTATCCACAGAGTGACCTAGTTGCCTATAAGCCTTTTTTCTTATGGAAAAGGAAGAAATAAAGCACAGTACCTAATCTCAACTAGTTTACAATCAAATGTGGAAGATCACATTAATACAATCAAAAATAAGAAAAATTATAAGATTACTACATGATATTAGATAGTGATCTAAATAAGTTTTTTTCCCCCCAGAAATGTAGAGGTGGAGAAGTCTGTGCCTTGCATTTAGTAGACCCTTAATTGATATTAAATTGAGCTTGTTGTTGGTGACGTCTTTTTAAGAGTGATCATGTAGGAAGGTATCTTCTAAGCTTGGCTACAGAAAATGAGTTTAACTTTTCATTTACTGATGGTTGTAGGAGAAAAGAGTTGGGAAGAAACTTAAAGAATTGGTTTATGGAACTGGATAACATTTATTAAAAACCACATATATTGGTTTATAAACAAATTCCAAAAGTTGTTGGGCCTTGGTCTTCAGATTTTCCAAAGCAAAAGGAAAACCAGGAAATAATTTGCTTCTTGTTGGGGTAAAACTTTTTTTTTTTAAACTTGGCATATATTAGAAAGCAGTACATGTTTGGGAAGGTCTTTTGAATTTCATTTTAACAGATTTTTGTGGATATGAATTGTAATCCTAACTATTTGAAAAGCAAGTATAAATTTTGTACTAGTCACTTAAAAAATGTTTGGAACTTCCACTGCTTTTTTTACCCTGGCATAGTGCAGTGGATCTAACCCTGTGACTACTGCCTGGAACACTGACAAAAGATAAACATGTATTAATCTGAAAAGTTGTTGACTTTCAGTCTTTTGCTTGATTCTCTCTATGCTTAGGTTATAAATCAGTCATTGAATATTTCATACAAATCTCACTACCAACATTAGATATAGTTTTTTTTTTCCCCATTAGGCAATTACAGGGGAGATGAACTATAAAGGTTTCTTCAGTTCAAGGCCTAGTGCAAATGCCATCTCTGTGAAGGCTTTCCTATTCATCTCACTTAGAAAAGGTCTCTTAACTTTTTTAGGTCCCATTTATATTTCTCTCATGGCACAATCCTACCTTAGATTGTGGTTATTTGTATATATCTTTAAAAAAAGGAGAGAGAACCCTGTAGTCTGTTTAAGATGGGGCAATTATCTGTTTTTGTTCTTGGAGTGGCTTCTTTAGAAGTCTTTCTTCCTTATTAGATTTTAAGCATCTTGAGGACTATCTTAACTCCTCTTTGTACCTCCTCCTCTCTCTCCTAACAAAACCAAACTAAAAAAACAAAAACAAACCAAAAAACAGCTGGTGTGTTACCCATAAAAGGCACTCAGTAAATATTTGTTGAATGAATGTTCTGGGAATTAGCTTGGTTAGTGGTTTCAAGAGTCTGATCTGCTCTAAAGTGTGTGGGCCTGCTGCATAAGTCAACTAGGGCATATGCAGGGAAATCCTAAATTAGCTTCCATTTGTCTCCCACGCGCTGATGCCCCAGTAAGCTTGGTTAGTTTTTTCGTTCTTCTTCATTGCACATTATTATACCTACCTTTTACCTTATGAATGTTGTTGCCAATGAAATGAGGGACTAAGCTTGGCAATGATGGTGCAGTCCAGTTTTTACTTCTCCAATACTCTCGACTCTTGGTTTGTAAAATTGATTATGCCCCTACTTTTTTAGATGTGATATCTTTTGAACCAAAATATATGGGGACTTCAAGTGTGTCTGAGTTTAATATAAAAGAATTATTGCATTCTCTGGTGATCTTCCAGTTAAAAAGGTGGAGAATTCAGTCCTGTTGGCATAGGAAACTTTACAGATTTCAGACTCTCTCAGTCATTGAAATCATCTCTTCTTATTTTTGTTTTTTAAGATGAAGGAATATAGATGAAGGACGAATGCTAATGGTCCTACGTCTTGTTTCTTGATGTAGCCCTTCAGCAGTGGTGATTGCCATCCCTTCCCTTCTAAGTATATGGGTCTTCATAAAATGCTGTGATCCCAATACCTAATGGTGGCTAATTCCTCTGGTGACAGACTTTTTTGGACCTGGCTTGTCTTCTGATGACAGACACAGATATTTGTCATTGGTAGTACTCGCTACCTTTCTTGCTTAGAGAACTTACCAGTGCAGGAGGAATTAAGTATGGAATGTTTCTTGAAGTTAATGAAGACTTCCAGTATGCTGGTTAGATTCCCTGTGGTGAACCATTTGGATAGCATGACAAAAATCTAGTGGGGATCAACGGATTGATCTTAATTTTAATAGTTGGAGGGAACTCCCAAATCTATGAGATCACAAATTCATATGAGAATATACTGATTGAAACAAAACTTTAATTTGTTCAGTGCTTTTCAGTTCTTTCCCCTTGACAAGTATTAAAGACTAAAAGATCATATTACTAGAAAGTAGAGGATTCCAAACTTTCTCAGTTCAGTCCTCTTTCTACTGTACCATATTTTATTTTTTAATTTAACTGATACTTTCTAATTGAATATAAAAGACATTGTTTTTCAGTTTGGATATTCCAGAACATTCTGAAAACTGACCATGTGTGGTGTTTGAAAGCAACTTGTGGTCATGTAGGGTATTAAATACTTGCAAGTTCTGGCCCAGTGTTTTCAGGAAGATGAGCCATATATGTGAGAATTACTGATTAAATCACTGTGAACCTAGAGGGAAGTTTGCAGAAGAGTTTATTTTTAGGTATTTATGTGTAATTAGCCCTGAGCTTTGATTTGTTAGGACTGCCATAGTTCATTATTCTTTTTTTTTTTAAACCCTTACTTTCCATCTTGGAATCAATACTGTATGTTGGTTCCAAGGCAGAAGAGTGGTAAGGGCTAGGCAATGGGGGTTAAGTGACTTGTCCAGGGTCACACAGCTGGGAAGTAAGTACCTGAGGCCTGATTTGAACCTAGAACCTCCCATCTCTAGGCCTGGCTCTCAATCCACTGAACTACCCAGTTGCTCCCCATAGTTCATTATTCTTGAAGCAATTTTGATACCACTACAGATTGTGACATTGGTGAATGATTTTTTTGGAGTAGAGCAAACTGGCTTGAACATTGAGAGAACAAGTATTGTCAGTGTTTTCTCTTGCTTATTATTCCCTTTTAATTCAGTAGTATCAGAAAATGAAGAGGATATTTGATTACTAAAATCCAGACCCATTAAGCATTGGGTGAAAAATTAACTTGAAATATGTCAGTCCTTGAAAATATTATTTCTATTATTTGATATCATGTCTTAAGAATAATTGAGAGTATTCTTTCATTTTTAAAAATAATATTATTTCTACCATATCCTGAGGGAATTAAAATTTGCATAAGTTATAGATTTTTGTCCTCTATAATTGTATGAGAAAAAACTGATTATAACTTACATTTAAAATGATTTATGATTACATTGGGAGTAAACCAACAATCACAAATGAACATTTTAATAGGAAAAAATGTATCTGTGTGACTACATTTTATTTGGTGTCCTGCCAATGCAATTAAGAGTTTGGTTAATTTGTCATTTTATCTTTTAAAAATATCTGGTATCCAGATAAATAGTTTAGAGTCTCTACTTCTTTACTGAATAAAAATACTGGAGAAACCTCGTGTCTTAAATGGTGTGGAACATACTTTGCTTTGACACTAATTATATCTTAAATGGCTTGCTCTATCTCCAGCCAAGTTAAAAATTAGCTTGTCATTGACTGATTCATACAGGTCATCATCATAATGGGTAGCTCAATTCAAACACTTTTGAAAGAACAGTGCCTTCTTATTTCACAAAAAGTTCATGAAATTTTTTAGCTTGTTGGTAAATATAGGAGAGAGCAACATGCTTCTAATAGTTATAATAATTCCAATTTCTGTAGTGTTTTAAAGTTTATAAAGCACTTTCCTCTAAATAGCCTTGTGAGGTAGGTGATGTATTATTATCCCCATTATACAGATGAGGAAATTGTAGCTCTTGGAGGTGAAGCCTTGACAGGTCACATGACTAACATGAGGCAGAATCGAGTCTGGGTCTTCTGACTGCCTGTCCAGGGCTTTTCCTCTCTTCCTTGTTTGTAGGGAAGTAGTGTTTATATAGGAGAAATCAGAAAACCTGGAGCCTCAGTCCTGACTCTTACTTCCTGGCCACCTGAGTTTGGTCAGATCAGTTTATGTATACCTCTGGAAAGTGGTGATTATAGTACTTATACTCTGTTGATCTCACAGAGTTGTTGTGAAGAAACACTTTGCTAAACTGGAAAGCACTACATAAATATGAGCTGTTATTAAAGACTCCTTTCAGCAAACATTTTTATGCTTTCTTTATGGTAGGTGCAGGGAAACTGGTATTTATATAAGATGCGATCTCTTCCATGGTGAAACTTAACATCTAGTAGGAGTGCAAGTAGGTAGCCTTTTTTGCATCCTAGCTTCATTGACAGTCTGGTGAAACTTGTGGACCTGTACTCAGAATCATGTTTTTAAATGCAACAAACAAAACATAGGATTACAAAGGAAACAATTCTATTGAAATATAATTATTTTTAAAAGTTCATAGACCTCCCCCCCCAACTACCTACCCCTGTGTTGGAGGGAAGAGACAAATAGAAATATCAACTGTTACAGTTCAGAAAGCTTATCTTAAAATCTCTACTGTTGGTGCCCATTTGTAAAAAGGTAAGGGAAAAAGATTTTAGGGCTTGCTATAATATCAGTTTGTGCCAGCTAATCCATGGGAGAGAAATACATTTTGGCTAGCTTTCTAGTTCTGCTAGTCAATCAGACTCAAGAGGAAATAAGGAGAAAATAGCTGGGTAAGCCCAGGTAAGACTTGGATTTACACCAGCAGCTCAGTCTAGTCAGAGCTAGACCCAAAAGACTGTTAAGACTTCATTTGGTGGGTATATTCATATTTGTGGGTGCTAAATTGAAATAACCTCCACTAATTGTGAGTTTTAATTTTTAATTCAGTTTTTGCATTTCCCAGAAACAAGTAGATTACAGACTATGAAAATGAACATTGAATTAAGCTTTGATACTTAAGAGTTATTTATTTTAAACCCTTAACCTCTCAGAATCAATACTAAGTATTGGTAAAGGCTAAGGCAGTTGCTTAAATAACTTGCTCTGGGTCACACAGCTATGAGGTGTCTCTGGCCAGATTTGAAACCAGGACCTCTCTCCAGACCTGCCTCTCTATCTGTTGGGTCACCTAGCTGCTTCTAGAATCATAGACATAGACTCAGAAGAACCTCTGAGCTATTCTAGCCCAGTCCCAACTGGAACTGTGAATCTCTTCCATACCATAACTGGCATTTTACATAGCTTTTAAATTTTTACAGAAAGTTTTATTGTTTGATCCTCATAACATTCTCATTTGATCACCAGAAGAACCCAGTTAGAGTAGAAAAAATAATATTAATGTAATTTTATAGATAAGAAAACTGAGGCCCACAAGACTAAATGGCTTGCCCATGGGTCACACAGCTGGTAATTTTAGGAGGCAAGATTATACTTCAGATCTCTTATTCCAAGTTCAGCTCTTTGCACCATTCTATGTTTCTTCTCATTGACAGCGGAATAGTCAGGAAGCCACTGTCAGGGATTATATCAGAAGACTGGAAAGGTAGGAGACGGCTTTGAATGCCAAACTGAGCATTTTGTATTTTTTCTTGGAGGCATAGGAAGCTCTGGAGTTCATTAAGTAAGGTGATGACATGGTCAGACCTGTGCTTTAGGAAAACCACTTTTGTGGATGAATGGAGGAGGTACTAGAGTGTATGTATGTGAGACTCGTTGACCCACCAACAGGCTATTGTAATAGTCCAGATTGGAGCTGATAGTAGAGCCTGCACTAAATGGATGACAGTGGCAGAGGAAAGGAGAGTGTGTATTTGAGAACTCTTGCAAAGATAAAATCAACAGGCCTTAGTAATAGCTTTGGGATACAAGGGATGAAAGATAGTGAGGAATCCAGGATGACTCTTAGGTTGTGAGCCTGCAGGACTGATGATGGTGTTATCCTTGATAGTAATAGCGAAGATAGAAGAGGGAGAGAGAGAGTTTGGAAAGAAAAGATAATGAATTCTGTTTTAGAGATGTGTTTTCAGTTGGAAATATCTGAATGGCATTTGGAGATGTGAGACTGGAGGTCAGCAGAGAGATTCAAGTAGGATAGGTAGATTTGAGGGTCATTAGCACAGATATGATCATTAAAACCATGGGGCAGTTGAGATCACCAAATGAAGTAGTATAGAGGGAGAAGAAAAGAGAAAAGACAGAAAAAAACAGAGAGTTTTTTGGAATATCCCCCCCCCCCCCCGGGGGGGGGGGCATGACCTGGATCTAGATCCAACAAAAGGAGACTGAGGAGCTGTAAAGTAGTTGGAGAGCCAGGAGAGAGTGGGGTCTTGAAAATCTAGGGAGAAGAACATATCAAGGAAGAGAGTAATCCAAAGGCCACAGAGAGCTTGAGGAGAATGAGGACTTGAGAAAAGACCATCATTGGGTTTGACATCTAAGAGATTATTGGTACATTTGGTGAGAGTTTTTGCTTAAATGATGGAGTTGGAAATCAAACTGCTGAGTGCTAGGGGTACACATAAAAGCGGGGGAGGAAAGCCAAGTCCCTTGTAGCCTTATGGTAGAAGAAAACATTTAAAAGAATGCTAAAGAAAGGGACATAGAATGCCTACATGATTGAGAAAGCCTGAGCCCCTCCCCAAAATGGAAACTTCAGGAAGAATTCATTAGTGGGAGAAGGGGACTTTGGGGGCAGAGGAATGTCCAGTGCGTAAAGATATCTGCGACATAGTCAGTGAAGACTGGAGGGGTAGAAGCAGAGCCAAGAGAGGAATGAATTATATAATTATTGGGGGCAGCTGGGTAGCTCAGTGGATTGAGAATCAGACCTAGAGATGGGAGGTCCTAGGTTCAAATCTGGCATCAGACACTTCCCAGCTGTGTGACCCTGGGCAAGTCACTTGACCCCCATTGCCTAGCCCTTACCACTCTTCTGCCTTGGAGACAATACACAGTATTCCGTCTCCAAGACAGAAGGTAAGGGTTTTAATAAAAAAAAAGAACAAAAAAACCTAAAAAATTATATAATTATCTGAGGCAGGGTTCGAATTCTAGTTTTCCTGACTATTTTCTGCACTGTACCACCTAGCTGCCAAACATACATTAAATAAAATCATTGTAAAACATTTAACAGTACCTAACACATAGTAAGCATTATGTTATTATTTTGGAATAGGCTAGAAATAGGTTTACTTTTTACTTTTTTCTATTGTTTTCACAAATGCTTTGTAAATTATTTCAGTGAAGGAAACCCCTCAATTATGATATGCTTTCCCTCTAGCCCTTCTGAGTAACAGTCTTTGTTTTTTTTAGGAACTAATTTTTTAATGTATATACATTTTGTGCTACCTTTGCCTTGGACAAATGTCTTGCCCACGTAACTATAACTGATTATAGTTAAAGAAATAATGGACTTTTTATGCATTTAAAATTTCTGTACAAAGCAGTGAAGATTTTTCCCTCCCTTATTGCCCTCTTGCTCTTCTTTGCCTTGCCCTGGTCCAGAAGAAATGTTATCCGATCCATGCTGGCCTTTCCTCTGATGGTAGGGAGTCATTTCCTTTTGAAATGTCACTCCATTTCAGAGGACAGAGATCAGCATAGATTAGTGAATGTATCCCATCCTTCTGCTAAAGCCTGATCTTACTCTGGGGTAGATTGTGACACCACAGTTTTTATACAAATGGATTTGTTCTTTCTTTCTAGGTCTGCTCAGTAGCTTCTCTTTTTGTCTTTTGGAGGAAAAAAGTCTGATTTTAAGAGCTATTTCTCTAATTATTAGTAAGGAGTTGCTAGTCATTTAATTCTCCTCTGTTTTCCTCTTTGGAAACAATGAGATTTTTACTACTCTAGTTTACCTATTTCTGTATTAAGAGCAAATATACTTTCTGGTGAAACCTGCTCTTTGTTTTTTCTTATGAGTTATGCTTGGAAAAGAAGATTCTAAGAAATTTCAATTGTCAGCATTTATTTTTGAAAATTATTTTTATTCAATCAGCAAAAATCTACCTTTCTTCCCTCTTACCACAACCCTCCATTCCTCAAATAAGAATGAAGAAAAACAAAAACCCTATTACAAACATGTATAGTCAAACAGAACAAATATCCACATTGGTCCTGTCCAGTAAAATGATCTCATTCTGCACTCACCTTCTTCATCAGGAGGTGTAGGTTAGGTGTAGGTTCATTGTTAGGCCTCTGGAATGGAGGCTGGTCATTTTTATGATCAGAGTCCCTCATTCTTTCAAAGGCTTTACCATATTATTGTCATTACTCACTTCACTCTGCATCAGTTCATATGAGTCTTCCCAGGTTTCTCTGCAAACATCCCCTTCATCATTTCTTAAGGCACAATAGTATTCCATCACATTCATATATCATAACTTTCAAAAAGTATTTAAGAACCTACTACTATGTACCTGTTATTGTGCTAAGTGCTAAGGATAGAAAGAGGCAAAAACTCATTTCCTATTTTCTAGGAGTTCACATACTAATGGGAGACAATATACAATAATTATATGTTGTTGTTCTGTCATTTAGTCATGTCCAACTCTTTATGACCCCATAGACCATAGCATACTAGGTCCTTCTACTATCTTCTGAAATCTGTCCAAGCTCATGCTTGTTGATTCCATGATACTATTTATCCATCTCATCCTCTGCCCTCCCATTCTCCTTTTGCCTTCAATCTTTCCCAACATCAGGGTCTTTTCCAATGAGTCCTGTCTTCTCTTTATGTGGCTGAAATATTTAAGCTTCTGTTTTAGTATTTTATTAGACCTTTCAGTGAATAGGCTTTATGTATTTATATATTCATTTTTATTTTATTTTAAACCCTTACCTCCCTTGTTGGAATCAATACTGTATGTTGGTTCCAAGGCAGAAGAGTGGTAAGGACTAGGCAATGGGGGTTAAGTGACTTGTCCAGGGTCACACAGCTGGGAAGTACCTGAGGCCAGATTTGAACCTAGGACCTTCTGTCTCTAGGTCTGGCTCTCAATCTACAGAGCTACTCAGCTGCCCCCTCAGTGAATAGTTTGAATTAGTTTAAGTATTGATTTATTTGATTCCCTTGCTGTTCAAATGACTCAAATCATCTTATGCAATATTGATCTTTGCAGCATTGCGTTTTCCTTTCATCACCAGACACATCTGCCGCTGAACTTTCTTTCTGTTTTGGCCTGTCCCCTTCATTAGTACTGGAGAGACTTGTAATTGTCCTCTACTCTTCCCAGTAGTAGATTGGATATCTTGATAGCCTCATCTTCCCCTGTCATCTCTTTTATCTTTTTAATACTCGTCCATTGGTGTTTCTTGGCAAAGATACTAGAGTGGTTTGCCATTTCCTTCTTTGGTGATCATCTTTTGTTAGGATTCTTTACTATGACATATCTGTCTTAGGTAACTCCCCACAGCATAATGGCTCAGTAGTTTTTATTGATCTACACAGGTCCTTCCACCATGACAACAAGGCAGTGATCCAGACCCAATTCAGTAAACATTTATTAAACTCCTGCTAAAGGGGGTAGCTAAAGAGCACTGGGTAGCTCAGTGGATTGAGAGCCAGGCCTAGAGATGGAAGGTCCTCGGTTCAAATCTGGCCTCAGACACTTCCCAGTTGTATGACCCTGGGCAAATCACTTGACCCCCATTGCCTAGCCCTTACCACTCTTCTGCCTTGGAGCCAATACACAGTATTCCGTCTCCAAGACAGAAGGTAAGGGTTTAAAAAAAAAAAACCCTGCTAAAGTCTGGGGATACAAATGAGAAAAAGGATGACTGTCCCTACCTTTAAGGAGCTTACAATCTAATGGGAGGAAATTTACGAACCAAAGGAAGCAGACAAGCTGGAGAGGGACAAGGGGAATTTGAGGGTACTCAGTGCTGAGGCATGGTATATCTGGGAGAGGAAACCAAACTGAGTTGCTGATGGAAAATGGAGTTCCCTACAAAGATCTGAGCCCTCTATAAAAAGGAAGGCATTGGAAGGAGTTTATTGCTCTACTCTCCAGTCAAAGAGAGGGAGAGGCCACTGAAAAGTGCTGAGAAGGTGCTGAGTCAGTCTGCTTGATGAGGTTTCAGGTGATCAGCTTCTCTTTAAATCATAATTTAAAAGAAAATTCCCCCTTTTATAAAAGGTGAAAAGAAAGTTTAGATGAAAAGGAAATGTTGACTTAAATAACTTGAAAGGTTTGATTTTAATTTTCAGAAATAAAAGAACAGAGGGCATGGTCACAACTCATAATTTAAGATTAGGCCATTTCTTGTTTTGTGGGGGGACTTTTTTAAAATTTTGGAATCTGAGATGTTTCTGCTGTTGGTTTTAAAGAATTAGATGTTTAATCTGAAAAAAAAAAGAATTTTTGAATCAGAAGGAAGGTATGGTAACATGCTGACCAGATTGTGTCTTGACAATTGATTCTCTGTCTTGTTGCATGTTTTTTTCCAAGCACACTGGAACCTAATTATGTAATGTTGTCATCAGGTTTTGTGCTTTGGGGTCACTTCATGATGCATAGAGTCTTTTTAGGGCTAAATAAACCCAAACAGCAGAGAGTGGTGGAAAGGTCAGTGGACCATGGATTGGAAGTGCTGTGTTTGATTTAGTTTGAGCAAAATAGGTCAAATAACCTAACCTCTCTGACTTAACAGTTTTCTCATCTGAAAAATAGATATCTTCTCAACCTACCTCACAAGGATACTGTAGGGATCAAATGAGGAAAGATATATGAATGTACTTAATAAATTATACTGAAATTATTCTTTTTTTATATTTTGGGAAGAAAATGGACAAATTAGAAAGATTCTAGGGGAATGAGATTAGGAGAGGGAACTTGAAACCATATCATGTGAAGATCAGTTGAAGGAACTGGGAAGGTTAGCCTGGAAACGAAGTCTAGAGGGAATATGACGTTTCAAATATTTAAAAGGCTGTTTTCTGAGAAAGGAATTAATTGTGTCTTGTGTGACCCCAGAGAACAGAATTTAGAAGCAGTGTGTATAACAGAGGCAGCATAAGGAAAACCAAAATGAACATTTTTAGCTTCCAAAAGATAAGGAAACTTAGGCAAGTGGATTGAAGTGACCTTTGAGGGTCCTTCTAGAGTTGAGCTTCTATAGTTCCCTATGTCTATGAGTAATTCTTATTATTAAACTAAATTAATACTTTTGTTAATGACTTGGGAGTCAAGTAAAAGCATGGTGGCACATAAAAAACTGGTTTTTGGCAGTCAAGATGGCAGAGAAGGTATATAGGGACCCATCTGATTTCTACCAAATTATCCTCCAAAAAGCAATGATATAATGCCTCAAAATAAATTCTAGAGCAGCATAACCCACAAAAAGACAAGATGAAGTAATTTTTCAGTCCAAAACAACTTAGGATGCTGGCATGAGGTATCTAGTAATGCACCAGGGTAGAGGTGGGGCACATAGTGCTAGGATAGGCCTCATAGAGGCAAAAGGCCTTGGATACAACTGAAGCAGCAGCCAAGGCTTCCAGAACTCTCAGCCACAGATGGTTAGGGGGTTCAGACAACTGCTCAGAAAGAGATTACAGAAGGTCCCTTTGCTGACTTTGGGTGCAAGATTCTCCTTGCATTGCCCATTTGCAGAACTAGAAACAGCACTTGTAGTCACAGGGGTGCAGGGGACCTTGGTCACAGTTCCAAGGGGTAAAAGAGTGCTTGTGGTTACTCACAGACCAAAAGCACAGGCTGGAAGGAAAAAAGATCCCTGGAGTATTATAGCCAAATTCCAAAAGTCCCAAGTCAAGGAGAAAAAATTGCAAGCAGCAAAAAAGAATTCAAATATAGTGGAGCCACAGTCAAGATAATACAAGACTTAGTAGCTTCTGTATTAAAGGATTAGAGGGCTTGGAATATGATATTTCAGAGGGCAAAGGAACTAGGATTTCAACCAATAATCACTTACCTAGCAAAATTGAGCATAATCCTTCAGGGGAGAAATGGGTATTCAATGAAATAGAGGACTTTCAAACATTGCTGAGGAAAAGACCAGAACTGACTGGAAAATTTCACTCTCAAATACAATATTCAAGAGAATCATAAAAAAGGTAAACAGGAAAAAGAAATAAAAAGACATACAATAAGGTTAAACTGTATATATTCCTACATGGGGAGATGATTCTTGCAATGCTAAGGAACTTTGTCATTATTATTAGAGCAGTTAGGAGTATAAATAGGAGGAGAGTGTGAGTTGAATATGATGGGATGATATAAAAAATTAAATTAAATTAAGGCATGAGAAAGGAATGAACTGGGAGGAAGGGAAAGGGAAAAGTAGAATAGAGTAAATTATTGCACATAAAGGAGGTATGAAAGAGTGTTTACAGTGGAGGGGAAGATGGGGGAAGGTGGGTAGGAGAGCATGTGAGCCTTACTCCAATCAGAATTGACTCAGTGACAGAAGAACATACACAATCAATTGGGTATAGAAAGGTCTACCCTATAGGGAAATATGAGGGGAAGGGGATAAGAAGGGGGGGGTGGGGCTGAAAGAAAGGGGTAAATGAAAGTAATACATGATAATCATAATGATGCAAAATATTTTTTACAAATCTCTCTAATAAAGGCCTAATTTCTCAAATACATAGAGAAATGAGTTGAATATATAAGCCTACAAGTCATTCCCCAATTGATAAATCGTCAAAGGGTACTAATAGGTAGTTCTCAAAAAAGTAATTAAAGCTTTCTATTGTCATGCAAAAAATGCTCTAAATCATTATTAATTGGAGAAATGCAAATTAAAACAATTCTGAGGTATTATCTCACCTATCAGATTGGCTATTATGATAGAAAAGGAAAGTGACAAAACTTGGAGGGGCAATAGAATACATGGTGTGGGGAATTGTGAACTGATTTAGTCATTCGGGAGAGCAATTTGGACCTATGTCTAAAGAGCTATAAAACACCAGCAATACCATTACTAGGCTTGTATCACAAAGAAATAGAAAAACAAAAAGGGTAAGGACAAAAAGGATATTTAAAGCAGCTCTTTTTAGAGGGGCAGGGATTTGGGAAGTAAGGGGATACCCATCAATTGGGGAATGGCTGAGTAAGTTGTAGTATATGATTGTAATGGAATACTATTGTGCTGTAAGCAGTGATAAGCAAGGGGAGCTCAGAAAAACCTGGAAAGACTTACATGAACTGAAGCAGAGTGAAATAAGCAGGCCAGTAGGACATTGTGCAGTGACAAGAACACTTTAATTGAATGATTGTGAATAACAGCTATCCTCAGCAATACAGTGATCCAGAACTATCCCAAAGGACTCATGGTAAAAAATGCCATCGGCTTCTAGAGAAAAAGAACCAAGTCTGAATCTAGACCAAAGCAAACTTTTTTTCACTTTCTTAATTTTTTTTCCTAATTGAGTATTCATCCACAAAAGGATTAATATGGGAAAATATTTTATAGGATTGCATATGTAAAATATACATGAGATTGCTTCCTATTTCAAAGAGGTTTGGGAGTTCAGGAAGGGAGGGAGAGAAGTAAAGACCTAATATTCTTTGAAAAATGTTGAAACTGTTTTTACATGTAATTGGGAGTAAAAAAGAACTTGCTTTACTGGGAGTTCTCTTAAAATGATAGCTTTAGAAGAACTGTGATTCCATCCTCCAGCCTGGAGTGTACTGATGAGATGTACCAATGTGATCTACATCTATGTCTATATGTGTAGCTATCATTTATAACTGTATATATTTATACAACATATGTATTTATGCAAATAAGTGAAAGAGAAAAAAATAAATGATGTTTTTTAGCAAATGGAATGAAAATCCATGGTATTTATAGATCATATCTTATAGAGTCAGAATGGTTGCTGTTATCCAAGAACCTAGTTTGGTTCTATAATAATCCTATATGGACTTAATTTAGGGCTGTCTTCCATTTGGAAACAGAGGAATGAAATGAGTTCCAGATAAAATTAGTAGGTCATATTTAAGAGAGTAATTTTAGGGACTTCTTGTAGGCCATCCTGTGCTTTCCATCACTCCCATACCCTCACCTCTACCAAGATTTACTTAGTCCATCTTTTGCATCTCAAATTCATTATGTCCCCAAACCTGTTTCATCCTTTCTTATTATGATGTTAATGATGTTTCTGAATTATCTTTATGTCCTCATTGATCACGTATATTTATTTTAATCACCAAGGCCAGTCTGTTCAGCTTTTGCAAATTCCTTTGTGTTCTTTCCATTCTTTTAGTCCTCTTTGCACTCATTCTCTTTCTTCTAATGTCTTCCGGGGCTTCAGTCTCTTCCAATATATTCTACAAATTTTTTTCCCCGCATGAAATTTTATCATTATATTTGTCTTTTATTGTCATTCCCTTACTCAAAGAACAATTTCTATTGGCTGCAAATTAAAGATCAGGTTACTTAACCAGGAACACCAGTAACTCCTGCCTACTTTTTTAGACTCGCTCTACTTCATACAGCTTAGGCTTCCATTCAAGTGGCCTGTTCACTCTTTTCCAAACATTTTTCATGCTTCCTAAGCCCTCTCTTCTTGCTCAATTTCCCTCCCTCTGTCTGGAATGTTTTAATTTTTTCTGGAAT
Organism: Monodelphis domestica; assembly: GCF_027887165.1. Taxonomy (NCBI): domain Eukaryota; kingdom Metazoa; phylum Chordata; class Mammalia; order Didelphimorphia; family Didelphidae; genus Monodelphis; species Monodelphis domestica. Next base: position 73,762,126 of record NC_077229.1, on the reverse strand, counting down.
ATCTTCCCTCCTTTTCTACATCTCCACCTTTACTAGATGTTCTTCAGAGCTAGTTCCAATGGTAGCCTCATCATCTTTTCTCCAAATCCTCCTTCTTTCCATATTTTCCTCTTACTGTTGAGGCTACTACTATGCTCCCAATCATCCTTGCAACCTAGCTGTCATCCACAACTCCTTACTCTCCCTTACACTCCCTCATCCATAGCTAATCAGTTGCCAAGTCCTATTGTTTTTTCCTTCATAACATCTCATCATACACGGTCTCTCCACAGACACAGCCTCTTCCCTGGTGTAGGGCCTTCATCACCTAATGCCTGAACTATTGCAATCGTCTATTGGTGAGGCTGCTTGCCACAAATTTCTCCTCATTCCAGTATATCTCTGCACTCAAATTAATCTTCTTAAAGTGCAAATCTGACCATGTTAACTTCCACCTCTCTTATATGTAGACAGTGTCTATATATGACCTTCAGGATCAAATATAAAATCTTCTTTTTGCCATTCAAAGCTTTTTATAGCTTACCCCTTTCCTACCTTTCCAGGCTTCTTACACTTCCTGCTATCTTCTACCCCTTTTCAATCTAGAGACATATTGGCTTTCTGGCTATTCCTTGCACCAGACACTCCATTTCTTCGCTCTGCATGGTTTCTCAGGCTCTTTCTCATGCATGAAATGCTCTCCCTCCCAGTTTCTGTGTCCTGGTTTCCTTTAATCCTAACAGAAATCCTGCCTTCAACTGGAAGTCTTTCCTGATTCCCCTTCAATGCTAGTTCTTTGTTTTGTTGATTATCTCCAATTTATACTGTCTATAGTTTCTTTATATGTAGTTGTTTACTTATTGTCTTTCCCATTAGATTGTGAGCTTCTTGAGAGCTAAGGATTGTTTTCACTTTTTATCTTCATGCTTATGAGTAGTGCTTGGCATGTAGGAGGAGCTTAATAAATGCTTATTGACTCATTGAAGTCACTTCTCCTTAGGCCTTAGGTTCTTCATTTGTAAAATTGAACAAATATTTATTAAACTACTATTAAGGGCAAGACAACAGTGATTCAAAAAGCTAACAAAATAGTTCTTGACCTCAGGGAGATTATATTTTCCTGGGAATACAACAAAATTTGTATTTACTTAGGACTTTAAGGTTTGCAAAGACCTTGATTTACATTTTCAGTTTATCCTGTAAACAAACCTGTGAGCTAAGTGCCATTAAGTATTATCATTATTTCGCAGAAGTCAAATGATTTGCCCAGAGAGACTTAGCCAGTGGGCTGTCTGAGATAGGATTCAAAGTCAGGTTTTCCTGACCCCCAAGTTCACCTTATCATGCTTTCTAAACATAGGAACTGACAAGTAAATAGAAAGTAATTTCAGTAGAGAGGGTTTTGATAACTAAGGGATCAAGGAAGGAACCAGGAAAGTAGGAGGTAGTAGCTGAGCTGAGCTTTGAAGGAAGGTAAGGATTTTGGAATGTAGAGGTCTGTAGGTGTGGAGTTCATTTTAGACACAGGAAGTAACTGGTTGAAACAAGAGATGTGGAGTTGATGTGGTTATTTTAGGAAATATTTCAGTTTGGTTGGAATGCAGAGTTGATGAAAAGGGGTGGGTAATGTGAGACAAGTATAAAAGGTAAATTGGAGAAGGATTCTGGAGGTCTTTAAAAGTTGAGCCAGCAGTTTGAAAAAAATCTGGGGGTTTTAGTGGATTTGCAAGCCCAGTATGAATCAGTAATTTGATATATGATAGTCACAGAAGAAAAATCCTAATATAATTTTGAGCTGCATAGATTCCAGGAATAAGAAGATATTATCATTGTACTCTAGCCCTCATTAGGCCTCATATGGAATACTGAGTTTAGTTTTAGGCACTATGATTTAACCACTTTGATGGTTGTAGAGTGTCTAGAGGAGGGTAACCAAGATGAATCTTGAGGAAATATTTATATGATGATCATTTGAAGGAACTAGGAATATTTAGCTTGGTGAAGAGAAGACTTAAGGGGGATAAAATAACCACTTTCAAGTATTTGAACTTCTGTCTTATGGAGAATGATTAAACCTGTCTTCTTGGGCCCAGAGGGTTTACTCTGGAACACAGATGTAAGTTACAAAGAGACCTATTTAGGCTTGATGTGGGAGTCTCAAGACTTCTTACCATTTAGAGCTGTCTAGAAGTGGAATGGGCTGCTGTGAGAGTTAATAGGTTCTCCCTCCTTGTAGGTCAAGGAGAGGCTAGAGGATCACTTGTTGAGTAATTTATAATGGGGATTCATTTTTTGTTTAGATTGGCCTATATGTCTGTTAAGGCCCCTTCCACATTTCATATTCTCAGATGCTATGAAAAGCTGTGCTGAGAAGTTAGTCTTTTATTTTACTGGCAAGTGGTCGCCACTGAAGAAATCCTATATTTTCTTTTATTTCCTGTGAGCTCCTTGAGGACAGACAGGAACACCAAGTGTTCCATAGCACTTTGCTCATTGACCTTAATAAATGTATATTGAATGAAAAAAAAGTAGAAAATTGAATGAGCTAAGCTGTAAGCTAAGCTAAAGATGCTAGGATTTAATACTAGCATAGTCTCTTAGAGATCCTCATTTAGGTAGCATGTAATCTATAGGATGATGGCTTGGTGTCAGAAAGGCCTGAGTTCACATCTTCTTTGACACAGCTTTTTGACCCTGGCTGGGTAAGTCAGTTAACCTCTATCAGCTTCAGTTTGCTTATCTATAAGATATATAAGATATATAAGAAGGGGTTAGTCCAATGACTTAATTTTTAATTTACTTAAAATTTTTGAAGGTAAACCTTCAGCTCTGTATTTGTGATCTGATGTTCTACTCAACCTCTTCATTTTATATAAAAAATTTTATTTTTTTATCACCTTCATTTCCAAATATATTTGGAATTGAATCTGAAATTACTCTTCTCTCTCCTACCTATACATTTGTATCTTGTGACAAAGATTAGAAAAGGGAATAGGAAAAAAGTGGTTTAGAAAATCTAAGCAAAACTTCAATTGAGCCTCACATTAATGCAGTATACCCACATTCATAGTCTCCTACCTCTGCAAGTGAATACATTTAAAAAAAGCATTTATTGAATATTTTCTTGGTGATATCGGAGACAGCTCCTTCTCTTAAGGAGTTCACAATTTTATTGTGGCGAAAATAGAAGTTTCAATTATAAATTTTAAAAAGTCTCATGATGTTCAGCAGTAGAGAAGGTAGGGAGGTTCATTTCCTTCCTTCCTTCCTTCCTTCCTTCCTTCCTTCCTTCCTTCCTTCCTTCCTTCCTTCCTTCCTTCCTTCCTTCCTTCCTTCCTTCCTTCCTTCCTTCCTTCCTTCCTTCCTTCCTTCCTTCCTTCCTTCCTTCCTTCCTTCCTTCCTTCCTTCCTTCCTTCCTTCCTTCCTTCCTTCCTTCCTTCCTTCCTTCCTTCCTTCCTTCCTTCCTTCCTTCCTTCCTTCCTTCCTTCCTTCCTTCCTTCCTTCCTTCCTTCCTTCCTTCCTTCCTTCCTTCCTTCCTTCCTTCCTTCCTTCTTCCTCCCTCCCTCCCTCCCTCCCTCCCTTCTTCCCTCCCTATCTCTCTCTTCCATCTTAGAATCAATACTGTGTATCAGTTCTAAGGGCTAGGCAATGTGGGGTGGTGGTAGTTAAGTGATTTGCCTAGGGTTACACATATAGGAAGTGTCTGATTCAAATTCGAACCCAGGACTCCCTATATTACACCTGGCTCTTTATCCATTAAACTACCTAGCTGCCCCCAGGAAGGTTCATTTTCTAAAGGCCCATGGTTGGCTATTCATTCATTATGACTTCCCTATTTTATAGGTAAGGGAACATAAATCCAGAGGAGATTATACAGATGATGGCACAAGGATTTGAACCTAGAACTTCTATACTCTTTCTCCATGCTTTCTGTTAATGATCCTAATGATCAGTTTTATAGGCAGAGAAAATGTAAAAATTTTAAAAATTTACAGATTTGAGAATACATTGATGGTTGAATTTTTTTTATTATGAAAGAAGCCATGTCCAAACTGGCATATCTTTCAGTTGACTAGCCTTTTATTCCATTATCTTCTTTCAGTTTTTAAAATTTAAAATAAATTTTTATGTTTTTGAAAAAGCTAATGCAGTCTGACAGTTAAATAACAGCAGTATGTATTCTAATGCTGCCAGCTATGTATAGTCCTGGGATGCTCTTGTTTTGTCAGTGGGGTTTGGATTTTAAGATCATGAAGAATAACTGAGAAGGAAGTATTGGTAGTTTAAAATTATTTAGGATATTAAATGGTTCTTGAAGAGGCAAAGTGACTGGGGAACATTTGAGAGTCAGTTGTGTCTGGGTTTGAGCCCCCACGTCATCACCTACTTAGTTGTTGGATGATATTTGCCAACAGCTGCTCTGCTTGGTTTTGATTCCATCATCATCATCATCATTATGATCATTATGCCCCTCCCTTCCCCATAAACTCATCACCAGGACATTTCATCATCCTAGAGATTACTTCAGCTTGGTGCTCACACTTCATCAGTACCCTCACTTGCTTCTGTTCCTTTGATTGGAGGGCTGACAGACAGAGCAAAAAACTCTTCCCATAGCCTCCCTTAATAGAGGGCTCAAAATGCAAGTTTTCTTTTGCTACCAGCTGCTCTGCTTGGTTTTGACTCCTCCATCATCAGCATCATGATGCCCCTGGGCCAGGTACCCTGTTATTGCCTGTCGAGCCTCAGTTTTCTTTTACATGTTGTCTTCCTTCATTAGAGGGTAAGCTCCTTGAGGGCAGGGCCTGTCTTTTTTTCCGCCTTATTTTTTCCTTAACATTTAGCATAATGCTTGACATACAGTTGGACAGAGACAATTGTCTGTTTTATCATATCTAGTAAATGTTTACTTCTTTGAGCCATAATTTCTTCACCTGTAAAATGGGAATAATGTTAAGTAAGATTTTGTGAGGAAAGTACTTTGTAAGCTGTAGTGTGCTAGAGAAATGTATGTTGCTGATGTCCAAACTTTAAGCTCATGTATTTGGAGTCAGTACTGTGACAACAGTGATTAGGTACTAATTGGACATTTTTAATACTTAAAAACAAGTTAGGAATAAAGATGTTTTTGTTTAGTGGAATATTTTGAGGTAGTTAAAATTAATCTATTTTGGTTATAGGTCAGTTTTATATTGGAAGGGATCCGAGATGTTAAGTCCAAATTTTTTTATTTAATAGATTGGGAAACTGAGGCTCACATAGAGAAGGTACTTAGCCTGTTAGTGGCAGAGCAGGGATCAGAGTATTTATGGGCTTTCTGACTTATAGTCCCATGTTCTTTCCATCATATATGGTTTCTCTTAACTGGGAACTGTGATTCTGGGAAGAGTGGGGTTTTGATAACGCCTGATTATATCTCATTCTCTTTTATTATGTCTCATATCTTTTCCTTGCTCCATTCCTCATTTCCCTTTCCACTCTAAGCATCAAGCTCTGTATTCCCTAGAGCAGTGGGTCCCAATTTGGAGGATGTTGAGTATCATAAGGTAGAGTTCTTAAACTTTATTTTGTTGGATCCCTTTGTCAGTTTGGTGAAATGTCTGCTCCCTGTCTCAGACACTTAGAAGCATAAAATAAAATACCTATGGTTACAAAAAAAAAAACCCAAACAGTACATAAATGAACCCTTAAACAATTAAATTGAAACAGCAATTGTCCATTGTAGAGTCCAAATGGGTGAGTTCTTTAATGACATTGTGCTGATTTCATCAAGCTTCAGAACATTATAGGACCTCTGACTTGTGATCTATATTTACTTAGTGTATGAGTATTCAGGAAAAAACAAATGGATGAAAATACTTCTTGTATAGATTGTGATATATGGTTGTAAAATGCCTAGAACTCATCTGTCATATGTCCAAGAGAATAGATTCTGTGGATGGATGACAAGTTGTACTCAGAATCAAATAGAAGAACTGGATTATCTTTAGGAAGTTGCACAATTTTTTAGAAGACCCAAACTACTGAAATGAAGGCCTTTTTTTTTTTAAACCCTTACCTTCCACCTTAGAGTCAATACTGTGTATTGGTTCCAAGGCAGAAGAGTGGTAAGGGCTAGGTAATGGGGGTCAAGTGATTTGCCCAGGGTGACACAGCTGGGAAGTGTCTGAGGCCAGATTTGAACCTAGGACCTCTTGTCTCTAGGCCTGACTCTCTCAATCCAGAGATACCTAGCTACCTCCTTGAAGGTCTTTTTATTAACATAAATATTCTTCGAGCAACTGAGAGTAGGAGAACCACAGTCTCTGAAAAGGCTACATGTCACCCAAAGGGCCATGGGGAAATGTGTGATGGGAAATACTATACAGGAAGAACAGCATGAAGAAAGTTTTTTGTCAGAGAAATGTGTGTCCAGAAAAGGAGGTGGATTGATAAACATCTACAGAGAAACTGAGGGCCTGTCCGTGGGTAGCCTACATGCTTTGTTGGTTGATATCTAGGAATGGATCTATCCTAGATAGCTATCAATGGGTCTCCTGGAGGGATTCATCCCCTGGGGGGAGATTGCAGGGTGTTTGGGATCTTGGGTGGGGAAAAATTACATCTTTAATTTTCACTATTCTTTAATTTACATTTCCTTCAATTATAGATGAAAACAAACAAAGCCAACTGAAAAACAAAACAAAACAAAACAACACATTCTGAGAATGTGGGCCATTGGCTTCACCAGACTGCTAAAAGAGAGGTCCATGTTACAAAGAAGATTTAGGGCATCTAAACAGTAAGAAGTTCTCCCCCCAGCATGTTATATGTTTCTTCTTGGAAGACTTATGAGAAAGCATGGATGAGGAGTCCCAGAATGAGAAGACATTAATGAACTGTGATCTTTACTTCTGAAGAAAGTGCTTGCACTGATGTAGTGGGACATCCTTTGAAGTATTGAGAACTAGTATAAATATTCTCATAGTGTATTTTCACGTGGGTCCTCTCAGATAAAAAGGTAGGGAATCTCTTATAGAGAGAATTGGATTATTCTGAAAAGAAAAGCACTGAGAAAAACTTCAGCTTCATTTTTTGGTATATTTTTGTTTGATAAGAAATTAAGAGATTTCTTTCTATGAAGAGGAGTTACTCCTAGAGGATTGATAGAGGATCATAAACTATCAAGCGCCAGAAGAGACCTCAGAGGCCATCTAATTCAAGTGATTTGACCAAGGTCAAACAGTGTGATCCAATTGGATGGAATAGAATTGGATTAGATAGATAGAATTGGACTAGAGGTTCCTTCCTGCTTTAATAATCTTTGTTTTAATGTTATATTTGGTTCTTACAACTTTATATTCTAAGGACCCTTCCAAGTCTCTTTGGATTTTTGATTCTATAACCCTAAATTTGCATATTACTGACTGATGTATTTAAGCATGAAGAATTCTGCCTGAAGTTTGTGCTTTTAAGGGCCTTCTGTCATTGAAAAATCAGTTTTCTTGAACTTGTAGCATAATAGTCGATATTATGCCGTATCCAGGCAGATTTTTTTTTTTTAGGATTAATTTTGTAAGGCTCATTTCCTGGGCAATATTTTGGAGCTGTTTGTAGAGAAATATACCAGTATAGAAGAGATTGTCATTAAATGTTTGTCTTTCTTTTATTTAATATGCAGTCAAGATTGTAGGCATGTAATCCTTTAGTTGTACAGGTTCTCTAATTACTTTCATCATTTGAACATTGCTGTTTAATAGAGGTCAACTCCTACATCTAGGTGGCCCAGTGGAAAGAACACTAGACTAATTAGTAAATTCAATTCCACTAGCTTTGTGATCTTGGGCAAGTCTTGTAACCTGTCTGCTTCAATTTCCTAATCTACAAAATGGAGATAATAAGATATCTCCTAGGGGTGATGAGAGGGCAAAATGAGAAAATATTGTAAAGTGTCTTGAACCTTAAAACATCACATAAATGCTGTTATTAGGTATTATTAATAAACCAATCCTTGGAATTTTTGGCTTGTATTCACTATTGTTATACACAGAACTTTATACTTCGAGGAACTGTGTTCTATGGGCATCTGAATTTGTGTTTGAAGGAATAATGTTGCTCTTAAATTTGTAGAGTGATCTTAAAATTGGGTCAGTTTTCCAGGTTAAGTCTAGAATAAGTTGTTATCCTCAGCTTAAAAGGGATTCAGCAGGCAAGGCCTTCTATTGCCAAGCATTGTTACCACATAGTTTTTTTTTTAACTGTTTTGTCAGAAAAAGCAGCATGTTTCTGCCATTCAGTAGAAGTTTGAGTTTCACTTTTCAGACTCTGTCAAAGCTATTAAATTGCCTCAGGCTTCTTAGCATGGACTCTAGAAGCTTCTGATTTCAGGGACCAATTTTCAAAGTTAGAAGAGTGTGCGTGTTCTTTCTTCCACTGTTTATCACTTTATTTTTAGAAAGCATTTATTAGGAATGTCTGGTTGTACAAATAAAATGAGTTTAGCTCAAGGTCCATGTTTTCCCTTGTCAAAGTCTGTTTGGCAAATAGAAGAGGGCAGCAAGGCTTCATCTTCTTCCTCTCTTACAGATTTTGAAGAGATAGTGATAGAGGTTTGTAGTCTGGAGGATGATCTAGGAGTGAGTTTGTAAAACACAGGAAGAAAAAAAACATAAGAAGACAGCTGAAGGAAAGTGAATGTTTGATAAATAAAGTTACTAAAGTCACCTTTTGTGACCAGTCTATTAAACTTTTCTATGACCTATTTCAAAATGATTATGCATCTACTCTAAACAGACACAAAATCAATTACTATATGTACAATTATTTAAAGATGAAAATGAATTTCTATAGTATCTTCATAAAAAAGTGCATTAGTTATTCCCTTAGTATTTATTCCCTTATGTTCTGCTTGTCCAAATACTTGTTTTTCTGCCTACGTATTTCCTCTTGTATTGTCATAGCTGCTAGTGCTTTTTAATTTAAGGTTAATCTTGTGTTTGAACTCAGTTTCTTGCATCAAACATACCTATTTATGTACATGTTGTCTTTCCAACTAAAAGGGCAGAGGGCAGAGATTGTTTTAGCTTTTCTTCATGTCTCTGGGGCTTAATAAATGCCTTTTGATCGATTAGTATTCCTTTAATTACTCCTTTGTTATTATATTATCCTTTAATTTACTTAGTTTTGAAACTCTGTTTTAAAAATTTGTTCCTTCATGTAATTAACAGTTTTCATTAATTTATTGTATTGGTAAAGTAGTTTTGCATGAATGGTAATAATCTCAAATGAGTTAGGAAAGGACTATTTTCCCTGTCTTAAATCCTTACTGGCCATCTTAGAATCAATATTGGGTTTTGATTCCAAGGCAGAAGAGTGATAAGGGCTAGGCAGTAGGTGTCAAGTGAGTTGCCCAGGGTCACAGCTAGGAAGGGTCTGAGGCCAAATTTGAACCCATGATGATCCTGTCTCTGGGCCTGGCTCTTAATCTACTCAGCTACCTACCTGCCTCCAGAAAAGGCTTTTTGAAAATTGAGGTGGTTAGTAGCTAAGCATAGAAGTTTCTGTACTTGAACACTGAATTGAACTGTAAAAGAACAGTCCTTTGCTTAATAATCCTAAACTTCCTCCTGGAACAAAGACCCATCTTTTTTAAGACCAATATTCTTCCAGTGATGTTACATACCTGAGTCATAGTCTCAGAAGAATTAAAATTGGAGATTACTTAAAGGGCAATGGAGAGTATATAGGGGGCGTGAACATACAGATAAGGAATTATGTAAAAGATATCATAAAAGAAATGGGTTGGTCACATGGCAGAAGAGAGTTCACTGATGGACAGCCTAGGTGCCCCTTTGGTATTCTTACAATATCAGAAAACCTAAGGAAGGCTCCTCAACACATATTGATGAGAACACATTCTTGAAGTTAGAGAATATGAAGTCTTTTTCTTCCCTAAGTGAAAGTAATCTGTCCAACATCAAATTTTTCATAGCTGTAGGTCTCTCTTTGTACATCTTATTCACCTTTATATGCTAATTGACTCATTTTGGATGTTCCTCAGCTTTTTTTTTAAACCCTTACCTTCCATCTTGGAGACAGAATACTGTGTATTGGCTCCAAGGCAGAAGAGTGGTAAGGGCTAGGCAATGGGGGTCAAGTGATTTGCCCAGGGTCACACAGCTGAGAGGTGTCTGAGGTCAGATTTGAACCTAGGACCTCCTGTCTCTAGGCCTGGCTCTCAATCCACTGAGCTACCCAGCTGCCCCCTGTTCCTCAGCTTTTAAGGCATCAGGGAAAGGTGATCATGGGATCCTAAATTGAGAACTGAAAGGTCTTTTAGGGGCCCCCGATTTTTCAAATGAGAAATTGAGTCATGGGGAGATAAAATTAACTTACCCAGGATCATAAAACATAAGGGCCTCAGGTGGGTTTTGAAACCAAGTCTTACAGATTTCAAATTTAGGAACCCATCAGCTCTACTGCACTATTTCAAAGGCCCATATGTCTACTTTCTCCACTATTTAGTGACAATTTTTGCTTTTGAAATTTGTAATTTTGTCATTAACCAGCATCCACACCAGAGGAAAAAAATTTAGGCTTTGCTACAAACTTATGCAATCAGAGCCAAATATATTCAAGGATATTTGGTGTAACAGACAACTTGGTCATGGGTGGTGGTGAGGCTTCTCGAATGGAGTAGTCTCCTAAGAGGGCATCAAAGGACAGGATGGTTTACAGCTAAAAGGTAGTCATCAGAGAAAGATCAAATAATTGTTTTAAGGGTGATCTCAGGTGAGAGTTCAGTCTATCTCATCTTGTTTAGGTTCTGAAGAACTTTTTCATAGTTGTTATAATGTAAAATTCGTTGTAGGTTGACTCTGAAGAGAGAGTTCCATCATAATGATAGTTTGAATTGCTTTCAGATCATTTTGGAAACCTGATTTGGCCCTAGGGTGGTGATGAGAAGGCTCAAATTTTCTTCTTTGATTCCTATCCCCTAAGCCACCTCTATGGTTCTTTTCCTTATGGGTATTCCATCTTCTTCCCCACAGATTTCACCCAGATATTGTTTCCACTACCTCCTGCCTCTAACAAAATATCTGTTTTGACCCAGGTTAAAAATAGTTATAGGCGGATTACCCCTTTCTGATCTACCTACAGATATTTCTGTTGAAAATTGAGAGAAGATTGTGGAACCTAGAGGAGCCTCATCCTTTGCAAACACCTTGGTAAAGTTTAAAAATTTACCAGCTTAAAAAAAAAAAGGATAGGAAATTAGACTCTTCTGCCCAATCCAAGATTCCACAGGACTTTCGAATTCCAAGAAAACCTTGAAGTAGGCAAGTCAAAGTAGGTGGAAGGCACAGGGCAGCTGCAGAGAGTCATGGAGTGAAGCCTTTCAAGGGGTAGTCTTGAGCCTAGTGGCAAGAGTAAGGCCTTTTTCAGAGACCAGTGTAGGAATATATGTGGGGAAATGAGGAAAGACCCTAAATAGAGCTTAGTGGCAAGAGGGAAGCCTAGACAGGGCCAGCAAATGGAGTTCTTTGGCAAGAGGTGACCATTTTCATCAAGAGAAAGGGGGATTTGGCCTCAGATACTTCATAACTGTGTGATCCTAGGCAAATCACTTAACCCCAGATTGCCCAGCCCTTGCTGCCTTCCTGTCTTAGAACTGATACTTGGTATCAATTTTAAGATGGAAGGTAAGAGGGCTTTTTTTTTTAAATTAGAATTGAGTGTGTGGAAATTTCTCCATTGGGCCAAGGCATGGCCTAAATGTACCAGGTTTCCCCCTATTCTAGGATTGTGTCTAGATCTACAATCTACATTGTAGATAGTGCTTGAATCCAGATTCCTGACTGTTAAATTGAGTTCTCTTCCATTATATTATTCTAACTTCTTCCAATTAGACTATTCCAATGACTATTTTATGGTCTGATATTGAACAGTGAACATTTTAGGAGGAAAAGCATCAAGTTGCTTAATCCAAACCCTTTTCAATGGGTGATACATAATACAACTTTGAATCATCATCTGTAATTAGCCAGGCTAGTCTTTCATTTTGCATTAAATAATTGAACTTCTAATTTAAGTTTAGAAAGGAAAAGAGAAAAAAAATACCTGTTTTCTTAAAAGAACCTAAAGAAAATTAACAAAAAGGGAAACATTTTCCCTTTTGTCTCAGTTGTAGCTTTTGACAACTCTGTTGTCTTTAATTTTTTCCCCTTCTTTCTCCTTCTTGACCTCTCTGCTTTACTTGCTGCTGTTGACCCCACCTTTCCTGCCAATTCTTTTCTCCTTTCTGGGTTTTCTTGGCACTCTACTTCTTTTTGGCATTTCTAATTGTTTTCCTTCTGTTTGACCTCTGCCTTAAGTCTCCTTTGCTGGCTCATCATCCACACCACACCCCTCACTGAGGTTGTTGTGTCCTGGGCCATCTTCTCTTTCAGCTCTCTCTCATTTGGTGACCTCATCAGTTTCCAGGAGTTTGGTAACAACCATCTCCCCAAGGATGACTCTCAGGTCTGTATATCCAGTCCTGGTCTCTCTGTGAAGTCCCACATCCTCTATTGCCCCTTGATTATTTCACACTCGCCCCTTGATTATTTCACACTCGCCATGTCTTGGAACTATTTCACTCACTCATTGTCCAAAAGGAACTCATCTTTCCTGGGACACATACCCCCTTCCAGATATCCCTTTTTCTGTCCAAAACACCACTCTTCTAGTTTCTCAAGCTTCTAACAAATCATCCTACCTATTTTATTCATTCATTGCCTTCCCTTCCCTTCCCATTTCTACTTCCATTCTCTTGCATTGGTCCCTTTCTTTCTACTTAGCCATCATCTGAGTTCCATCTTATAATCCATCTTTTTACTCCTCTTTTTCAGCAGTTTCCTTATCTCTCTGTCTCTTGTCTCTCCCTACTTAAATTCTTCTTTTACATAGATACTATCGAAGTGATTTTCTTCAAGTATAGATTTGACTTTGCCAGCAGCTCTTCCACTGAGAAAACTTCAGTAGCTCCTCTTTCCTTTCCTTTCCTTTCCTTTCCTTTCCTTTCCTTTCCTTTCCTTTCCTTTCCTTTCCTTTCCTTTCCTTTCCTTTCCTTTCCTTTCCTTTCCTTTCCTTTCCTTTCCTTTCCTTTCCTTTCCTTTCCTTTCCTTTCCTTTCCTTTCCTTTCCTTTCCTTTCCTTTCCTTTCCTTTCCTTTCTCCTCCTCCTCCTCCTCCTCCTCCTCTTCCTCCCTCCTCCCTCCTCCTCTTCCTCCCTCCTCCCTCCTCTTTCCTCCTCCTCCTCCTCCTCCTCCTCCTCTGCAATTGGGGTTAAGTGACTTGCCCAGGTTCACACAGCTGGGAAGTGTCTGAGGTCAGATTTGAACCTAGGACCTCCCATCTCTGGGCCTGGCTCTCAACCCACTGAGCCACCCAGCTGCCCCCTCCCTATTTCTTTTGGAAATATTAAATAAATATAACTACTCCAGCTTTTAAAGCCCTTCACAACCTAACCCTCTTCAGGCAGAGTTGGCTTTTTTTTCCCTATTTCCTGACTTACCACTTGCCTTATTCCTAAAATTCATTCCTTCTTCATCTAAACCTTTCTTGTTCTCCCCAATTACTATTTCCTTTACTCCCTACTGACTTCCTTATACTTTTTTGTATAGTGAAAAGACTAGTTTTGGCAGAACTTGGTGTGTGTGTGATTGTTGAGTAGAAAGTGTACTATTTATGATATTCATTGCTTGAAAGAACTAGAGATTGTCAGGGGCTTTAAAATTTTTTTATTCTGTATCTAATCACCTCCCCAATAGGCATTCCTATACACATAGCAGGACACAAAAAAGAAGATATAATGTGAAACTGTGAATGTCTTCTGTGTTTTAAATATTTGAAAGTCTGCTATGTGGAAGAGGGTCTCAGGCTTATTTTGCTTGATTCCTTGGAACAGAATTGGATCAGAGAAGTTACAAGGAGGCAAATTTCAAAATTATAAGGTTTTTTTTTTTCCCTTTTGAAGAGTTTGATTGCAAGTACAGAAGTCCTGGCTCTGTGACTTACTTGCCTAAGTGATCACAGGCAAGACTTTTCCCCCTGTTCAGCGTCAGTTTAGTTAGATATAATAAAGAGGGGATTTGGCTTTCTCTCAAATTCTAAACTTCTGTGACTCTGGTATAGGTAATTGGGTTAAGTTGGCAAAGATACCACTGGGGTTTCGAAATGTGAGTAGAATGAAATTTACTTTGGCTTCTAATGGAAAAATACACAGAAAAAAAGAACTACCAGTTTAGGATCTCTTTCCTTTTTGTTAAAATACAATTTACAGTGATTGGCGAATGTGATAAATTCTTTCTTAGCTCATAGACTAACTTTTTAACTGTCAAAATATTAGTCTGATACTTTTTTTAGAAGTTATTTTGTGACATATAACTAACTATTGGATATGAAATTATAGTATTTAAATGTTTATGTGATTTGAGGTAGAAAAGCATTTTAGGGTTTACTATGTACCAAGCAGTATGTGAAATGACAACTAGATAACAGAGGAGTTCAAGACAGTGTCTGTTCTTCAGGAGCTTGAATTCTCATTAGGGAAGACAACACAGCTGGCAGGACATGAGGATGGCCAGCTGACTGGTCCTTAGTGTGTTTAACTACACAGCCAATAGCAGTTAACAGGGGTCCAGAGGGCAAAATGCTAGAGCATGTGTGATTCAGTAATAAAGCTATGATATGTTTATAATGATAGCTTGTGGTTTTATTATACTTTATGGTTTTAGCACAGCTGATTCCTTGCCTCTGAGATATTAAATGAAAGTGTCAGGATTATTATCCCTATTACACAAATTAAGAAACTGAGGCTTAGGTTAAGTGCCCAATCCAAATTTATATAGCCAGTTAGTAAGTGGCATAGTTGGGATTTAAATTTGGATCTTTTGACTCTTAGCCAAGTCCTTTTCCAGTTATATTCTGCTGCTTTAAAAAAAAAATGTGTCATGTTATATTCTGAATTTGTGTTTGGAAATTGTCTTGAGTTTCCTACTGATCGCAGGTTGCAGAATCCTGTTTTGCCCAGTAATATAATTAAATATTGGGGGCAAAATTTACTAGCAAAGACAGCATAATATTGGGGAAATTGCATTGGACCAGATGATCTGCTTTCTAGCTGTGCTACTTGACTTGCTATGCACAAGCCTCTGTTCCTATGATCTTTAGTTTCTTCAGTTGTAAAAATGAGATAGTTGAATTATGTATCATTGAAGTCTCTTTCAGCTACAACTCTTAGTTTTTTGTTCTTTTATGACCCAAAGCCAGAAACTTAGCTTTAACTTTAAGCCTTAGCAAATTTTTTAGATTATCATAGGTTACTTCTAAATAGCATGTTATAAATGCCAAGAAAATTTTAATTACAAAATAAGGATTGGCAGAATATTATCATTCTGTTACTTTTCCTTAAGAATGATCCTTCATTTTCCTTATTTTAGTTAACCTGGAAACAAGTACTTTTTGACTTTAAGTTGTGATGAAATTGATGACAAGGTTTTTTGAGTTGACAAGTATGTATCAGAATTCATTTTTTAGTCTAAATTTGGGTTTAATTTGATTGGATTTTAAAATCTGATTGTATTTTTAGTGTAAGGTATGTATTTTCCCTACTATTTGGGGATGAGAAAAAGAAACTGGCATCGAACAAGTTCACTTATATTTTCAGGACCTGAACAATATGCAGATACATAATTTTGATCTTTTTAAATCTAGGACTTGAGAGAGAGAAACGATAGCCTTCTCAGGGGAAGGCTGGAAGCCCAGTCAAATAATCAAATAATACTTACCTCTCCTATCATTAGCAAGATTCCTACCTTCTTTTCTGATCCCTGTGATTCAGATGCCTCAGAAGCTATTACAGTTTTTCCTCTCTCCACAAACTCTTACCCTCCAACCTGGCCAAAAAAAAAAGACAAAGGAAAAAACCTCAAGATATATCTCCTAATTTCTCATCCTTACTTCTCATAAGTTCCTATTCTGCTCTGTCTTAACTATGTTTTCTGGAACAAACTTCCTTTGTCTTGGCCTTCTCTTCCTCTCAGATTCCTTTCATCATCTTGCACTTGCAGAAACTTAATTCTCCTAAGTTGTGATGGTGAACCTATGACATGTGCCAAAGATGGCGTGTAGAGACCTCTTTGTGGACAGTATTCACTCCCTTCCCTGAGCAGAGTTCTCAGGCTATTCCTCTCCCTTTTTCCCTCTTTTGTCTGGGACAGACCAGGGGTTGCAGGTGGGTGGGAGTGGGAGTCTCCTCTCTTGCCTCAGGGCCCAGCCCCCCCCCCAAGATCTCCACTTTTGTTCCTTTCCCTGCCAGCCTGGGGTGTTTGTGTGTATGATCCCATCCCCTAAAGACTAACTGCCCTCCCTTAGCCCCCTGCTCCCACCCCAGTGTGGGTCACAGCCCAGTAGGCAGCCCCACTCCTAGCATGACAATCATATGGCATCATGGCTGCATCATTGTTATACAAATATAAGCAGCCTAAAAGGCACTGAGGTTGTATTTGTGCAATAGCACAGCAGAGCTCTGACTGCATTTGCATCAAGATTTGACAAGGACATGCACCCTGTATTGTAATAAGAAGCCACTTCCCTCCCTAACCTTCCCTTCCCTTCTCAGCCCTACTAGTCTACTCTGGCTGAGCAAAGTCCAGTAGTGGCCCCCTCTCTTGACCCCTGGTGTCAGGAGGCATTTTCCTTCCCACCCTACCCCTCCCCATAAGCTGACTGAGAGCCTGGCCCCCTGAACACGAGGGTGGGGTGGGGGTGGCACTTGGTTTCTTGGGGGGGCAGGGCATGTGGTCTCTAAAAGTTTCACCATCACTGTCCTAGATGATCCTGCAAACAAATGCATGTTGAAATCTGGTCAATAGTCATTCATCGTCCATTCAGTCTTTCTTGTGTGGATGGACAGGCTAAACTTGTTCCAGTGATTATAGCTCTCTTTCAGGTTGCTTTATGATGTTCTGGGATTTGATGCCGTCAGCTCAATGTCAGTTACAAACAAGAACATCTGAATGACCTCATCTTCCACAAGTAATTTTCAACTTGGCCTCTGTACTAGATGTAAAGAGGATAGAAATGGAAAAAACTGGATAGAACCAAGTATATAAAAAGAAAATCTGTTGGAGGCTGTTACACTTGTGAGAGTGGTATGGGACTAATATACAAAGTATCTGAAGAAGGTAAAAATACCAAAAATGTGGAAAATATCTCAGACCTTTATTAATACCACCAAAGAGAACATAATAACTGCTGACTTATATGCATACTTTCCCATCTGTATAGAATATTTGTGTGTCAATTGTATATGCATGAAGAGCATCTTGTATTAGTAGTAGTGGAAAACAGAAACTAAAAATTATATTAGAATTAGTAGAAAACAAGTAGGCTTTTGCAAACTGATATTCAATAATAATAACTAGCATTTATATGGTGTGTTAAGATTTGCACAGTACAAATTTGGTCCCTACAACAACCCTTTGAGTTAGGTGTTATCATTCATTATTCCCATTTTATAGATGAGGAAGTTGAGATGGACAGAGTACCTAACATCACACATGTAGGAAGTATTTAGAGGCAAGATTTGACTTCACTCCAGATTCAGCTCTCTCTGCTGCCTCCTCATTGCCTTAGCAGTAGACTGTTTTTTACAGTTCTTTCCCCAGATTGTTGTTTTTTTTTTAGATGGTAAAGTGCTACTTTAATGTTTTGGTACATATTGGTCTTGCTGATCTTCTTGGGTATAAGCCCTAGTTAGTGGTATTATTGAGGTATGAGCCCTAGTAATGGCATTACTAGGTTAAAGGTTATGCAATTTTGCATTCCTTTTTTCTCCCCTATTAAAAAAATAATGATTTTAAAAACATCAAAATGGACATTTCTATATACATAATGTAAAAAAGGGTTGTACATGAAAATGCAGCTCTTTATCATATATGGCTTGCTTGTCTTTTATAGTTTTTACAGCTGCTTTCAAAGTTATCCTACTTATTTGTGCTTCTTTTGTGCTTTCCTTCTGTTCAGTGACTTTTTGTGACAATTTGCATTTTAAATCCTAGCAATATACTTCTGTTTCTGATAGGTTCTTTCTTATACTAAATGTTGATTTAAATTGTTCAATTGTTTTTTGGTTATGAAAAGTAGAACATTATATACTTGAAGTTGATGATGATACAAAGATAAATAAATAAAGTAGTCTTTTTTTTTTTAATTTTATAATATTTTATTTGATCGTTTCCAAGCATTATTCATTAAAGACAAAGATCATTTTCTTTTCCTCCCCCCCACCCCCCATAGCTGACGCATAATTCCACTGGGTATCACATATGTCTTGATTCAAACCCATTGCCATGTTGTTAGTATTTGCATTAGAGTGTTCATTTAGAGTCTCTCCTCTGTCATATCCCCTAAACCGCTGTAGTCAGGCAGTTGCTTTTCCTCAGTGTTTCTACTCCCACAGTTTATCCTCTGCTTATGAATAGTGTTTTTTCTCCTAGATCCCTGCAGATTGTTCAGGGACATTACACCGCCCCTAATGGAGAAGTCCATTACATTCGATTATACCACAGTGTATTAGTCTCTGTGTACAATGTTCTCCTGGTTCTGTTCCTTTCGCTCTGCATCACTTCCTGGAGGTTGTTCCAGTCTCCATGGACTTCCTTCACTTTATTATTCCTTTTAGCACAATAGTATTCCATCACCAACATATACCACAGTTTGTTCAGCCATTCCCCAATTGATGGACATCCCCTCGTTTTCCAATTTTTGGCCACCACAAAGAGCGCAGCTATGAATATTTTTGTACAAGTCTTTTTGTCCATTATCTCTTTGGGGTACAGACCCAGCAGTGCTATGGCTGGATCAAATGGTAGATATTCTTTTGTCACCCTTTGGGCATAGTTCCAAATTGCCCTTCAGAATGGTTGGATCAGTTCACAACTCCACCAGCAATGAATTAATGTCCCTAAAGTAGTCTTTTTTTAAACCATTTTATTTTCCAAGTTACATATATAATAATTTTCAGCATACATTTTCCAAATGCCTCTCTCCTTCCCTTCCCTCCTTGCTCCTGGATATGGTAAGCAATTTGATCTGGGTTATACATACATTACCATACAAAACAGACTTCCATACTCATCATTGTTAGAGAATACTCATATAAAACCAAAATCCCCAAATAAAAAACAGAATAAAGTGAAAAATCATATCCTTTTATCTACATTCTGAATGAGGTAGAGTCTTTTTAAAAATGTTAATTAAAAAAAATTTTAAACCTTTCCTTTCCATCTTAGAATCAATACTGCATATTGGTTCCAAGGCAGAAGAGTGGTAAGGACTAGGCAGTGGGGATTAAGTGACTTGTACATAGCTGGGAATTGTCTGAGGCCAGATTTGAACCAAGGACCTCCTGGCTCTAGGCCTGGCTCTCAGTCCACTGACCCACCTAGCTGCCCTCAAGGTGTAGAGTCTTTTTTTTTTTCCAGGTATGGGACAGATATTTATTTCTTATACATTAATGAAATGCTTAAACACACTAAAAAACTCACAAGTCCACAATGACAGTGAGACTCAAAACAGGATTCTGTAACAATGCATAACTAGAGTTATCAAGGTAGAGTCTTAAGGAGCTTGCAGTCTAGTTTGGAAACAAGACCAGGCACACTTAATTATAATAGATACAGATTTCTGTGAATGTTTTTCTGATTGGGAAGATCAGGGAAGGAAGGCTTTATGGAGGAGAGATGGGTTTTGAATTGCTTCTGAAGTATTTCTACTGACAGATGGGAAGGCAGCCTGAGCATATTATGAATAAACAGAGTGGGAAAAAGGATTCATAGGGCAGAGAATAATCTGGTTTAACTGTCACAAGTCTCTCCCCACTCTGGTTCATCCTCTTTTTGGTGGCCCAAGTAATTTTTCTAAAATGCAGGTCTGGTCATGTTACCACTCAGAAAATTCCAGCAGCTCCCTGGCACTTCAGGATTAAATACAAAATTCTTCTTTGGGCACTGAAAGCCCTTTAAAACCTAGCCATCCTTCTTACCTCTACTTCCAGTCTTCTTATTCCTCACACCCTGACTCTCCTCAAATCCTGCCTTTTACAGAATTGGAAATTAAGGGGATGTCCATCAGTTGGGGAATGGCTGAACAAATTGTGGTGGAGCACATGGTAAGCAGAACCAAGAGAACAGTATACACAGTAACAGCAATATTGTGGAATGATCAAGTGTGATAGGCTTAGCTATTATTGGCAATTCAGTGATATAAGACAATTTGGAGGGATTTATGACAAAGAATGCAGTCCACTTCCAGATAAAAACTGGGTGTTAGAATGCAAATGAAAGCATATAATTTTTCAATTGTTTATTTGGGCTTATGTTTTGGAGTTTCATTTTTACAAGATTACTCATAAAAAATGGACAATATGGAAATATGTTTTTACATGGGAAGGGGAAGGGAAGGAAGGAAGGAAGAAAGGAAGAAAGGAGACAAATTCAATCATATAGCTTGGGAAAACTTGTGTGGAAATTTGTCCTAGCATATAATCGGTTCTTTTAAAAAAGACCTACCTTTTGCAGATGAAACTAATTGTAGAATTTATTGTACATTGTACAATAGATTATAAATTCTATAAACAAATTGTAGAATTATTTGTTGAAAGTCATTCCAAATAGTGAGTGCCAGAGGTAGGATTTGAATCCAAATCCTTTTATTCCAAATCTGGCATTCTTCCTACTTGCCTCAGTGCCTAATTAGAGCTAGATTATAAGACAAAGATGAACCTGGAAGTCTCTGTGGAATGGATTGAATAGCAGCAAGAGCCTAGGAGACATATTAGATTACTATACTATTATAGTTGAGAAGTGATGTGGGTATTGGATCTTTTCCTGATGCCTATGTACTGTGAGCTATCTACATACCTATGCTATGAACTGTCTATCTAAGAGCAAATATTTAATTTATGACATTATTATAGTATTTTGCCTTGTTAGTGAGTAAGAAGTATGATGTTTAGCTTGTCGACATTACTAGGTAACCTTTGAAAAATGTATTGCAGTTTCTATTCACTACTATATTTGGAAGTTTATATCATTATGTAGTGATGAGAGGTTAGAAAGTGCTCTAAATTTTTCATTCTGAAATTTATGGCCAGCACCATATATAAATTGTTCAGGCAAGAGAAATATATTTTTTAAATTTTTTCCAATGCTTCTATGATTCATGTTGTCTCCCTCCCCTCTTCTCTTTCCCCTCTTGGAGTTAATAAGTAATTCCACTGGGTTATACATATATTATCACTCAAAATTTCCAAACCACATAGACAAGTGACAAATCATATGTTTTCTTCTGGATTTCTACTCCCACAGTTCTTTCTCTAGATATGGATAGCATTCTTTCTCATAAATCCCTCAGAATTATCCTGAATTATTACATTGCTATTAATACCAAAGTCAATTACACTTGATCATCCACAATGTTCAGTTCCCGTATATAATGTTCTCCTGGATCTGCTTTTCACTCCACATCAGTTCATGTAGGTTTTTTTAGCTCTTATAGAAATCAATCAATTGATTGTTCCTTATAGCACAATAGTATTCCATCACCATCATATACAATAATTTGTTCAGCCATTCTCCAATTGATAGATATCCCCTCATTTGCCAATTTTTTGCCACCACAAAAAGCACAGCTATAAATATATATTTGGTATTGCTGGATCAAAGGACGTGCATTCTTTTAAAGCCCTTTGAGCATAATTTCATATTGCCTTCCAGAATGGTTGGATGAATTCACAACTCCACCAGCAATGCATTACTGTCCCAATTTTGCCATATCCCCTCTGACATTATTTTCTTTTACTGTCATATTGCCCACTCTGCTCGGTGTAAGATGGGTACCTCAGAGTTGTTTTGATGTGCATATCTCTGATCAGGAGGAATTTAGAACATTTTTTCACATGATTATTGATAGTTTTCATTTCTTTATTTGTAAACTGCTTATTCATATCCCCTGACCATTTGTCTGTTGGAGAATGATTTGATTTCTTGTTAATTTGACCTACTTCTTTGTATATTTGCAAAATTAGACCTTTATCAGAAAATTTAGTTATAAAACTTTTTTCCCAGTTTGTTGCTATTCTTCTAATTTTGGTTGTGTTGATTTTGTTTGTACAAAACTTTTTAACTTAACATAATAAAAATTAAGATGAATTAAAATTTTTTTTACCAATTATATGTAAAAACAGATTTCCACATAAGTTTTCCAATGTTATGTGATCTAATAGCCTACCTCTCTCTTTCCCTTCTTTCCCTCCTTCTAGAACTGGCAAGCAATTAGATTTGAGCTATAAATGTATAAACATGCAAAACATATTTCCACATTGCTCATTTTTGTAAGTGAATAATTATATAAAAAACCCAAACCCCAAAACAAAACCCCAAACAAGTGAAAAATCCCATGCCTTCACAAAATGAATATTTTGACTTATTTTGCTCTGGAAAAAAACTTTGAATAAAAAGTCATTGTTCTTGTCTTTAAAGAACTAATTTTTAAGAATCTAACTTTTCTCCTAGTAGTATAAAGAATCCCAAACCTGCTATTATGGCAACCTTCCCCCCCCCCCCCCCCCCTTCTTTCTTCTCTAGGCTAAAATACCCCTAGTTCCTTCAGTTGTTCCTTAGGTAGCAGTGTTTATATATCTTCACTGTCTTGGTTTCCCCCTTCTTGGCAGTGTGTCTAGTTTGTTGTTGTCAATCTTAATGTATACTTAACAAATACAAGAGAATATGAGTCTTTCAAAGAGTGCTCTGAATTCTGTTTAGAAGTTTAGAACTTTGGAGATATGCCTTCTGGTCCCAGCTCTGCTACCAGCTACCTATGTGAGTTTGGATCAACCACCTCTCTAGGCCTCAATTTCCCCATCTAAAATGAAGGGATTAGACTAAATATATATATATATATTATAACAACACTGATGTTTTGCATTTATTTATTTGAGACTTTTACATACATTATTTTGTATGATCTTAAGATCCCCCATTCCAAGGCAGAAGAGTGGTAAGGGCTAGACAATGGGGGTTAAGTGATTTGCCCAGGGTCACATAGCTAGGAAGTGTCTGAGGTCAGATTTGAACCTAAGACCTCCTGTCTCTAGGCCTGGCTCTCAATCCACTGAGCCAACCAGCTGCCCTTTAAGATCCCTTCTAGGAGTAGACATGAGAAAAAACCAAGGTAAAGTTTCTGGCCCTAAAAAAGACAATTTTTTAATATTGTCTTAACAAAAACTTAGTAAAAACAGAAGATTACAGGTTAGGCAGTTATGGTTAAATTACTTGCCTAGGGTCACACAGCTAGGAAATGTCTGAAGCTCGATTTGAACTCAGGTCCTCATGATTCCAGGCCTGGTGCTTTATTAATTGAACCACCTAGCTGCTTCTAAGTATAGATATTTCTCTAATCAAGCAACATAGATCAGAAGATTTGGGTAATTGTTACTACTGAGTGAATATTCCAATTTTTTTTTTTTTTTGGTAAATTGTGGCCTGCTGATAGACTAACTATAGCATTAGGGAATTTACAGCCTTGAAATACTATATCTTCAGTACTTAAAATATTTAGAATTTTGCCTATGATGTAGAGGGCATTTCCATAATGGTCTTTGAATTACTGTGGCTGAAAAATTCACAACTTTGAGCCTAATCTGGTATCTTAGCTAGGTTGTTGGTGTGCTTCCTTTCACTAAACTGGAACTGGAAGCTTTTCTACATTTCTGGAACCTGCAGAGTTGGTCTTTGTTGATAGGTTTGAGAACTCAAAATCACTTTCATTCTCAGTGTTGATTGGGGAATTGAAAAGAATGTTTCCTCATGTACCAATATAGGTATCCCAGTTAGAGGCTCTTTTCTGAAGGTTTAAGGAACAGAGTAGCTAAACTTAAGCTGTGGTTAGTACATTAACATTTTAAAAAGCATTGAAATGAGTG
Source organism: Monodelphis domestica (assembly GCF_027887165.1). Taxonomy (NCBI): domain Eukaryota; kingdom Metazoa; phylum Chordata; class Mammalia; order Didelphimorphia; family Didelphidae; genus Monodelphis; species Monodelphis domestica. The sequence goes on along the minus strand of NC_077229.1, from coordinate 73,738,142 downwards.
GATAATATTTCATAAATCTGTAACTATTGATTTACAGTGTGGGAGTAGTAGTTCCTAGTTTCTTCTCTTTTCTTTTTATCTGTTTCTTCCTCTCTACTACTATGAATGTGTCTTTGTCTCCTAGATTGTATTTCTTAGCTACTTCTGCCCTCTCAATTTCTCCTTTTGTTTGTATCTGGAACCTTACCTTCTGATACTTCTCTTCTCCCTTGCCTCAAGATATAAACATTTTTTTAAATTTAGAAACCATGGGAGAAAACAATTTGGGAAAAAAAGTTTGGGGAGACCAAGATGATGGAGTAGCAGGAAGAAATCCAGCTGGACTCTTCGCCATAGTTACCCCATGATATCTCAAAAACATACCAGAACAAATTCTGTCTAGGAAATAAAAAAAAAAATCATGATGAGTCATTTTCCAGCCCAGGTTGGTGTTATGTAGAGACTGAGAGATGGATGTTAAATTAGTAGTTTTGACAAAATAAGAGAGCAGCTTTTAATAACTTTAAGTTTTAATGAGAATAGAATTATAAATTAATATTATCCCTTTAAGCCAGATAAAAGAAAACTAGCAGCTTTTAACAATTAACAATTTAGTTTTATTAAAGTAGATAGCAAAAGAATATAGTAAAATGAATATAGTAAAGAGGTAGAGAAAGAAATTGCCTAATACCTAACTAGCTATTCTATAACTACCTATAACTGCCTTTAGAGAAAGTCCAGCTGACCCTTCAGCTCAGCTCACCAGGCAGAATCAATATATAAAACCACTAACTAATCATCAACCCACACCACCAGCAACCAACCCCAATGACCAACAGTACTAACTACCAACCACCTCCCAACCCAAAAAAGGTCAAAAAGCCTAAAGGCCCTCTCAGTCCTTGTGCTGGCCTTTCATAACTCCTTCTTACCTCACTTCCTGTCTCTCTGGTTTCTACTTCTTTTTACTGTGGGCTGGTATATCTTTACACATCTCTATGATAAAAGGATCTCCAGACCCCCAGTTAAATTAGAAGAAAGGGATTAAGAATTCCCTTTTACAACACTTGGAACACTGGGAATAGGTCTAGCCAGGAATGACTGATTGGATCCTTCCAGTGCAGATATTGAACAAGAACTTGCCCTTGAGGGGTCCAGTGGAAGAAGAGATTCAAGCTGTAGCACAAAGGGGGTCCAACTTGTTCAGGGAGCAAGAACAGGTGTCAGTCAGCAACTAACTCTGCCCTTCACTCCCTGGTTCCAGGTCACAAATCCAGAAAATAGAATAGAATACTTGTTTGTAAGGGGTAGTAGTCCAGGACAAAGAACAGTTGTAGATCCTAGGCTATGTCTTGAGCTAGGAGCAAGTATAGAATCAAACAAGCAACAGGCTCAAACTCTGACCCCCACTATAAGACAAAAGTCCAAAGGTCAGAAGTAAGGTTGGAATAATTAGCATATAAAAAAAGAATCTCACCATAAAGAGTTTTTTGGTGACAGGGACACAAGCTACAAACCTCAGTATTGTTTTCATTTTAGAAATTGTTTTACTGGTTCTTCTCATTTCATTCTTCATTATTTTATCCAGGTCTTCTCAGATTTCTCTGAAACCATCCCCTTTACCTTAAAAAAAAAAAAAGAATTAGAATATTTTCCCTTGGTTACATGATTCATGATCCTTTCTCGTTTTCCTCCCTTTCCCCCCAAAGTGACAAGCAGTTCCACTGGGTTATACATGTATCATTGTTTAAAACCTATTTCCATTTTATTCATATTTGCAGTAGTGATCTTTTAACATCAAAACCCTAATCATATCCCTATCAAACTATGTGATTAATCATATGTTTTTCTTCTGCATTTCTGTTTTCACATTTCTTTGGATGTGGATAGCATTCTTTCTCATAAGTTTCTCTGTATTCCTTTACCTTTTTTTATGCCTTTTTTTATAGCACCATAGTATGCCATTGTAATTATTAAAACTTTACACACACACACACACACACACACACACACACACACACACACACACTTCAATTAGCAAAAATCCTTCATACTCTTCTACCCTAAATCCTCCCAACCCCAAATGAGAACAAAAGAAAAATAAAGAGTTACACATATATATATGTGTGAATATATGTATGTGTGTATACACACATAGAACACAACACACACTCTCATTCTGTAGTTTGAATCCTATACACCTCTCTAGGATGTGGGTAGAATATTTAATAATGAGACCACTGGAATTGTAGTCTGTTATGCTGATCAGAGTTCCTAATTCTTTCAAAATTGCTTATCTTTACCATACTGTCGTTGTATTTCATCAATTCATAGAAGTCTTCCTAGGTTTCTCTGAAATCACCCCCATCCCTTAAACTACAGAAGTATCTGGTAACATTTATATACTGAAACTTTTTTTAGCTGTTCCCTAATTAATGTCAGACACCTTCAGTGTCCAATTCCTCATTGCTTAAAGAGTTATTAATATTTTTGTATGCCCTTATTTAGAATGTTTTGTTCAGGACTAGGATTTCTCTTACTTAACCCTCTAATTCTTCTTTCTTCTCATTCTTTCCTATTTTCCTTGTTCAGTGAAATATGTTTCTATATATATATATGTCTGTGTATAGGTATATTCTTCCTTCTGTTGAGTTCATATGAGAACGGGGTTCAAGTGCCAGCTGTTGCATCCCTTCTTCCTTGATTATGTAGAGTTCTACTTGCTTTGTGTTTTGGAATATTGTATTCCAAACTCGTTTTTTTTTTGGTAGCTACTGAATTGGATCATCTTGGCTGTGACCCCACAGGACTTCAATATTTTACTTTGATCAGGAAATTCTTGATTATAGTTCGAATGTTTATGAGAGTTTTCATTTTGGAATTGCTTTCAGGAGATGGCTGGTAAGTTCTTTCTGTTTCTACATTGCCTGCAAGTTTTAAGAGATATGAGAAGTTTTCATTTGTGATTTCTTGAAATCTGTATAGACTTTATTTTTGGTCTTTACTTTCAGGGAGTCTTTTTCTTTTAAACTGATATCTTCTGTCTTAGTGTCAATACTGTGTATTGGTTCTAAGGCAGAAAAGTGGTAAGAGAAAGGCAATGGAGGTTAACTGACTTCAACCCAGGGTTACACTGCTAGAAAGTGTCTGAGGCTAGATTTGAACTCAGGATCTCCCATCTTGATCAAAATCCCACCTTTGATATTGTTTTAGTATATCTTGTCTCATGCCATCATTAACTTTTCTTTTTGATTTATTTTAATTTCTAGACTCTTAATTCTTTCTTATTTTTCTGTACTTCATTTCTTTTCCACGTTTTTCATCTAGTACTCATTTCTTTTCTGACTGTTTCCTCTAGTGTATTGGTTTCATTTATAAAATTAACTCCCTTTTAAAACTTTGTCTTATCTTTTCCAGGAATTCTAGTTGAACTTGTTTCCAAATTATGTTTTGGAGACCTTTTCTTCTTTTGGGTTTATATCTGAAGTATCTCTATCATTATAATAGCTCTTTATGGCAGGATTTTTTTTTTCCTCATTCTTCCATCCTACTTTCTGCCTTTGTACTTTATCATAGGGCCAGAGTTTGTATATGTCTGTTGGGAGTGTCTGAGCTGAGCTTTTGTATCCTTTTGAGTTCTCTTTACCCTCATTGGGGTTATGAGTGCTTTGTTATTCCAGAATCTTAGAGACAGTTTAGATTGAGTATTTGGAAGCTTTTCAGTGCCTCTAAAATGGTCCTTATCCTGGACAAAATCTAATTGTGATCTTCTTGGTCTGAGCTCTGCAAGTTTCTGACCTGAGCTTGGATCTGAACCACAGTCATGTGGGGTTACCCCTAGTTGTAGTTCCATTAGATTGCTGCTTTCCTTTGGACTAGGATTCCTTCCCTGGTTATTATTCCCCTGCATACTTTAAACTGAGCTGGAGTCCCTGCTCCCTTCCTCCGATCAAAGCTTCTACTTGTTTCTAAACTGTTCTTAGCTTAATACAAAGTCTGGTGCCCATGACTACTCTTCATCTACAACAGCACATCCCTGAATTTGTGACTTGGTATTGGGTGGTGAATAATATAGCTGCCATTTGGCACCTGTTCTTAATACCCTACACACTCACCTGTGTGGGTCTGGGACCTTTTTTTGCCCTGATGCGCACAATGTTGGTCCTCTTTTAGTCTTTGCAGATCTATTTTCCTATACCAATCAGGGATGAAAAAAGTGGCTGATTTTTTTTTTCTTGAATTTCCCATTAATGATTCTGTCTGGTATATTTTCTAGGTCTTTGTGAGACAGTTACAGTAGAGATTTGGGCTTCTTGCTACTTTACCATCTTGGTTCTGCCTATCATCAGTCCCTTTATTGCCTAAATCTAATGACCTTTCCTTAGTACTAATCCTTCTTGATTGCTCTGTAGCATTTGACCCTTCTGATTACCTCCTCCTAGAACTGTTATTTCTAGGTGACACTATTATTAACTATATCTGATTGTTCCTTTTCTGTCTCATTTGTGAGATCTTCATTCATGTAACACCCCTAAGGCTTTGTCCTGGGCCTTCTTTGTTCTCTCTATTATTTCATTTATTGATCTTATCAGTTCTCATAGCTTCAATTGGGATTCCTTTCTGGAGGTGGCTAGTGGGTTCTTTTTATCTTTACTTTGTCTTCTGGTTCTCTGGAGTCAAAAAGACCTGAATTCAAATATGGCTTCAGACACTTAGTAGCTAAGTGACCCTGGGCGAATCACTTAACTTCTGTCTGCTTCAATTCCTTCAACTGTAAAATGAGGCATAATGGCTCCTACTACTTTGGGTTATTATGATGTTCAAATGAGATAATATTTATAAAGTGTTAATTAGGACAGTGCCTGGCATGCATAAATATCTATTATCTGTTATACTTAATACATGCTAGTTCTCTTCCCTTCTCATAGGTCTGGATATTTTTCATTTATGATTTCTTGAAACATAATGTCAGGGGGCTTTAAAATTTTTAAATTATAGTTTTTGTGGAGTCCAATGATTTTTACCTCTTTGACTATATTTCTTACATTTTTATTTAAACATTTTCAGACTTGATTTTTCTCTAACGTTTCTTGTTGTCTCATGAGGTCATTGATGTTTATTCTAATTTTTAGGGAGTTCATTTCCTGGGTAAGATTTATCCTTCTTTCTTCTTATGTGATTTTCCTCTTAATTCTTTCCTCCAAAGCTTTTATTTAATTTTAAAAATTCTCCAAAATTTTCCAAGTCTTTATGTAGTCTTTGTGGAAAATCCACCTTTGAGTCTGTTATGGAGTTTAGTTTCTTCTTCCAGGCTCAGTTTTTGTATATCTCTAAAGCTGCAATCATTTTTTGTATTATTCAGTGTCTTATTTGGTTTTCTCTTATCTTCAGGTTTATTTCCGGAGTTGGGGCTTTGAAACAGAACCAGACATTCCCCTCTGTTACTATTTTGGATAACTTGGTTGGCCTGGTATGGGTTCAATCGAGTTTGCCTTGGTTTCTGTTATGATCTCTACTCTCTTGAGTTAGGCCCTGTTCAATATTTGAAGGTTAGAGTGCTAAATATTGAGGATCCTCTTTGGCAACCCAGAACAGAGTACTAGAGACCTTGGAACTTTGGATCTTACCATTCTTGGTCTGGAAACTGCCCCCCTAGCAGTGATGACTTCTGTTTCTGATGGCTTCCAAGGCTCTTGCTGCTGTGGTATGTGGGAGCCTCTTACTCTTATTGTATCTCCATATAGAGCCTTGCAGTATCTATAAGGGTTTTTGGTTGGTCTTTGGTCCAAGTCAGAGCTGAAGCTGGCTTTGCTGGTATTTCTCTTTTGCTTGAGGTTTCTGGTTGACTGTTGCAGTTTTGGGGCAGAAGAAGTAATTTGCTGAAGTTTTACATTTGATTTCTTTTTATTTATGACTTTTAAAATATTGATTTCTTCTTCTTATTTGGTCCAGAGTGGATGTGTGGGAACTAGGTGATCTGCCTCTTGACCTAAAATGCTTTTCCAGTCTTCTTGCATTTTACTCATTTTCTTGCACTCTATGATCCAATCAGACTGGCCTACTTGCTATTTCTCTGATATGACACTATCTCCTGTCCCTGGAATACTGTCTCCTTACCCCCACCTTAGATTCCCTGAATTTTTAAAAAGATTCAGCTTAAATCCTACTTTATGCAGATCCCCTTTACCCAGCTGCTTTTACCTTCCTCTATAAGATTATTTTCTATCTACTGTCTCTATATCATGTACTCAGTTATCTTCATGTCCTCTTAGAATGTGAGGGCAGTCACTAATTTTTCCTTTCTTTGCTTTTTCTATGTGTAATACAGTACCTGGCATTTAATGAAGGCTTGATAAATGCCTGTTGAATGACTGTCTGGATATATAGATCTGGGAATCAAGCCAAGAGACTTCAAAAACCCTATTAGGTATCTTTATTAGTCTTTGTCATCTTGAATTTGTAGTCTTTGGTATAAAAACTCCTCTGTTTTTGGAGATACATCTGCTTTCTGTTTGAGTGACCTAATAATGCTATTGGGAATCCTGAGAGTAATATATGTGATGTTCTTTTTACTCTTGGAGTTATTACAATAGAAGTTTCTTGCCTTCTTGGGAAGTACTTTCTTTGTAAATATGTGTTGATGATTTTCCCTCTTACCAAGAAAGATAATGTGGAATAGCAGAACACAAGACTCAGTTTGCTTTAGTTCTGAGTAATGATCCCAGCTCTGCCAATAACATTATAATTGGTTTTCTACCATTGAAAAAAGCGTGTTCATATCCTTTGGCCATTTGGCTACTGGAGAATGGCTCTTGTTCTTATACATTCCTGACCTTGGAATGCTTTTCCTCTTCAATTCTACCTTTGACTTTCTCTAGCACACTTCAAGATTCAGTGCAGATCTTGCCCCCTACCATTTTGCAAGAGGACTTTCCCTCTTCAACTCAGCTGCTAGTGCTTTCCTTTGTGAGGACTTTCCTTATGTATCTTGGAAATAATAACTTTTTTTTTAGAAACTTGGTACAAAATCTCCCCCTCCATTTCTCTCTTTTTTTAAGTTTGCCTGCATTGGTTTTGTTTGTTGAAAAAAACTTTATAATTTTATCTAATGAAAATTGTCAGTTTTGTGTCCTGTATGATTCTTCTTCCCTTTTTAGTTTTGAATTCTTCTGTACTCAATAGTTCTTGAAAGGCAATTTCTTCCTACATCTTCTTTTTGCAATGTTACCTTTTGTTTCCAACTCAATATCCATTTACAACATATCCTGGTATATAGTGTGAGTTGCTGGACTGTACCTCACTCAGTTCTGCCAGACTAGTCTAGTTTTCCCAACAGTTTTATTCGAATTGTGGGTCCTTACTTCAGTACCTGGGGTCTTTGGATTTATTGAACACTGTGCTACTAGATTTGTTTGCTTCTCTGTGTCATATACCTAATATGTTCCTAAATTGATCTAGTTTTTAAAACACCAAATAGTTTGGATGAGTTTTGCTTTGTAGTATAATAGTTCAAAGTTTGGAACCCCCAATGAGATTCTTGTCTTTTTTCTCCCTCCAGATGAATTTTATTATTATTTCTTCTCATTCTATTAAGTAATACTGAATTCAGTAATTTGATATGGTGCTGAATACATAATATAGATAACATTGTCATTTTTATTATTGCCATAGCCTTCCATGAGTAATTAATTTTTTTCCATTATTTAGGCCTATCCATTTTTTATGGTGTTTTGTAGTTTTATTCATGGAGTTCCACCTGCCAGTAACTTTCTTTGTAGCTTTGGGCAAGTCATTTCTCTGGATATAAATTCTTTATTCATTTCAATTTAGTAAACATTTATTTGGTCTAATATATGCTAAACACTGTTCTATATTTGCATAAAGACCACCATTGTCATTGCCCTCAAAGAGGAGGCAGATGAAATTTAATTAGAAAAATATTTTTACCTATTCTGAAGCAAGGTACTGTTGAAAAACAAGGCTATAATTATATTTCTAATTCATAAAATTAATAAATAAGCTCTGTCCTTACATTGTAAGGATTGAGAGTTATAACATAGAGACATAAGTAGATACAAAGTAATATGAGGAGAGAGCATTCACAACTGGTCAGCAAAAGGAGATAATTGAATCTCAAAGGATGATAGGGAGAAAGGCCTTGAGGTGAGAAGGCATGTGGGACATCTTGTGCAACTATCTGACAGGAGATGAAGTCTTAAATTCTCAGAACAGATAATAGGCTGGTTGGTTGGAACATCAAGTGTGTGAATGGCATTAATGTGAAAGGGAGTTGGGGGTCCGGTTTTGTCAACTTAGAAGGGATCAGTTGAAGGAGTTCAAGTAAGGCAAAGATAACTTTCAATTAAAGAGCAGGCACGATTTTCCTACACACATCCACTTAGCCATAATGGACTGAAGAATACTGGCTCACAATTTAGGGCAATTTGGGGTTTATAAAGTGCTTTGTTAGGAAACTTGGTGGGCTATCTTTGTGTCTTCTCATTCTGAGTACTGCAGTGTGCACACAGTAGATTTGCTGAATGAATGAATCTTGAGATAGAATACAGTTCAAAATTTCTCAAGATTTAGAACTTGAAAGGATCATACAGTCTTCCCCCTTCCATTTTAAAGAAGCAAGCTGAGGCCCAGAGGGATTAAATAACTGGTCCATTCTCACACAGGTAATAAATTCTAGAGCTGAGATTCTAACCCATGTATTTTGGCTTCAGATTGTGTTCATTTTCCATTATCCTGTGATGCTTCTCTGTCGCCTTTTCATGTAGAATCTGATGAATACATTATTAGATATCAAGTAATTATTGAGTTTTCCTGACTTTCATATTATCCCTACTTTTTATGTGGACAAAAAAAAAATTGAAAGTGGGAGGGGGTGGAGGGAGATGAATGCAGAAGAGTCCTCAGCCAGGGGAAGAAACTGCTGCCCTGGTGGACATCAAGCCCAGGTGGTGGTGCTTTATAGGCAGCATGCTTAGCTGTTGATCATGGATAACTGTAGAATATCAAAACAGAGGATAAGAATTGTATGTGCCAGAAACCATGCCATGCATTAGGAATACAAAGACAAAAGATAGCCTTTGCCCTGAAGAAGTTCATATTCTATTGGGGAGTCAGCAACTATAAATAGCCAACTCCGTATAGGATAAATAGGAAATAATCAACAGAGGGAAGGCACTGGAATTAAGTGGGATCTAGAAAGGTTTTCTGTAGTGAGCAGGGTTTTAGTTTTTAGAATTGAAGGAGATGAGAGAAGATAGGTAGGAGATGAGGAGAGAGAGAAAGCATTTTAAGATAGTAGGGACAGCCAGAGAAGATGCTTGGGGTCAGAAGAGAACAAGTAATAGAGGAATGACAACACAACACCAGTGTTACTGGACTGCAGAATACATTTGAGTAGGGGGCAGATAAAGGTATAAGGAGACTAGAAAGGAATGTGTGTGGGGTCCTGAGGTTTGAATGGCCTTTTTACAGAAGAGGATTTTACATTTGATTCTAGAAGTGATAGAGAGCAACTAGAGGTTGTTTTTTTTTTTAAACCCTTACCTTCTGTCTTGGAGTCAATACTGTGTATTGGCTCCAAGGCAGAAGAGTGATAAGGGCTAGGCAATAGGGGTTAGGTGACTTGCCCAGGGTCACACAGCTGGGAAGTGTCTGAGGCCAGATTTACAAGTAGAGTTTTTTGAGAAGAGGGATGACATAGTTAGACTTGTGCCTTAATCACTTTCACCATAATGGAGGAAGAACTAGAATGGAGAGAGACTGGAGCATTCTGACCTGCCAGCAGCCATTGTAATAGTTGAAGCATATGGTGATAAGGGCTTGCATTAAGGTAGTATCAGAGGAGAGAAAGGGGAATAATTGAGACATACTACAGAGATAAAATTGGCAATAGCTTGGTGTGGATATGGGGGTGAGAGATAGTGAGGAATTCAAGATGAGTCCTACGTTGGGTTCCTGGGAGGATATCCTGGGAGGAAAGTTTGGAAAAAGGAGGGTTTGGGAGAGAAAGATAATGAGTTCTATCCACAGAGCCACCTAGCTGCCCCCATGTCTATTTTTTATATACTTCTCTATGTACATGCTACTTCACCTTGTTTGATTTTAAGCTTCTTGAGGGCAGAGATTGTTAAACTTTTGTGTTTAATTTGCTACACCTAGTATAGTGCCCCTGACTCATGATAAACATTTAATAAATACTTTTTGATTGATTGCTTTGGGTATTAAAGCAAAACTGTTTTCTACCTTTTTTGTCTTAAGGAATTATTTTTAGAGTAATTATACATGTGAAATACATGTATGATTTGTTAGAAGTGTAATAATAGGGCAGCTAGGTGGCTAGATAGAATACTAGAACTGGAGTAGGGAGACTATCTTCCTGAGTTCAGATGCGACCTCAGATACGTCTTAGCTGTATGACCCTGGATAAATCACTTAACCCTGTTTATCTCCATTTCCTCATCTATAAAATGCTGGAGAAGGAAATAGCAAACCACTCCAGTGTCTTTGCCAAGAAAATCTCAAATGGTTTCACAAAGAGTTGGACATGAATAAAACAAGCTAAACACCATCACAAGGGTTATTTGAATAATTGAGTTCCATCACTTATTAAATCAGCATTAAATGATTTAGATGATTATCCTATTATCATACAGCTTGAGATCTAGTTTTTCTTTAAAATAAATCAAAGTTTTCTTTGCAACTTATACTCTGCTCTATTTTAGTTAAATTCCTTTTCCTTCTTGTAATCCTTGATAAAATGAAAGATAGTTGTCTTGTTCTCTTAAGTAATTTCTTGAGCCTAAACATCCTTAGTTTTAGCAACTAATCATCATATTGTGTTTCCAAGATCCTTCAGCATTTTTATTGCCCTCCTCTGGGTCCTTTCTAGTTTATCAATATCCTTGTCAAAATGTGGCACATAGAACTATGTAAAATATTTCAGATGTTGTTGGACCAGAGTAGATTAGATCACCTTTCTAGGCCTAAACAACCTAAGATTGCTTCACCTTTTTTGGCTACTATATCAAACCATTGACTTACACTTATATGCAGATGTTTTTTGTTAAAATTGTGGTTAGACTGATAATATATTAATTAATTAGGTGGTTGCCAAGGATTTAATTTATAAATCCCAAAATGAATGACTAAAGTAAATGGAATTTATGGTAGTTTATTTACAATATTTACAATGGAAGGAAGATATTAAGGAGAGAGGGGGGGGGGGGAGGGGGAGGGGGAGAACGAACTCTGGCTTCTTTTGATACCAGTTAGAATTTAAAAGCCCTAGCCAGGGTAAGAGAGTCTCAAGAAGATGGGCCTTACCTGGAGGCTTCACATCTCTGGAAAGACGGGGTCACTAAGTCAGCTTTCACTCACCAACATTGACAGTCTAAAAGAAGTCTGGGTGTATGCCTTCTGATCAATCCTTAAGGGTCTGTCTTATATAGTTGCTCCTCCGAGTCAGTGCCCGAATCTCCGAATGACTGTCAGAATGTCTGAATCCGAATCGATGATCCCTTCTGCCTTTTGTTCCTCTTTTTAAAGATCTTTTTCTCTTGTGTCACCTCCCTTAAATTTTCACATCTTCCAATCACAGAAGACACTTTTCTCCAGGACTGCCCACTCTTTAGTTCTTACCTTCTCTGGTTAGATTATATCTTTTGGGTTACTTAGCACCCTTTTGTGGTTAATTTCACCTTTGGTTGTTACTTTTTGTAGTTAAAATCTAAAAATAGATTGTAGCTTACAATTCTAGCTTCACTATAAAGGAAGAGCTAAGTATCTTCATTGTTACAATCAGATTACAATTTTATCTTCACAATAAAGAAAGAGCTAAGTATCTTCATTGTTACAATCCGCAGATAGTTAAATCCGATCTTCACATTTTCCAATTAGCTACTATCTAGCTACGCTTCCCATATCTTATATTTTTGAACTTGCTTTTTAAAAAAATCTAAGAATAAGATTTAATGCTTCTCCCTATTAAAGTTATTTACATTTATATGTTGTATATGTGTACATATCTTTATTGATATCTTTTGTTTTTATATCATTTGCATTTCCTATTGTATCTCTTCTTTCCTTCCAGTCATCCCTTATAACAAAGTAATTTTTTTTAAATAGAAAAAGTTCAGCAGAACCAATCAACCCATTAATAAAAATCTGAGATATATTTTTTATGGAAGATAAACTAACAAGCTCTTTGGAGGTATACAAGCAGGGGCTGGATGACTACTTGTCAAGTATACTAGAGTGAGGATTCCTTTCATATATGAAATGGACTGGATTGTTATATCACAGCTTTATCCATTCTTCCCTTGATGGACAGCTATATTATATTAAGTTTTTTGCTACTACAAAAATTTTGGTGGACCTACACGACTGGGGACCAATGTGTATACTTTACCACTATGTAATGTTAACTCTGATTATTATTATTATTTTTAAATAAACATTATTTTAATTGGTCATTTCCAAACATTATTCATTGGAAACAAAAATAATTTTCTTTTCCTCCCCCCCTCCCCCACTGATAGCTGACGCATGATTCCAAGAACACTGGGTGTTCTTGACTCGAACCCATTTCCGTAACTCTGATTATTATTAGAGTTTCAACAAGATATATAGAACATAACTATATGTTATTTTTATCATTGACATTCTTAGACTATATATCAAGGAATGAAATCTCTGGAGCAGATGGTATTTGGTCATTTTAATCACTTTTCAGAATGATTGAATCAGTTCACAGCTCTATTGACATCAATGGTGTAACCCCTTCAACATTGACTATTCCCATCTTTTGTTGTTTTTGGCAAATTGCTGGGTGTGATTTTTCATTATTTTAACACATGTTTCTCTTAATGTTCAGAAATTTCTTTGAGGTGGTGTTTAATAGTTTGCATATTTTCTTTTGGGAACTGTCCTTTGACCAATTATTGATTGTGTAATGGCCTTGTCTTATATATTTATCTTAGTTCCATATGTAACTTAAATATTAGTTCCTTATCAGAGAGATTTGGTACAAAGAAAACCCCTCTTTCCCCCCATAACAGGTCTCTTATTATGCTGGTTTCATTGATTTGGCTTATATCATATTGATGTTAAGAGAAAGTGAGATAATAACATATGTAAAGAGTTGTTTTGCAACTTTTAGTTTTTACTTTAAAATTCTAATTAATTAATTAATTAGTTAGTTAAGAGTATTTTTCCATGGTTACATGATTTATGTTTTTTCCCTTCTCTCCCCCTCCCGGAGGCAACAAGCAATTCTTCTGGGTTTTACATGTGTCATTGTTTGAAACCCATTTCCATATTATTACTATTTGGAATAGAGTGATCATTTAAAGTCAGCATCCCCAAGCATATCTCCATCAAACCATGCGATCCATCATATATTTTTCTTCAGCATTTCTACTCCCATCGTTCTTTTACTGGATGTGGATAGCATTCTTTCTCATAAGTTCCTCTGGATTGTCCTGGATCATTGCATTGCTGTTAGTAGCGAAGTCCATTATATTCAATTGTGCCACAGTGTTTCAGTCTCTGCATACAATGTTCTTCTGATTTTGCTTCTTTCACTCTGAATTAGTTCCTGGAAGCCGTTCCAGTTTACATGTGTGAAAGGAAATTCTTGGTCCTCTTTGTCTATTCTGAATTTACACTTGTAAAAAGGGAATCCTTTATTCTCTTTGAAGAGTCAGAGTTAATGCTTAAAGTACCCATGCTTGCACTGGGTGGAGGAGCTCACAAACCACTTGGAGAGTTTACACCTCAGTCAGCCAGAGGTCTGTGGACTCTTTTGATAGGTATTCACCTCTCCAGAGGGTGATATTTGGAGGGTACACACCCTTAGCTGTGGACCTTCAGAGGCCTTTGATAAGAGTTGACACTTTCAGGGGGCAGCTGGGTGGCTCAGTGGACTGAGAGCCAGGCCTAGAGACGGGAGGTCCTATGTTCAAATCTGGCCTGATACATTTCCCAGCTGGGTGACCCTGGGCAAGTCACTTGACCCCCATTGCCTAGCCCTTACCACTCTTCTGCCTTGGAGCCAATACACAGTATTGACTCCAAGACAGAAGGTAAGGGTTTAAAAAAAAAAAGAGAGAGTTGACACCTTTAGAAAATGACAGATGTGAATCCCACAGACACTGCCCCCCGAGCAGTGCTAGACAATTTGGAAGCTGTGATTAGCCCCTGTGAAGAGGGAAGGAGACAAGAAGCCACTATAAAAGGCCCTCAATTTCTGAGGCAAAAAGGAAGTCGGCTTCAAGGAGTTGGACTTCAAGAAGGAAGTCAGGTTAAGGAAGGTTGGCTCAAGGAAGAAAGTTGGCCTCAGAAGTCACCTTCACCTTGAGTCATTGTTTTGACCTGCCTCTTGAGGGAACTTGGGTGAGTGAATAGTTGGCTGTCCTTTACAGACCTCTGGAGAGAGTTTTAATTCCATTTGAAGTTCAACAAGTCCTAGTTGAGACAAGCACCAAAGCAATATTTAGTTAGATAGGCTAAATACCTTCTCTACCTTTGTATTTATTGATTGTGGAGATAATTTAGGGTTGTGACTTAAAAATCTAAATTAATTGGTCACCAGGGAAAAAATCCCAAATAAAATACCCAAGTCAGTCTGGAAATTTATGGTAATTTTAATTAATATAGAGGGAAGGATTTAAGGAGAAAGAGGGAAGGAAGGTATAGGATTTCTCCCGCCTGGTCTGTGCCAGGGGAGGTCAAGATTTCTGCCACTAGGTTTCTGAAGATTAGAGACTTTCTAAGAGGATAAAGTTGGAAAGTAAAGGAGAAAAACTCAGCCAGAAACTCACCACCGAACCGGACAATAGCTATAGCCATGCCAAGTTGCCAAAAGGCCCAGCACGCTGCCACAGCTAACTAACTCTCAGCCGCCAAAAGGTACTGGAGAGAGGAAGTGATGCGAAATATAGACCTTTTACTTTTGTGTCCCCTCCTCTAAATTTTCATGTCTACTAAGCATATCAGAGGCTTTTCTCCAGAACTGCCCATTCTTTTGTTCTCATCTTCTTTGATTAGATTATGTCTTTTGAGTTACTTAACACTTCTTTTGGTAAGTTCACCTTTTGTTAGTTATTTAACCTTTTTGTGATTAATTTACCCTTTATAGTTACTTCACACCTTTTTGTATTAAGATCTTGAAATAGACTTACCTTAAAGTTCTAGCTTCACTATGAAGAACTATGTACCTTCCTTGTTCAATCAGGAGATTACAATTTCATCTTCTCCATAAAGTAAGATCTAAGTAGGGAGGAGTAATCTAAATTTCACACTACTTTCACCTCTTTTATAAATAAAAGCTATTAAAGTCATTTTCAACTTTGAACATCTATTTCAGTCAAACCATTTAAATTTAACCCTTACACATGGAATTCCTCCATTAATGAACATTATTCCATTCAGCACAATAGTATTCCATCACCAACAAATACCATAATTTGTTTAGCCATTCCCTAGTCAATGGACACTCCCTTATTTTCCAGTTTTTTGCCACCACAAAGAGTGTGGCTATAAATATTTTTGTACAAGTCTTTTTCCTTATTATCTCTTTGGGGGTACAAACCCAGCAATGATATGACTGGATCAAAGGGCAGGCAGTCTTTTAAAGCCCTTTGGGCATAGTTCCAAATTGCCTTCCAGAAGGTTGGATTAATTCACAACTTCACCAACAATGCATTAGTGTCCCAATCTTGCCACATCCCTGCCAACATTTATTATTTTCCTTTGCTGTCATACTGTCTGATCTGCTAGGTGTGAAGTGATACCTCAGAGTTGTTTTGGTTTGCATTTCTCTAATTATGAGAGATTTAGAACACTTTTT
This sequence comes from Monodelphis domestica, assembly GCF_027887165.1. Classification (NCBI taxonomy): domain Eukaryota; kingdom Metazoa; phylum Chordata; class Mammalia; order Didelphimorphia; family Didelphidae; genus Monodelphis; species Monodelphis domestica. The sequence goes on along the minus strand of NC_077229.1, from coordinate 73,722,298 downwards.
CATGTGCTTATTGATAGTTTTGCTTGCTTTATCTGAAAACTGCCTATTCATGTCTCTTGCTCATTTATCAATTGGGGAATGGCTTGATTTTTTTGTACAATTGATTTAGTTCCTTATAAATTTGAGAAATTAGACCTTTGTCAGAGGTTTTTTTTTTTTTTTTAATGAAGATTTCCCCCAATTTGTTGCTTCTCTTCTAATTTTGGTTGCATTGGTTTGGTTTGTACAAAACCTTTTTAATGTAATCAAAATCATTCATTTTACATTTTGTAATATTCTCTATCTCTGGCTTGGTCCTAAATGTTTTCCTTTCCCATAAATGACAAGTATACTATTCTATGTTCATCTAATTACCCATTCTGAATTTATCTTGGTTTAGGGTGAGAAATGTTGATCTAAACCTAATCTCTCCCATACTGTTTTCCAGTTTTCCCAGCAGTTCTTTGCAAGTTTTAAAATACCATATAAATGCTAGTTATTTGTGCAAAGGCTTTTCACTTTTGTATAATTAAAACTATCCTGTTTATCCTTCAAGATCTCCTGCCCTTTCTTTGGTTAATCCTTCTTCTAGCCTCGAGATAAGGGGTCCTGGGTTCAAATTTGGTCTCAGACACTTACTAGCTGTATGACCCTGGGCAAGGCACTTAATTCCAATTACCCAGCCCTTGCCTAGCTCTTCTCACTGTTCTGCCTTAGAATGCTTACTTAGTATTGATTCTAAGACAGAAGGTATGGGTTTAAAAAAAATTCTTGTAGCCAGTGCAAAAGGCATTTTATTTAATTTGTATCTAATTTTTATATGATTTTGAATAAACACTTTGAGGATTTTTTTTTGTAGTGTATCCTGCCTTAAGACTTTAATTTAAACCTAATTTTTGCCAAGCCATTTTTTAGTTTTTTTAGTCTTTCTTGTCAAATAAAAATGTCTTCCTCAGGTAATTTATGGATGTTCTTGGATTTATTGAACTCTGGATTATTAATGTTTTTCTGTTTTTGATATACTGCTTTTCTATATTTACTAATATTAAGTATTTCTGATGGTTACTGCTCTGTAATATGATTCAAAGTCTGGAAGTGTTATTCCTCTTTAATTTTTACTTTTTGAATTATTTCCTTTTAGATTTTATACCTTTTATTCCATCACATATTCTGTTATTTTATCTAGTTGTATAAATTGTCCTTTTAAATTAAAATCCCTTACCTTCCATCTTGGAGTCAATACTGTGTATTGGCTCCAAGGCAGAAGAGTGTTAAGGGCTAGGCAATGGGGGTTAAGTGACTTGCCCAGGGTCACACAGCTGGGAAGTGTCTGAGGTCAGATTTGAACCTAGGATGTCCCGTCTCTAGGTCTGGCTTTCATCCACTGAGCCACCCAGCTGCCCCCTATAAATTGTCCTTTTGATAGTTTGGTCTAACACTAAATCTGTAAAATTAATTTGATAGTATCTTACTTTGTGTCATATTGACCTGGTCCAAACATGTTCTGAATATCTCTCTAATATTTACATTGGGCTTTTAAAGAGTGTTTTTTACAAGTTTTAATTTGTATAAACCTTGCCTCTTTTTGTTATTTCCTTCCTGGATCTTATTACTGCTGTATAGAAATGCTGTTTATTTTTGTAGGAGTTTATATTCTTTTTTTTTTAAACCCTTACCTTCTGTCTTGGAGTCAATACTGTGTATTGGCTCCAAGGCAGAAGAGTGGCAAGGGCTAGGCAATGGGGGTCAAGTGACTTGCCCAGGGTCACACAGCTAGGAAGTGGCTGAGGCCAGATTTGAACCTAGGACCTCCCGTCTCTAGGGCTGACTCTTAATCCACTGAGCTACCCAGCTGCCCCTAGGAGTTTATATTCTAATAGGAATAGGGGGAGGAATACACACAGGGAGAGATACAGTCTCTACCTGGCTGCAGAATAAATGGCAAGGTGCCCATCTTGGGGTAAGGCCCTTGGTGAATTGAGTGCATTGATAGTTGGACAGAATGTGAAACATGATCTGAGGCAAGCTAGCTAGAGAAAGTTGTGAGTACCTTAACTTAAGTATGTTAAATTTTTAAAAATGCAAATGTGTAAAGACTGTTGTAGTGGATGGTAGGGTCTCTCCTCAGAGACAGCAGGAATCTTGCCCTGACAAACTTTATGACCCCCATTTACTTCTCTTTACCCAGGGCAACTCTAAGACTATGATAAGCAGAACAGTGGTTGATTTACATTGATACAGTGAATTTCCTTTCTGAGAATTCCCTCCTACTATGAAATCAGCAAAGAGTTTTCTGCAAGTCTACTTCTTTTCCTTGTAGCTTCAGTATCTTCACCTCTTAAAATGGAGGTGTTAGAACTCATGTTCTCTATTTTAAGGCCCTTTCACATTTGCTGATGTGTGCTTTCATTAAAATATGTTCACTGTGGACTATTTTATTTTTTAAAATAAAACCCTTCTGTGTATTGGTTCCAAGGCAGAAGAGCAGTAGGGGCTAGGCAATATGGGGGTCAAGTGACTTGCCTAGGGTCACACAGCTAGAAAGTGACTGAGGTCAAATTTGAATCTAGGACCTCCTGTCTCTAGGTCTGGTTTTCATCCACTGAACCACCCAGCTGTCCCCTTGTGAAACTATTTTAACTTGATCAAGTTGACCAGTTTTGTCCTGGGAGATGAAGTATAAACAGGATTTTTATAATTGTGTATATATGTGTAGTTCAAATATTCAGAGAACTTGAGTATCTTTGCCTTCTCAAACTTGTTTTTTTAATACATTTTCTTACTCTGATTTATTCAGTAGTATTTTGTTCAATCATAATGGTTTATGATGGGATTCACAGTTGAAATATTCTGTCTTGGGAAATCTTGGTTTTTAGTTTAGTATCATGATTTGGGATATGAATATTAGAATTCTGTGTGTGACCAACTTTAAAATAAAGTGCAAAAAACTAGGTTGACTAAAGCATAGTGCTTCTTTCTCTCTAGGCCCAAGTTTCTTTCATGGCAAAATCTGTAGATTGGACTTAAAATCTTTTATTAATTTTTTTATTTTTTAAAATTCAATTTTATTTTCAGTTCCAAATTCTCTTCCTCCTCCTACCTCTTCCCCATCCATGAGAAGACAAAAAAAAATACAGTATCCATATGAAAATATATTTCTGCATTATTCATCTAAGGTAATTTTTAATTTTAACATTCTTTGATTCTATAAAACCACTGAGCCTTGCAAGGGGCTTCATAAATTTATGTATAATTGAATTGCCCATAATGTCTTATTCAAGAGAAAAATAATTTTCAATTCCTTTTTCAGTTTGTGATTTTTACCTAGAATCTGAAAGTGCACAATACAAAAATATTTTCCACAGTTTAAGTGCCCTTATGTCAAACTTTCCAGTAAATAAATAAAAGAATTCTTGAAACATATTTCTCAATCGTTTGTACTTACTGGAATAGAGAGAAAAGTTGCCAGAAAGTCTCCAACCAGTGCTTTTTTTAGGGCTTAAAACTTCTCTTCCTCCTTTTCTGCACTTGCTTTCTCAAAAAGTTGGGGTTAGTTTCATGAATTATAAAGTAAATTATAATAACCCATTAGTCCCTGTTGGAATTGTTGAAATTTGTCAGTCATGTCCTGTGAGTCCTGTTTCCTGATCTAAAAGAGGGAAGCAGAAAAATAAATAAAACAGGAGGTGGAGTAGATCAAAACAAACATTTATTAAGCACCTTCTATACAGTTTTGCCCTCAAGGATCTAGATGATGTCAAAAGTCACTTTTAAATCTTATATTCCATATTCTGTGCTTTTCAGGCCCCTCCCATCTTTGACGTGTCTTTTGTAAGCTCTGACATTCTGTGTTCTAAAAATAGCTGTGCTTTAACTTTCTTTAGAATGTGGATCCAGTGGTGATATAATATACCCTATCATTCAGGAGAGAAGTGGCTTAAGATTTCTTCTAACCAGATGAGTTAGAAGTCTGCACTTATTTATGAAACACTTTAATGTGCAAGGTCTAATGCTGTGCAAGACATTACTAAGACTTCATTCTTACTGTCAAAAAGAGGGATAGGAATAGGCAAACAATTGCTGTTCAAAGTAGAGACTAAGGATGTAAAAAGATTAAAACAAAATGATGTATGAAATCCAAGGAAGTTTTAATTAGAAGGATATAAAACAATAATAGCTAGGATTTCTACCAAGGCAGCTACGTGGTACGCTAGATGAAGCTCTGCACCTGGAGTCAGGATTTCAATTCTAGGTGGCTTTGTGGATTGAGAACCAGGCCTAGAGATGGGAGGTCCTGGGTTCAAATGTGATCTCAGATGTTTCCTATTGCCTAGCTCTTACTGCTCTAATGCCTTAGAACCAATACTTAGTATTGATTCTAAGAAGGAAGGTAAGAGTTATTTAAAATAAAGTTCAATTCCTGCCCTAGACACTTACTAGCTATATGATCCTGGGCAAATCACTTAACTTTGTGTGATTCCTAGGTAAGTCATTTAACCCAGTTTGCTTCAATTTCCTTGACTGTAAAATAAAATGTAGAAGGAAATGGCAAATCACTCTAGGATCTTTGCCAAAAAAACCCCAAATGGGGTCACAAAGAGTTGGACATGACCAAAACAACCGAACAACAAAAAGAAAAAATCTTTAATACTTTGTTTGCAAAGCCTTTTACATGTTTCCATTTGATCCTCACAACAACCCTGAGAAGTAGTTGCTATTATTATCTATTCTATAGATGAGGAGAGTAAGGCTGAGAGAGTTAAGTGACTTACCTCAGTTACCTCGGGACCACACAATTAGTGTTTGAGGCAAGGTTTGAACTCAGATCTTTCTGATTCCAAATCCAGGACTATTTCTATTTTACCATGCTGCCTTTTTTCCTTCATGGGGGAGGTGGCATTTGAACTGGATCTTAAAGGACTAGTAGGATTTTAACTTGTAAGTGTGAGAATTAGATTTTAATGGGATACACACACATACGCATGGATATGTACATTTAAAAACAATCGTGTTCAGTATAGTAGAATGTGCTTGAAGTTATTATATAGAATGTTTGACCTAATCAGATACTGATTTTAAAGTTAGTGTTAGATTCTAAACATAGCATCAAAGTAATAATGTTTGTATTAATAACACCTCTTTGATATTTTCTGGAGCTATCAGTAATGAGATCTTTTGTGGCATAAAAGTGTTAATAGGAAAAAAGGTTCAATTTCCCCAATGCTGGCCTTTCCTTGGCTCTCTCCACAAATCATTCTTTTTTGATCCCAGTGGCCAGTAGGCTTTTAGCCCATCCAAAGAAATGGTGTGAGGATTTTTGGTTTATAAAAAAGGATACTATTCCTTGAAGCTCCTCAGGGAAATCAGGCTGTCCATGCTAATTGAAACACTAGTCTGGCTAAAGAGCGTGTTATGTGAAGGCAGAGTTGGGGAAATCTGTCTAGAAGATTTGATACATGTGGTCTTGTGGGTAGATCTTAAGACTTGAAGTCAGGAAGACAATATTCCAAACTAACCTGTCACACTTGCTGACTGTGTGATCCAGGACAAGTCATTTTAGCATCTCTAAGCTTCACTTTCTTCATCTTTAAAATGAAGCAGTTGGACTATATAGATGGCCTTAAGGTTTCCTTCTAGTCCTAAATGTATGATTCTATGTTCTTGTGATGCTGTTAGTTAAAAAAAAAGATTTGCACTAATTGTTTTTTTGAGATCCTTTTCAGTTCTAATATTCTATGTACTATGTTAATTAATAGCTTTAAGTAATTCTTATCTTTATGTTGCTTTAAGGTTTAAAAAGGTTTTTTTTTTTTTTAAGGTTTTCTCACTTTAGCTGCCCTGAAAGGTAGGTACCTGGTATAAGTACTGTTATGGGTCTTGGAGGTCCCTTTCAGCCTAGGTCATCATTTGTCTTGATGGTTGATCTCACCTGTGGAGTAGCTGGGTCTTTGTGGGAGTTTTCTTTTTTCCCATACATCCTTTCCATTTGACACATAAGCATCTTTTATTTGTAAGCATTAATTAAATTCATAGCACACTGATGATGTAAGCATTACACCGATTTCATGGGTGGGGACCTATGTACAATAGTAAGAATAGCTTTTAATTTCTAGGCATAGATAAAAGAGGAATTGAAAGAACTTGGATCTTAACCTATATCACTGGCTTCTAAATCCATTTCTGCCTTTGGAATGGCTAGATGACCTAGGGCAGGTTGACAGGTCTTTTAAGATCTCCATTTCCTCATCTGTAAAATGAAAGAATTGGACTAAATTATTAATAAGCTCCTAAGAGAGGGAACATTGATTGAATAAACTTACATGACAGAATAGACTTTGACAACTCCATTTTCCTTTCTTTGCCTTTCAGGATTGATGGCTGAACTTATTTATTGTTTGGTCTTTTGTAGTTTTAGTATTGTTCTTATTTTTCTCATAGTAATAATCTCTGAAATTTTGTATTTATCCCATCCCTATTCCAGAATTCAAACTTCCCAAAACATCCCACACCACTCCTCCCTTCCACTGTTATAACTAAAGACTCACTTCATATGTGACTGATAAAAATAGATCATTTGCTTTATTATTTCTTGATGTCTCATGGAGTTAGCTTCTTCTTGCCCAATTCTACTTTTTAAAGGATTATTTTCTTCAATGAGCTTTTGTACCACTTTTTCCATGTGTTCAATTTTGAGTTCTTCAGTGGATTTTTGTGTCTTTTTTACCATTGACCTGTTCTGTTTTTTAAGGTATTTCCTTCAGTATTTTTTTTTGCCTCCTATACCAGACTTTTTGTTTTTTTAATCCTTACCTTCTATACAATACAATACTGTGTATTGGTTCAAGGCAGAAGACTGAGTAATGGGGATCAAATGACTTGCCTAGGGTTACACAGGTGAAAGTGTCTGAAAACAGATTTGGACCCAGGACCTCCTGTCTCTAGGCCTGATTCTTAGTCCACTGAGCTACCTAACTGCCCCCTCCAAACTGTTGACTCTTCCCCCCCCATAATTTTCTTGTATCATTTTCATTTATTTCCTCACTTTTCCCTCTACCTTTCAAATTTGATTTTTAAAATCCACTTTTGAGCTCTTCCAGAAACTCTTTTGGGGTTTGAGACCAATTTTCATTTTTCTTTGAGGCTTTGGACATGGCTGTTTTGACTTTATTGTCTTCTTCTGAATTTGTGTTTTGAACTTCTCTGTCACCATAGTAACTTTATATAGTCATGTTCTTTTTTGTTGTTTGCTCAGTTTTCCAGCCTATTATTCTTAAGATAAGGTTGGACTCTTTTCCTGGGGTGGATGGTCACTGTTCCAAGCTTCAGATTGTTCATGTAGCTACTTTCAGAGCTAGTTCTAGGGGTCTTTAAGTTTTCAGTCCTTTCAGTGGTATAATCTAAGGAGAGGTATGTTGACTACTCCCATGGCCTATGCTCTTTATGAATGACCACCACAAACACTCTTTTCTGCACTGGTACTGTGAATGGGATTCCTGCTTCCCTGAAGCTGCAAACTCTGGTGTGTTCTAGAGTTCCCTCTTATACTGAGATTGCAACTAATATCTGCTTTGGGGCAATGTAACAGAGTTCTAAGCCCAGTGCTAGCAAAAGGACCTATGTAATCTCCTTCTGACCAGTTGTCTGTTCCCTTTACCATCTGAAAGTAGGCCATTTGCAAAGAACTCTCATCTCCCTTTTTCTTTACCTCATAACCTCCATTTTCTTTCTCCTCCACCTTCTCTTTTTACAAAGACTGATAAAGAGGTGACTTTTCTTGCTTGTACTTTGTTTGCCTATATGTTTGATCCCATCCCCTACTGACTTCTGCAGGAGATTGTCCCCACTATCATCCATTTCCCCCTCCCCTCTTTCATATCTACTTTTTCTCATCCTCTCTCCCTTTATCTTTGTCCCAATACCTGGCTTCCAAGCTCATCACTTATTTGAAACTGTCCTTTTCAAAGTCAAAAGAGTCAATATGTAGTAGAAAGAGTGTTGACTTTGGAGTTAAAGGACCTGTGTTCAAATTTAACACCTCTGCCTCTTGTTAATAACGCAGCAAGTCACTTAATCTCCCCTGGTCTCATGTTTTCGACTGTCCTGAGAGTTTTTCTTTTTGTGTTCTACATTCTTTCAGGAGTTCACATGAATCCAATTATCATCTCTATTCAGATGACTCCCAGATCTTTATTTTCAGTACTAGGCTCTCCTGAACAGTTGGAAGGAATTTCCAAAGAGAAAAATTCTACTACCTTTCAAAGTAGCTCTTTCCATTCTTGAATATTTCTAATTGTTAGGAAATTTTCCCTAATATCAAATCTAAATTTACCTCTTTGTAATACCTATTATTTCTGGTTCCACCCTTTGTTACCAGGCTAAACAAGCCTTAATTCCTCTCCACCTGAAAGCCTTTCAGATACTTGAAAACAATTATTATAATCTTCCCTGAGTGTTCTTTAAGCTAAACAACCTCAGTTCTTCAACCCTTTCTGATGTGACATGGTGTCAGGGACTTTCACCATCTTGGAAACTCTCTGTATTTTCAATGTCCTTCTCAAACAATTGTGCACAGGACTGAATCTATTATTCTAGATGAGGTCTAATAACAGCAGAGTTTACACAGTATATTTTATAGTTTCTCTTCCTATTCTTGGGAGCTTATGGTTGCCTTCTTATGGCCCATGTCCAAAACCATATCACACTGCTAACTCAGTGTTGAACTCATAGGCCCCTGAAATATTTGTATCTTTTTCAGAATAGCTGATGTCTATCCATACCCCAACCCTCTTATACTAGTGAAGTGAAGTTGATTTTTACACTAAAGTGTAAGACTTTACATTTATCCCCATTGAATTTCATCTTACTCTATTCAGACCAATGCTCTAACCTTTCAGGATGCTTTTGGTCTGTCTTAACCTTTTATCTTTTAAAAGAGAGCAGCTTCTATGGCTTCATTCAAGACATTTATTCAGATGATAGAGAGGGTCATATACATATCCCTGGGATACTCCACTGAAGGCATCTTGCTCTATGGCCTTGAAGTATCTCAGCTATTCTTTGAGTATAACCATCCAACCAATTCTGAATCCTTCTGGGCCAACCCTGACCTCTTAATTTTTCTCAACTAGACTAGTATAAGATACTTGTCATAAGATTTAATTAAATTTGGGTCAATTGAGTTGATAGCATGTCCCCATTTCCTTTATCTGCTGGTTTAGTAGAGAGAGTTGTTTGGTGCAGCCAAAGGAGCCTTGGCTTTGGAGTCAGAGGACTTGTTAACTGCCCATATGACACAGGCAACCTAATGGTTCAGCCTTAGGTTATTTTTCTGTAAAATGGGGAGATCAGACCCCAGTGGTTGCTTATTACCTCCAGGATCAAAGATAGACATATTTAAAGCTTTTCTCAACCTGGTCCAGCCTATTTTCTGGTATCATACATTCCTTTGTGCTGTTTCTCCTAGCTGGTGCTCTATCTCCTATTTCTTTGTGACTGGTCTGTCCTCTAGATCTGTAATCTGTTACTTCTTCACTTCTAGGAGGCATCTAGGTGATACAGTAGAAAGTACAGTAGGTCTGGAAGACCTGTTTTTCAAATATGACTAAAGATACTTAGCAACAAGCAAGTATTTGGCAAGCCTTACTCAACTTCTGTTTGCCCCAGTTTCCTCAGTTGTAAAATGGGGAAAATAATAGCACATATCTCTCACATAACTCCACCTTTGTGAGGATCAAATGAGATAATATTTGTAAAGTTCCCAGCACATATTAAGTTCTATATAAATGCCAATTCTTTTCCCTTCCACTCTCAGATTTCCTTATGTTACCAAAGTTCAGCTCAAGTGTTACCTTATACATGATCTATCTTTTCTACTCCCTGTCTCCCTAGTTGTTCTCCATACTCCATGCCCTCTCCCCCTAATATCACCTTGTATGTATTTTGTATGTCTTATGTTCCTTTTTGTCTCTCCCAGGTAAAGTTTGCCTCTGAGGGCAGGGGTTATTTTCATTTTTGTCTTTGTTTTCCAGGCCAGGTACCCATGATAGGCACAGTCTTGCTTGTTTGTAGGTTTTTTGTTTGTTTGTTTGTTTTTGTTTTTTAAACCCTTACCTTCTGTCTTGGAGTCCAAGGCAGAAGAGTGGTAAGGGCTAGGCAATGGGGGTCAAGTGACTTGCCCAGGGTCACACAGCTGGGAAGTGTCTGAGGCCAGATTTGAACCTAGGATCTCCCATCTCTAGGGCTAGCTCTCAATCCACTGAGCTACCCAGCTGCCCCTTGTTTGTAGGGTTTAAAGATGCTTTGTGTGATCTCATTGGGTCTTGACACTGCACTGTGAGTTAAGTATTATAGGTAGTTATTTCCATTTTAATGATAAAGAAACTAAGGCTTAAAGAATTAATTATGTTTTATGGAAGAGGAATCTAAGGCCTACCTAAAGAAGGAAGGTAACTTTACCATGGTTAAGTGGTATTAGTTACTGGCAGAGTGGGAAGTAGAATTAGAACACGTGACTAAATGTTTACTAATTGTTGCTTCTTCCCAACTTTTGTTACCCTAGTTCAGTTGCTAGAGACAAATGCAGATATGTGACATGTTAGTCAAATTAATTGAGATTTCTAAAATTAATGCTCAATTTACATAAGGGTTTTTGGGAAACATTTTATACGCTTTAATTTTAGGAACTTTTATTTCTTAACTCTTTTTGGCTTACAGAGTCAAACTTGAGACGGCCCAATCATTGTTCTCTCAAGTAATCTCAGGAGATGAGTATTGTCTCCAGGGGATATTTCTCTGGAAGGATGCATTCTGTACACAGGACATGCTGACACACTGGCCAGACACTGGCAAAGCCTTCTTATGAGCAATATGCTATGGTATGTCATGGTGTGGTACCCTGGGGAAAAGTGATATTGCTTGATGCACCCATTCATCGCTGTCAGAGAGCCTGGCTTTATGGGAGAGTAATTCAGTATAGAGAGGAAAGCCAATGTATCTCAGACTTGTGGGCAATGTGGAATCCTGCCATGTGGCAGTTCCAGGGTGGGTTGGTTACAGAGGGGCAAGTGAGGAAAGTGGTGGTTATGGTTATAGTGTTTCCTGTGTGTGTGCAGTTCAAACCAGGTTTGAACTAGTGTGAATTCCTTTTCCTGGTTGGTGTTTCTTTTTTGGTAAGATTTTTCAGGAGGAGAGAGAGAAGGGAAGAATTAAGAACTCAAAATAAAAAAAAAATTAAAATTATGTTTACATGTAATTGAGGAAAAATAAAATAATTTTTAAAAATTCTCTTTCTGTTCTTGTGCCTGTAGGAGAAATGGGATGGGGGTGGGGGTGGGGATGTATTGTGCTTCTATTTTAATTATGAAACTTTAGGGTCTAAAATCATGCTCTAAAACTACAAATGGGATTATAAGAACATAGTTTCTTTATGTTTAAAATGAGAAGTTTGGAATAAGTAATTTCTTTTTGAAAATCAGTTTTATTGATATCTTTAATTTTTATATCACATTTCTCTTACCCTATCCTTCCAGAGTAAAGCAAATCCATTGTAGTAAAGTCACATAGTACTTTTTACATGTATTTGATCCACACAATTCCTTTTTAAATAGATAGTGTATGAGAATTATAACTCATTTTATAGATGAGAAAACCAGGATTCAGAAAGCTAAAATGTGCCTTGACCAAGACCATTTGAGCAGTAAGTGGCAGGGCTGGGTTCCTCGCAGGCCCCACTGCTGAGCCTTCACTCCCTTTTTCCCCACACCCGGCTGATGTTAAAAACTCTAAGAGAGGTTACAGATGCAATATGTGCAGTTCATTGATTTCTTGCCCAGTGCTACAGAGAAGATTTTTGGAGGAGTAGGGACTAAAAAGAGTTCTCTTGCTTTTTAGTGTGGCGAATGTAAAATTATTTTAATTGCTATCAAGTATTTTTAAAAAATTACAAGAGATTTCTGTTGCTTTCTATCTATCCTGGATCTTCAGTAAGTTACTTTTGAATTAATGTGGGCAGCCTAGATTTATACAAATTAAAAAATATATGTTTGGGAATCTGGTTTTGTTACTGCAGAAGATGTACTTCTCACCTGACATAGGGAATCATTAAATGTGTGTGTGTGATTGTATTTGTTGCTCTGTTGCTAAAATGAATGTCGTGGTTCATCATTGAACTTAAGACCTCCTACAGTAGCCTTTATTGTGAGTGAGCATAGTTTTTTAGTGCAGCTGCAGAAAGCTGAGCTTTGTGGAAGCTGTGTTAGAGTTTAAAATTATTTTATTTGGTCAAATTCAAACATTATTCATTGGTTACAAAAATCATATTCTATTCCTCCCTCCCCTCCCTCCACCCCTCCCATGGCTGATGTGGAATTCCACTGGGTATTACATGTATCCTTAATCAGAATTCATTTCCATGTTGTTGGTGTTTGCATTAGGGTGTTCATTTAGAGTCTACATCCCCAATCATATCCCCTCGACCCATGTCATCAAGCAGTTGTTTTACTTCTGTGTTTCTACTCCCTCAGTTTTTCGTCTGAATGTGGATAGTGTTCTTTCTTATAGATCTCCCGGGGTTGTTCAGGAACACTGCATTGCCACTAATGGAGAAGTCCATTACATTCGATTGTACCACAGTGTACCTCTGTGTACAATGTTTTCCTGGTTCTGCTCCTTTCCCTCTGCATCACTTCCTGGAGGTTGTTCCAGTTCCGAGGGAATTCCTCCACTTTATTATTCCTTTGAGCACAATAGTATTCCATCACTAACATATACCACAATTTATTCAGCCATTCCCCAATTGAAGGGCATCCCCTCATTTTCCATTTTTTTTTGCCATCACAAAGAGTGCAGCTATGAATATTTTTGTACATGTCTTTTTCCTTATTATCTCTTTGGGGTAAAAACACAACAGTGCTATGGCTGGATCAAAGGGTAGACAGTCTTTTATCGCCCTTTGGGCATAGTTCCAAATTGCCCTCCAGAATGGTTGGATCAATTCACAACTCCACCAGCAATGAATTAGTGTTCCCACTTTGCCACATCCCCTCCAACATTCATTACTTTCCTTTGCTGTCATGTTGGCCAATCTGCTCGGTGTGAGGTGATATGTCAGAGTTGTTTTGATTTGCATCTCTCTGATTATAAGAGATTTAGAACATTTTTTCATGTGCTTATTAATAGTTTTGATTTCTTTAACTGAAAACTGCCTATTCATGTCCCTTGCCCATTTTTCAATTGGAGAATGGCTTAATTTTTTGTACAACTGGTTTAACTCTATAAATTTGAGTAATTAGACCTTTGTCAGAGGTTTTTGTTATGAAGATTGTTTCTCAATTTGTTGCCTCCCTTCTAATTTTAATTACATTGGTTTTGTTTGTACAGAAACTTTTTAATTTGATGTAGTCAAAATTATTTATTTTATATTTTTGTGACTCTTTCTAAGTCTTGCTTGGTTTTAAAATCTTTCCCTTCCCAAAGGTTTGACAATGTATACTATTCTGTGTTCACCTAATTTTCTTATAGTTTCCTTCTTTATGTTCAGGTCATTCACCCATTCTGAGTTTATCTTGGTGTAGGGTGTGAGGTGTTGAACCAAACCTAATCTCTCCCACACTGTCTTCCAATTTTCCCAGCAGTTTTTATCAAATAATGGATTTTTGTCCCCAAAGCTGGGGTCTTTAGGTTTGTCATAGACTGTCTTGCTGAGGTCATTTACCCCAAATCTATTCCACTGATCCTCCTTTCTGTCTCTTAGCCAGTACCAAATTGTTTTGATGACCACTGCTTTGTAATATAGTTTGAGATCTGGGACTGCAAGGCCACCTTCCTTTGTATTTTTTTTTCCATTATTTCCCTGGATATCCTTGATCCTTTGTTCTTCCAAATGAACTTTGTTATGTTTTTTTCTAATTCAGTAAAAAAGTTTTTTGGAAGTTCCATGGGTATGGCACTAAATAGATAGATAAGTTTGGGTAGGATGGTCATTTTTATTATGTTAGCTCGTCCCACCAATGAGCAATCAATGTTTTTCCAATTTTTTAGATCTAGTTTTAATTGTGTGGAGAGTGTTTTGTATTTGTGTTCATATAGTTCCTGTGTTTATCTTGGCAGATAGATTCCTAAGTATTTTATATTGTCTCTGGTGACTATAAATGGAATTTCTCTTTCTAATTCTTGCTGCTGAACTGGGTTGGAGATATATAGAAATGCTGATGACTTATGCGGGTTTATTTTGTATCCTGCAACTTTGCTAAAGTTGTTGATTATTTTGACTAGCTTTTTGATTGATTCTCTAGGATTCTTTAAGTAAATCATCATATCATCCGCAAAGAGTGACAGCTTGGTCTCCTCATTGCCAATTTTAATACCTTCAATTTCTTTTTCTTCTCTAATTGCTACTGCTAGTGTTTCTAGTACAATATTAAATAGTAAAGGTGATAATGGGCATCCTTGTTTTACTCCTGATCTTATTGGGAAGGCTTCGAGTTTATCCCCATTGCAGATGATGTTTGCTGATGGTTTTAGATATATACTGTTTATTATTTTTAGGAAAGGCCCTTCTATTCCTATACTTTCTAGCATTTTCAATAGGAATGGGTATTGTATTTTATCAAAGGCTTTTTCTGCATCGATTGAGATAATCATGTGATTTTTGTCGCTTTGCTTGTTAATATGGTCAATTATGTGGATGGTTTTCCTAATATTGAACCATCCTTGCATTCCTGGTATGAATCCTACCTGATCATAGTGGATAACCCTTGTGATGACTTGCTGGAGTCTTTTTGCTAGTATCCTATTTAAGATTCTTGCATCTATATTCATTAGGGAGATTGGCCTATAGTTTTCTTTCTCTGTTTTTAATCTGCCTGGCTTTGGGATCAGTACTATGTTTGTGTCGTAAAAAGAATTTGGTAGAACCCCTTTTTGGCTTATTCTGTCAAATAGTTTGTATAATATTGGGATTAGTTGTTCTTTGAATGTTTGATAGAATTCATTTGTGAATCCATCTGGACCTGGGGATTTTTTCTTAGCAAGTTCTTTTTTTGGCTTGTTCAATTTCTTTTTCTGATATGGGGTTGTTTAGGTAATTTATTTCTTCCTCTTTTAGTCTAGGCAATTTATATTTTTGTAAGTATTCATCCATATCACCTAGATTGCTATATTTTTTGCCATATAATTGGACATAGTAGTTTTTAATGATTGCCTTAATTTCCTCTTCATTAGAGGTGGGGTCTCGCTTTTCATCTTGGATACTGTCAATTTGTTTTTGTTTTTGTTTTTTTAATTAGACTGGCTAGTGCTTTGTCTATTTTATTTGTTTTTTCAAAGTACCAGCTTCTAGTTTTATTTATTAAATTAATAGTTCTTTGACTTTCAGTTTTATTGATTTCTCCTTTGATTTTTAGGATCTCTAATTTAGTCTTCATCTTAGGATTTTTAATTTGTTCACTTTCTAGTTTTTTAATTTCCATGACCAATTCATTGACCTCTGCCCTTCTTAATTTGTTTATATATGAACTCAAGGATACACATTTCCCCCTGCATACTGCTTTGGCTGTATCCCATAGGTTTTGAAAGGATGTCTCACCATTGTCATTTTCTTCAATGAAGTTTTATTGATTGTTTTTACAAATCGTTCTTTAACTAGCCAGTTTTGGAGAATCATATTGTTTCATTTCAAATTAATTTTTGATTTATCTCTCCATATGTACCTTTACTAATTATTATTTTCATTGCATTGTGGTCTGAGAAGGTTGCATTTATTATTTCTGCCCTTTTGCCCTTGTTTGCAATGTTTTTGTGCCCTAATACATGGTCAATTTTTGTGAATGTACCATGTGCTGCTGAAAAGAAGGTGTATTCCTTTTTGTCCCTGTTTATTTTTCTCCACATGTCTACTAACTCTAATTTTTCCTAAGATTGCATTTGCTTCTCTCACCTCTTTCTTATTTATTTTTTGGTTTGATTTATCTAGTTCGGATAGAGGAAGGTTCAGATCTCCCACTGGTATAGTTTTTCTGCCTATTTCATCTTTGAGCTCCTCTAGTTTCTCCTTTAGAAATTTGGATGTTATGCCATTTGGTGCATACATGTTGAATACAGATATTTCCTCATTGTCTATACTGCCTTTTATCAGGATGTAATTACCTTCCCTATCTCTTTTAACTAGATTTATTTTTACTTTGGCTTTGTCAGATATCATGATTGCGACTCCTGCCTTCTTTTTATTAATTGATGCCCAATAGATTTGGCTCCATCCTCTTACTTTCACCCTATGTGTATCTATCTTCCTCATGTGTGTTTCCTGCAGATAGTATACAGTAGGGTTTTGGATTCTAATCCACTCTTTTATTTGCTTGCTTTATTTGCTTTTATTTATTTGCTTTATTTGTTTTATGGGTGAGTTCATTCCATTCACATTCAGAGTTATGATTACTAGCTGTGTATTTCCCAGCATTTTGATTTCTATTCCTGGTCCTGCCTTTTCTTCTTTCACTATTTCCTTCTACACCAGTTTTTGTTCATAATCATTCCCCCTAGTTCCCACCCTTATTTATTTCCTTTTGTACCCCCTCACTTCTAATCCCTCCCTTATTTTCACCTTCAGTCTTTTTAAAGCCCCCCACCCCCACCCCCTGTACTGCTTCCCTCCCCACCAGTCCTTTTTTTACCCTTCTCTTCCCCTAGAGGGCGCAAATCTATTCTCTGCCCCAATGGATTGGATTGTTCTTCCCTCTTTGCATCAGTTCCAAAGCATGTAAGAGTTGAATATTTCCTATCTCCAACCTCTTTACCCTTCCAGTGTATCGAAGTTCTCCCTCCTTCCGCCATGAGCTACTTTGTGACATATCCATATCAATTTACCCCCATTTGTTTCTTTTCCCATTTCTTTTAGTATTAGCCTCTTTTTTTTTTTTAGTTCTGGTTGTGTGTGTGTGTATATATATACACACACATATATATACACACATATATACATACATGTATATGTATTTATGCATGCATATATCTATATACCTATTTATGTCTTGTGCTTTCATCCCATACAGTTTGTCACTGTTCCCTCTAAGTGTAATTCTTCTAACTGCCCAGGTGATAGCAACAGTTTTGAAGAGTTACTAATGACCTATTTTCTTATAGGGATACATATTTTAACTTATTGAGTCTCTTAAAAAATTTTTTTGTTGTTTTGTTTTGTTTTTCTTTTCCCCCTCTTTTTAAATTACCTTTTGATATGATTCTCTTGAGTTCTGTGCTTGGACATCAAATTTTCTGTTCAGGTCTGGTCTTTTCTCTACGAATGCTTGGACTTTCTTCTGTTGTATTGAATGGCCATACTTTGCCCTGTAAGAATATAGTCAGTTTTGATGGGTATTTGATTCTTGGTTGTAGATCTAGTTCCCTTGCTTTTTGGAATATCATATTCCATGCCTTTTGGTCCTTCAGTGTGGATGCAGCCAGATCCCGAGTTATCCTCACTGTGTTTCCGTGGTATTTGAATGGCTTCTTCTTGGCAGCTTGTAATATCTTTTCTTTGGTCTGATAGTTTTTTGAGTTTGGCTATAACATTCCTGGGTGTTGTTAATTGGGGATTAAATACAGGAGGTGATCTGTGGATTCTTTCAATCTCCACTTTCCCCTCTTGTTCTAGGATATTGGGACAGTTTTTCTGAATAATTTCCCGTAGTATTATGTCCAGGCTTTTTCTTTTGTCACGGTCTTCTGGTAGACCTATGATTCTTAAATTGTCTCTTCTCGAATGATTTTCTAAATCGTCTGTTTTGTGAATGAGATGCTTCATATTTTCCTCAATTTTTTCATTCTTTTCATTTTGTTTTATAGTGTCCTGCTGCCTTGTGAAGTCACTTAATCCCAGTTGTTGTATTCTGTTTCTTCAAGACTGGATTTCATCCCTGGCTTTTTGGTCATCCCTTTCCTTATGGTCTGATTTTCTTTGGAGGTCATCTTTCATCCTCTTTACCTCGTCTTTCATCTCCTTTTTCTCATCTTTCATCTTCTTCACCTCATCTTTCATCTCCTTTGCCTCATTTTCCAGCTGGTTGATTTTGGCTTTCAAGACACTATTTTCTCATTTTAGTTCAAATGCCTCTGTTTCCAGATGACTTATGTTAATTTTTAAGTTCTTTTCCTAATTGTCTTCAGCCTCTCTTAATTGTGTTTTGAGTTCTTCCACAGCCTGTATCCAATTCGCTGGGATTTCTGATTTATCATTTGCTGATCTATCCCCCTCTGTTCTGTTTGCCGAGTAGAAGCTGTCTGTTGTAGTTTCTTTCTTCTTTTTCTGTTGTTTCCTCAAATTCACCCCTTCTTTACTCCCTGTATTTGTCTGTGCTCTTGCTCCTCTTTTTTTTTGGGGGGGGTCTTGGGGGCTTCTGTTAGTCTCCCCTCTTCGAGCTTTAACAGGAGATCTCTCAGTGTAGTCTCTGCTGGAGGTTTGTTGGGGTTTGAGCTTTCCTGTCCTCTGGAGGCTTTTGATTGGGTTAAAGTCCAGAAGTCAATGAGGATGGGTGTGGAGCCTTGGCTTCCCTGAGTTCTGGAGACTTTTGATGGAATTAAGTTCAGCTTAGTTGGGCTGGGCGTGCTCTGAGTCCAAAACTTCTTGGAAGGCTGGAGCAAATGTGGAGGATCTCCACGGTTCTGACCAGGCTGCCAAGTCTATGCTCCCTCTCTAGCTCCTTCCCCGCCATCTGTGTTGGACGCTCTGAACTTATCACAGCCCTGGTTGCAATGTAAGCCCTCCAGACCAGTACTTTTGCCCTCCCGGACGTTCTCGCTGCAGCTGGAGTCTGGGAGTCTCTGCAGTCTGGATGGGAGAGGGGATGGATCCTGGGACCTTCCTTCTGTCTTTTCCTTAAACCTGAGTGTTCTCAGATTCCAGCTTTTTTTTGTGGGGGGTCGTGCCTTTTGAATTAAGTCCAGCAGGAGGGTTACTTTGCTGTGTCTTGTTGTTAAATTTGTTTTTTAGTCCCCTCGGAGCATTCAGTTTGTGATCGGTTAGGAAGGGTATTCAGAGGTCTGAACTTCTGCTCCTTCTAGGCCTCCATCTTCTCCTCTCCTTCTTATAAGAGTATTCTTCCCCTCCCCTTCCTTTGTGTATATTTGTGTCATAAAGATTATCCTATTTATTTTATTTCTTCAAGAATCTCTTGGTGCTATCTTCGATTCACCCCTCCCTTTTTCTTTGTTTGCATATCATCTTATAGCCTTTAATGCCCCAATCTCTTCCTGTGAGTGATTCTTCTATTTATTATAATCATGAATACAATTTTTGAGTTACAAATAACATTTCCCCCTTATATTAATATATATAATTTGATCTAATTGTAGCCCTTAAAGAAGTGATTTTGAATTAATAAAAAAAACATTTTCCTCCTTTCCCCTCTCTTTCTTATTTACCTTTTCATGTTTCTCTTGATCTTTGTGTTTGGATATCATACTTTCCACTTCTGGTCTTTTCTTTACAAATACTTGGAAATCTTCTATTTTGTTGAATGCCCATACTTTCCCCTGGTAGTATATAGTCAGTTTTGAGGGATAGGTGATTCTTGGTTGAAGTCCCAATTCTCTTGCCTTTCTGAATATCATTTTCCAGGCCTCGGGTTCCTTTAGTTTGGAAGCTGCCAGGTCTTGTGTGATCCTGATTGGTGCTCCTTGGTATCTGAATTGTCTCTTTTTGGCTTCTTGTAGAATTTTCTCCTTAGCTTGAAAGCTCTGAAATTTGGCAATTACATTCCTGGGAGTTGTCTTTCAAGGATTTAGTGTAGAGGGTGTTCTGTGAACTCTTTCAATGTCTATTTCCCCCCCTCCTTCAAGAACATCAGGGCAGTTTTCTTGGATAATTTCTTGTAGTATTATGTGAAGATTTCTCTTTATTTCTGGCTTTTCAGGTAAACCAGTGATTCTCACATTGTCTTTCCTTCCTCTGTTTTCCTGATCTGTCATCTTGTCAGTGAGATATTTTATGTTTTTTTCTATTTTGTCAGTCTTTTGACTTTGCTTAATGAATTCTTGGTGTTTTGTAAGATCATTGTCTTCCAGTTGCCTAATTCTGGTCTTTAAAGACTGGTTTTCCTTTTCAATTTGGTCTGTCCTGCTTTTCGTGGCTTCCAGCTGTTTCTCCAATTGGGAGTTCTTGTCCTTTAAACTGTTATTTTCTCTTTGAACTATTTCCCACTTTTCTTGCCAGAAGGCTTCCATCTTTTTGATAAGCTGCAATTTAAATTCTTCATGAGCTTGTGGACAATTTCCATTTTTTTTTTTGAGAAGGGTTTGGTTTTGTTTGAATTTCTTCCTCTATTTCCTCTGTAGCCTGGGTTTTTCCTCCGTAAAAATTTTCCAGGGTCAATGCCTTCTTTTTGTTTTTCTTGGAGGGTGGTTTTTGCTCCTGGGCACAATTTGCCATCGCTGTGGAGGTTTTTCCTTCCCTTTTAATTCAGAAATCTGAAAGATGGGCAGGTTTCTCTGTGTATGGAGTTAAGGAGGAATGATTTTTCCTGAGGCAAGCTCCTGCTGTTTTCTGCCCTTCCTGTGAGGGCCCACGCTCTGAGCTCCCCCACCTGCCGGGGTTTCAGGTGTAGCTACTCTCAGGGGTATGTCTTTGATGGTCTTAGTCATCTCCTAAGGACCTAGAGGTGCCCCTCGCTCACTCGCTGATTCTGGTGCACCCTGGCTGACTCTGGCTCTTTAGGGGGATGGGGGAGGGTAGATCAGCTCACATTTGGGTGGAAGCTTTTTCACCCCCTTATAGTATGGAAATGCCCAAATCCCACTTACCTTCAATGCTGAGCCCTACTGTAGAGTCCCTTTGTTCTCATGAATTAGTTTGTTTGGTCTTTTGAGGTAGTCTATATCGGTGGGTGCTGAGGATAGGAAGCGTCCCACGTCTAGACTGCCGCCATGCTTACCCCTATTGAAGTACTTTAAAAGAGCTATGATTTGGGGGTTGTGAACTTTAACATAGATTGAAGCCTCTTTGTGACCTTAGTCGATAGTGTTTATGAATTTCTGTATCTGAACAATTCGCCATTCAATGACTTCTCATAGTTTTTCATTATTTTCTGGTTAATGGATGCTACCAGATAAGACTACTCTAACTAGGTAAGGTATAACTTTAGTGGGCTGATTTAATCCTTTCATTTCCCTTTATAGTTAATACTAACACAACTCAGAATATGACTATCTCATGAAATAATAGTTTGGAAGGTACTTGAGGTTTGTCTAGTTTATTCTCAGATTTTAAAATGAGGAAAATGAAATCCAGAGATTTGACTAAACTTGCTTTAATTACTACCACTATTTGAGTTGGGATTTGAATTCATCTTCTGACTCCATATCCATTGGTTTTCCCACTATACCACATTAGCATTTTGTTTGCTTGGATTGAGTAAACAACCAAAATTTGATTTTGAACAATAATTTTATTCTGATCAAAACCCCTCTTATTTATCCCAAGATAAAAATCATTCAAGTTCTTGTTGCCTTAAATAAAGTTTAACAATAATAAAGTTACATTCATATAGAGTAAGCTTAGATTACAAAAAGCACTTCTATGGTTTAGTGGAGTGAGTTCTCCTTTGGGAATGAGGTTCTTGTAATTCTAGCCTGATCTCTCTCTATACTAGCTATTTGTGTAATCTTCAGGAGCTAAGAAATTACCTTTCTGAGCCTCAATTTCCTCAGCTATTAAATGAACAGGAAGACGACCTTAAAGTTTCTTTCCCTCTCCCTTCCTCCAGTGTGTGTCCCAAAGTCTGGCTTTCCAAATTGCTCATTCCGCTATTTACTTTTAACCCTGCTTCTTCCCACTCCCCCCACCCCTGCAAACAATTCAGCTTTCTAAATTTCATTTCCACTTTGAATCTTTCTCCTTCCTTCCCAATCATGAAAACTAGTTCAGGCATAACCCATCAACACTGTAGTTGAATCTGACAGTGGATACAAAATTGTACAGCTGTTCTTTATCTCCTTTCTACAGAAGGAAGAGGGATATGTTTTTATCTATTCTCTTAGATCAAAGATTATCAAACCTGAATTTGGCTAGCTTTCATTATTGTTTTCATTTATACAACACTTGTATATATTGTTTTCCTGGTTCTAATTACATCACTGCATATCACATCATATGAGTTTTCCCATGCGTCTCTGAATTCCTCATATCCATATATTTCTTAGGATGTTCTCTGATTACCTTAACAAATACATTAGTCCAATTTTCTTGAAATCTTCCCTCTTTATTATAGCAGAATTTCAGTCACAAGCACCTTTGAACATTGCATGTTACAATTACATTATTTTTAAAGTCCTATGTAGAATGCATCATCACTGTTGATGGAACTGTGAAATGATTCAAGCATTTTGGAGAGCCATCTGGAATTATGCCCAGCTAGTTACTATTAGGTTTGTTTCCTCAAGGGGAAAAAGGAAAAATAACTTATATGTTCTAAAGTATTTTTACTTTAGGAAGACCTGAGTTCTCTTTGTTGTGGCAAAAAGCTGGAAATTGAGGCAATACCCATCATTTGGGGAATGGACAAACAAGTTGTGGCATACTACTGCACTGTAAGAAAAGATGAACAGGTCAATTTTTTTAAAAAGTGGAAAGGCCTACATGAAATGAACAAGAGAATTTTACACACGCACATGAAATATTGTTTGAAAAAGAACTTGTGTATGTTTCCAGAGAAAGAACTGAAAAGAATCGAAAACAAAGAAGACACTTTCATATATACATGTATCTTTAAAAAAAATTTTTATAATATTTTATTTGATCATTTCCATGCATTATTCATTAAAGACAAAGATCATTTTCCTTTCCTCCCCCCCCCCCAATGCTGATGCGTGATTCCACTAGGTATCACATGTGTTCTTGATTCGAACCCATTGCTATGTTGTTAATATTTGCATTAGAGTGTTTGTTTAGAGTCTCTCCTCTGTCATGTCCCCTCAATGCAGTCAGGCAGTTGCTTTTCCTCGGTGTTTCTACTCCCACAGTTTGTCCTCTGCTTATGAATAGTGTTTTTTCTCTTAGATCCCTGCAAATTGTTCAGGGACATTACACTGCCTCTAATGGAGAAGTCCATTATGTTCGATTATACCGCAGTATATTAGTCTCTGTGTACAATGTTCTCCTGGTTCTGTTCCTCTCGCTCTGCATCACTTCCTGGAGGTTGTTCCAGTCTCCATGGAATTCCTCCTTTTTATTATTCCTTTTAGCACAATAGTATTCCATCACCAACATATACCACAATTTGTTCAGCCATTCCCCAATTGATGGGCATCCCCTCGTTTTCCAATTTTTGGCCACCACAAAGAGCACAGGTATGAATATTCTTGTACAAGTCTTTTTCTCCATTATCTCTTTGGGGTACAGACCCAGCAGTGCTATGGCTGGATCAAAGGGTAGACAGTCTTTCATCACCCTTTGGGCATAGTTCCAAATTGCCCTCCAGAATGGTTGGATCAGTTCACAACTCCACCAGCAATGAATTAATGTCCCCACTTTGCCACATCCCCTCCAGCATTCATTACTTTCCATAGCTGTTATGTTAGCCAATCTGCTAGGTGTGAGGTGATACCTCAGAGTTGTTTTGATTTGTATCTCTCTGATTATAAGAGATTTAGAACACTTCTTCATGTGCTTATTAATAGTTTTGATTTCTTTATCTGAGAACTGCCTATCCATGTCCCTTGCCCATTTATCAATTGGAGAATGGCTTGGTTTTTTGTACAATTGATTTAGCTCTTTATAAATTTGAGTAATTAAACCTTTGTCAGAGGTTTTTATGAAGATTTTTTCCCAATTTGTTGTTTATACATGTATCTTTTTAATCAAATGATGACTTCTCTAGTGTGAAGAGAAGAGGGAGGGAGGCAAATATCTGGGAACTTTAACAAATTTATTAATTAAAAAATTAAAACAATTTATTAAGCACTTGCATTTTGCCAGGCATTAGGTGCTGGTATACAAAGACAGAACTTGGAAGCAATACTATAAATACCAATAACCCATGATTTAGTTAAGCAGAGTAGGCAAGTGCCAGCAAGAACTTTGATATTTTCCCAAAACTAATAATTTTGTCATGCATAACAACTATTGATAATAGAAGTGATTTGCTAGCTTTGAAGAAAGCTAAGGATTCTAAGTAGAAGTGGAGTCAACTAGGTGACCCAGTGGTTAGAAGGCCATGCCTGGAGACAGAGGTCCTGGCCTTAGACATGTCCTACTTTTGTGACTGTGGGCAAGTTACTTAACCAAATGCCTCTTGGACATGTCAAATTGAATGCTCTACAAGTAGCTCTTATTTAACATATCTAATACAGAACTCCTCTCACCCTTCCCTTCCCCCAACTCTTCCTGTTTTTTTTTTTTTTAAGGTACACTGTCAAATTTGCCAGTCACTCATGTTTATAACCTGTGAGTTATAAACATATATATGTAAGTAAACATAAACACATATACCTCTCTTTTCTTTTTTTACTCTTCACCTCCTATCTAACAAGTTACCAAGTCTCATCCATTTCTACCTTCAACAACATTTCTGGAACAGATACAGTGCATACAGTGCTAGTGCTGGAGTCAGGAAGACTTGAGTTCAAATGTGGTGCTAGTTATGTGACTTTGGGCAAGTCATATGTTTGCCTTAATTTCCTTAATCAATAATAGTTGTTCTATCTTACAGAATTATGTGTATCAAATGAAATATTTCTAAAGCATTTAGTACAGTGCCTGGCACATAATGAGTGTTTTTAAATGCTAGCTTTTTTTTTGTTGTTGTTGTTATTAATATTATAGAACTCAGTAGCTTAAGCCAATTCCTAATCGCTTCTGGCTTTGAATACTGCAGTAGACTAATTGGTATCCCTGCTAGTCTTTCCCCCCATACATCTGAGTAAATAACATTTCCAAAGGACAGGTAAAACCTGTGTCATTTCGTTGCTCAAAGAGCTCCAGTGGAGCTAGGGCAGGGAGACAAAAGCTCCAAAGGCTGCCATTTGACACCAGGATAAAATAAAAACACTGCTATGGCATCTGAAGTCATTCTCAATCTGGCTGTGGCCCACCTCTTCAGGTAGGTTATCTCAAAGGGTTTATAATTAAAGTAGTAACAATGCCTCTGTTCTACACCCCACTACCACTCCACGCATAGGAGAAACCTTTTAACAAGAAACAGCAAGGAATTCATGGATTGTTTTCTGGTCAAACTGCTCTACTCACTGTTCTTCAGACAGACTATTCTATTTCTCCATTTCTAGTAGTAGTAGTGGTAGTCTCTCGGTGACCGAGAATGACAATTGTCTTTGTGCAGTTGCATCTACGGTGTATCCTCATGTGGCTTTGGAGTCCAAAGGCTGAGGCGCACAGTTTGTGGCACATGGGGCCTGGGACGCCCGTTGTTACGGGAGGTGCGGGTGTGGCCTGGTGTCGGCGTTCATGCGCAGCGGCAAGACATCCACGTCGCTCATCTTCAAAGGTGGCGGCGGCATGGTGAATGTGGGTTCGCCAGCTACTTCTGTCAGAGGCAGTGAGTTCTAGTTGCTTTGGTGTAATGCCAGCCCACTTCAAGTTGGACTTTAGCTGATCCTTGAATCTTTTCTTTGGTCGGCCTTGTTTCCTGAGTCCAGCTGACAGTTCACCATAGAATACCTGTCTTGGTATTCGCTGTGGGTCCATGCGGATGATGTGTCCAGACCATCGTAGCTGGGTTTTGAGGACCATGACTTCGATGCTGGTGGAGTTGGCTCTGTCGAGGACTTCCTGGTTAGTGATTCTGTCCTGCCATCGGATCCTCATGATTGACTGGAGAGAGCATTGGTGGAGTTGCTCCAGCTGTTTCACATGCTTCCGGTACAGTGTCCATGTCTCACAATCGTACAGGAGCGAGCTGAGGACCACTGCGTTATACACTTTGAGCTTCGTCGCAGTGCTTACACCTCTGTGTTGGAGGACTTTGGAGCGCAGCCGCCCAAGTGCCTGGCTGGCCTTTTGGATCCTGGCATTAATCTCGTGTGCCGTTGATTATAATGCATGGGTAGTTAGTTGGCCTCCCTGGTGCAGGTTGGAACAGCACCTCTGTTTTGCTGAGACTGATAGTCAGGCCAAACAGTTTTGTTGCTGTAGAGAACCATTCTATTTCTCCATTTCTATACTTCTGTAAAAGCTGCCCCTTATTCTTGGAATGTACCCCCTCCTCTACACTACCTCTTTGATGACCTCCTATGCAAGACCTTTCCTAACTCATTCCCCAGGCCTAGCCCCCATTATTTTCTATTTACTTATTTTTGTACCAGTTATTTCCTCCAATAGAATTTAAGCTCCATGAGGGCCGAGGGCCTATTTCCTTGGTCTTTGTATCTTTCCACTGTCTTGGAAATATATCAGATCCTTACAGCTATTGTTCCTGGTCCTATTCCTCCAGCAATGCTGAGCACAACACTATCCATACTTGTCTATCCTGGAAAACTGCTGTCCCGTGTCCTCTCTTAAAATCTGACAAAGGAAGAGGAAGCTAGGTGGCTCTGTAGATTAAGAGCCAGGCCCAGAAATCTTGGGTCTGGCTTCAGACACTTTCCAGCTGTGTGACCCTGTGCCAATCACTTAACCTCCACTGCCTAAATCTTATAGCTCTTCTGCTTTGGAACCAATATACAGTATTGATTCTAAGAAGGAAGGTAAGGGTTTTTAAAAAAAGTCCAACAAAGTCATTTCCTCATTTTATCTTTTACATTGTGTAGAGATACTAGTAAGACAAAGACTCTCCAGAGGTTATCCTCCCCTTTGGAAACAAGCAGTCTTCTTTTTTTATATGTATATTTCTCTGAAGGGACCCTTTTACAGCACTTATCTGTAATTCCTCATTTGTAATTCCTAAAAGGAATTTTGTATTGAGTGTAACTTATGTTTGAAATGAATATTTTAGAGTCTCTGAAATGACATTGGTAGAAAGGAATTCCTGACTCTTAGAAAGTTAGAGTTGAATTGTACCATAGCATCTCTCTTTGTCCCTACTCTCCACCCCCACTCCCCATTTTACTAAAGAGAAAATGAATCATTTGATTTACTCAGAATTGAAGAAGAGATTCAGAAAGTTGAGATTAGAATTTAGACTTCTTGAATCCTTGTCTAGTAGAGCCAACATTGACAGACAGGACTAAAAACTACACCTTTTGACTTTTCTGTTCTCTGTCCTTGGCTTCTTTTAGAGTAACCAGGTAAAAAGAGCCCAAGCTTTCTTCCTTCCCCCACCCCAACCTTTCAGTGAGTTCTACTGTTTGTCTAGTAGAAGAATGCCTTACTTTTTGAAAGCTGATGGCCTCCTGGGCCACTCAGTCTGAAAGGTTCCCCTCTGAAGCTGTACTCTAGAATTTTTCATTGGTTATTTCATTTTTATTATTGCTCAGCTGATCCCAACTTCTGTCTTCTATCTCCTCTCTGCTTTTTATTATATTTCCTGTCACATTTCCACTTTCCCAGGCCACTTATCTTTTCCTGGAAAACAAACAAACAAACAACTGACTTGTTTTCAGTCCTTTATGATTTACAAAATGCTTCCCTTAACAACATGGGTTAGATAGGCATTAAAAATATTGTTGTCCCCATTTTCTATATGAGAAAACTGAGAATCAGAGGAAAAATAAGGCTCAGCTTTGACATCTAGGAAGCTAGGTTCCTGGGATTTATCAGTAGAAGGTACTTGAGAAAGCATGTAATCTAAACCAGTCATTTTACATTAGAGAAAAGTGAGACCCAGAGATGGCATGAATTGCCCAAGATTTCACATGTAGTAAGTAGCAGAGTTGAGATTCCAATGTAGACTCAGGGCTTTTTCCATTACACCATCCTGCTTACAAATTGTGCAACTTTGGACTAGTTCACTTCCCTTTTCTGTAAAATGAACAAAACACTGTGTCCTCACCCTTTGCTTTTGCACTGACTGCTCCTGATCTAGAATATTCTCCCTATTTGACTCTACTTCCTGACTTCCCTAACTTTGCCAGCTCTTCTTAATGCAAGTGCTTCTCTCTGTTGATTATTTCCAATTTATCCTTTATATAAATTGTACAGTTGTTGGCATATTGCTTCCTCCACCAGAATGTGGGTTCCTTGGGTAGAAGGGATGATTTTTGCTTTTCTTTGAATCTCTTTCACTTAGCATAGTGCCTGGAACATACTAAGTACTTCATAAATATTTGGTGACAGACTTACTGAGGGGAATTGCATTTAGATCATCTCTGTAATTCCTTCTAATTAGGGGTTTCTGTGATCTGCCATTATTAGTTTTGACCTTAAGTTCATTATCCTTTCCAATATATACCATGCTACTTGACTATTTTTTGGCAAATAAGTTTTTCTTTCAAGGAGTGGTGGTCTGGCAAAGGTATATAGGTTTAACTTCTTGATCTGTAACTGGCATTAGCAGTACACTTGTCTTTATTGAGGAATGCCCAAAGTACAGAGCTCTGTAAGGAACCTGAGACTTTAAAAAAGATAGTGGATAGCTATAGTTTTTATGTAATTGTACTTGAATTTGGGTGTGTCTGGTATTGGAGCAATTAACTATAGCCTAAGAGCGAGCAAGACTTTATTACAGATATTCCTTCCATATCTCCACTTTCCTCATCATAGTTTTTTTTTTCCAGGTGCTATAACCAGTTTATTCTTTAAAAAAAATTTTTTTTTTTTAGTTTTTAAAACATTTTATTTGGTCATTTTCATACATTGCATACATTGTTCATTGGAAACAGATAATTCCCGCCGCCCCCCCCCCCCCCCCCCCCGCCACCCCTTCCCTAGCCAAGGCGTGATTCGTCGGGGTATCACATGTGTCCTTGCTCTGAACCCATTTCCTTGTTGTTGGTATTTGCAATAGGGCGCTCATTTAGCTTCTCTCCTTGATCATGTCCCCTCAACCTCTGTAGTCAGGCAGTTGCTTTTCCTCGGTGTTTCTACTCCCACAGTTTGTCCTCTGCTTGAGGATAGTTTTTTTTTTTCCTCGTAGATCGCTGCAGGTTGTTCAGGGACATTGTAAAGCCATTACTGGAGAAGTCCATTACGTTCTCTTGTACCACAGTGTATCAGTCTCTGTGCACAATGTTCTCCTGGTTCTGCTCCTCTCACCCTGCATCACTTCCTGGAGGTTGTTCCAGTCTCCATGGAATTCCTCCACTTTATTTTTCCTTTTAGCACAATAGTATTCCATCACCAACATATACCACAATTTGTTTAGCCATTCCCCAATTGATGGGAATCCCCTCATTTTCCAATTTTTGGCCACCACAAAGAGCGCAGCTATGAATATTCTTGTACAATTCTTTTTCCTTATTATCTCTTTCCCCATCATAGTTTTTGATAAATCATGGGTTGGCCTAAGAAATTAAATGGGAATTTTTTTGGAGTTTTGCAGAAGCTGTAGATAAGTAAAGGCTGGCAAATGCCACAAAAA
This sequence comes from Monodelphis domestica, assembly GCF_027887165.1. Classification (NCBI taxonomy): domain Eukaryota; kingdom Metazoa; phylum Chordata; class Mammalia; order Didelphimorphia; family Didelphidae; genus Monodelphis; species Monodelphis domestica. Next base: position 73,692,863 of record NC_077229.1, on the reverse strand, counting down.
GTTTAAAAACTCAGAAATGCATAAAATATATGTATAGTATTATATGATATCAATATATTTTATATTTTTATATCATTAATATATACAATTTCTTTCTTTCTTTTTTTTTTTAAACCCTTACCTTCCATCTTAGAATCAATACTGTGTATTGGCTCCAAGGCAGAAGGATGGTAAGGGCTAGGCAATGGGGGTTAAGCGACTTGCCCAAGGTCACATAGCTAGGAAGTATTTGAACCCAGGACCTTCCATCTCTAGGCCTGGTTCTCAATCCAACTGTCCCCTTTACAATTTATTTTTTAAAGTTAAAATAAGCAAAATGTTAAAGTTTGAATAAAACAAAACAAAAGACAACTAGAAATGCAGAGTATCTTAAAAGTTTAATAACTCTTAAGTGTGTAAACACCCATAAAAGGAAAAGAGAGAATTAAAACTTCCTAACTCTAGTATGAAGGGAGGGCCAAAAGTTTCCGCATAGTTTTTCCAGATTATGGGATGCTCCCCTTAACTGTTGCAATGTGAAAGGGATATTTATATTTTATTTGAAGACCTGACTCAACTTCCCCACTCTCCCCTATCAGCCTTTTGTCTGCCGTTTGCTTGGGACTTGACTGCTGCTGCTATAATTTTATCCTTAGCCTTGCTCTTTTTCTGGTTACTGTCTTCATGCAGTATAAGTAAAATAATACAATTGGGTAAACTGGACCACTCTAGCCCTCCCAAATGTACCATATATTTTTCTCCTACAATGTTGTTGTTGGGTTTTTTTGGTCATTGTTTTACTTACTCCCCCTGAAACTTCATGTAGTGCTTAGTTTTGCTCAATAAGTTACACTTATCTATGAATTGGTATTATTTATATTTGCATGGATCATGTTACTCATGGATAGCAAAAGAGGGGGGTTATGTCTTAATTTTTTAGCTTTGCCAGTCTGTAGCACAGTACTTTGTTTACTGTTGGTGCTCAGTAAGGATTATTAAATTGATTTGAAAGAGAACTTTAAGTTCTGCAGATGATGGTAGGGTATAAAGAACTCTGGGCTTAGTCAGGAAATTTTTATCTGTCCTTGAAATGATAGAGTAAATAAAAGGCTTGAACCCCAAAACTTCAGGATTCCTTTCTAGCTCAAAATCTCTTATGATCTAGACTCAAGTCTTGTGTTGACCACTAGCCAGTGATATTCTATACCCATAGCAAATCACTTCCTTTTTCCAGGCCTCAGTTTCTTCATCCATAAGGTGCTAATATCTCTACTGCCTACTTCAGTGGGTTGTAAGGAAAGCCTTTTGTGAACTGTAAAGCAACACAGAAATAGGAAGCTCTTCTAAATAATAATCCATGATTTAGTTAGCAGGGCAAATAGTTGTCAGCAGGTATTTTGATGTTTTTCCAGGTCTAATCATATTGTCATGTGTAGGAACCAAAGATACTAGAGTAGTGATTTAATGCTCCTCTTGTTAGATAAAAAGATTGAATATTACCTTCTGCCATGTGTAATATAATTATTTGTGATCAGAAGAAAAATTTGGTACTTGGATAATGAGTCCTCATGGTTACCTCATACATAGCAAGTCTGTTATGCAAATTCAGAATCTTATTGGGGTAACTTTTTGAAATAGCCTTTTTAAAAAAAAAAAGAATTCAAAATTTTCATCAAAACCTGACTTCTAGAAAGTCAAATAGAATTTTAGAGTTGGAAACAACTTAGGTAATTTAGGCTCTTCATTGTAAATAAAGGAACTGAGGGCCAGAGAACAAAATGATTTGGTCAAGGCAAGTATATTATTCCAAGTGGTAAAAAAATAAACAACTTAAAAAAACCCCACAATTTTCATAACATATCACAGTTCTTGCAACCAGAATTCAAGGTATAATGTTGAAGCTTAAAAAAATCATATTGAATCTCTCTAAAATTGTATCATTCCTGATGAAACTAACCAATCTTAAAATTTCCATATGCTTTTACTAATGCATATCTCTCCTTCATTGTAGGAATCTGTTTCTTTGAGGCCATCGATCAGATTTCAAGGAAGCCAAGGGGTAAGCTCTTTTTTATTTGAGTAAAGAGAGAGAACTTTAGATATATAACCCTCTCCCAAAGTAAGAATACTCTTCTAAAGCATCTCTGTAGTTGTGATCATATAGTTCTTGGGTTTATTTTGGCATGTACATTCCCATGTATTTTATATTATCTACAGTTATTTTGAATGGAATTTCTTTTTCTGTCTCTTGCTGTTGGGCTTTTTTGGTAGTATATTCTACAACATCTCTGTTAAGTGATCATCCAGCAGCTTTGCAAGCTGTAGTTTAAGCTGAATGTAACAACAAACTTGTGGTTTCATGTACAATATTCCTTTGTTGTTCCTTTATCTATGAGCAGATGCCCATTCTATTTGATGTTAAGTTCAGAATTAAAAATAAAAAATTTAAAAGCAAAACAAGTATATCTTCAGCCTCCTGCTTGAACTTTTTCAATGACAAGCTAGAAGTTAATCCCTAGTTAGATTGTCCTTTGCTTTGAAATCTTTTGTCTATCTATCTCCAGCTGTTAAACTCATTGATCTTAATTGTGTCCTCTGAAGCCAAAATTTTAATGATACCTTTTTAACATTATTACCCTTCAGATATATGAAGACAGATATTATGTGTCCCTTGTTTTTTTCCTTCTCATAATAACTGTCCCTAGATTCTCTTTCAGCTTGTCTTTGTGTCATGGTTTCCAGATCCCTTACTTTCATGTTGTACCTTCCTTAGTATGTTCTGTTTTGCCTGAGCTAGTGGAGAAAATGGTTTACTAGAAGTCAGAGACTTGGGGTTTGAATTCAGCCCCTTTCATTTATCTAATTTGTTAAGCTTTACCTAATCTGACCCTCAGTTTCTTCATCTCTAATTCGTTTCAAACCTGTGTTAAGTGACTATCATATGAAAAGTGTTGTACCATGCTCTTGGAAAATGATGGTGATGCTAACTTTCATTGTTTCCCATTTCAGAATTACAAAGCATTTTTCCAGATTATTGCTTTTGATATCTTGCAGCAGATACTTAATTATGCCCCTGAAACTGGCTGTGGGCAAATAACTTAACCTCTCTGTGTTTCAGTTTTCTCATCTGTAAAATGGGAACAATTCCTGTAGGTACCTATTTCTTATGGTGGCTGTGAAGATGAAGAAGAAAAAAGAAGAGAATAACCATTTATGTAGGGCCAGGAACCATGTTAGGTACTTTAAAATATCATCTCATTTGATGCTCACAACAATCCTGTAAGGGTAGATGCTGTTATTATACCCATTTCACAGTTGAGGAAAGTGAGGCAAACAGAGGTGAAATTACATGCTTAGGATCATACAACTATTAAGTATCTGAGACTGGATTTTGAACTCGGGTCTTCATGGCTCTAGGCCCAGCACTCTACCCATTGCAGCCTTTAGCTGTCCCAAGATTACATGAGATAATATATTTTAAGCACATTTATGAACTTTCAGCAATATAGACATGCTTGTTCTTTTCATCATTACTGGTTTATAAATGAGGAAGCAGGTCCATAAAAGTGAAATGACTTGCCCCAGAATCCCCAGAGAATCAAAGTACTTGAGCCTATACTTCTGGCCCCAAGCACAGGCAGGGCTCTTCACTGTGTCATCTTAGTGCTTTAATCTACTATGACCTCAGTTTACACAGAATGCTAACAGCAGATCAAGAGGTGTAAAACTTAGGAAATGACCCACTAATGACTAATTTTCTATACAGTGGTGTCAATAGAAAAAAATAGAAAGAAAGTTGTTCTTTTTAGTTTTTGAGTTCAAAGGGAAGCCTGAAGATAACCATACCATTAGTAAAAATTAATTAACCTAGTGCTACTTTAGCAGTATGGGGTATTATAGAGTGCAAGTCTTGCTTTAATGGCATGGAGGCTTGTCTAGCTCCTGCATCTAAAGAAGTCAGTATGTAGACCCTAGCAACCTGCCAGGAAGTAGAAAGTGTTTGTGACATGGATGAAAGTTACTTGCCATAGAACAGTGATAGCGAACCTTTTAGAGACTGAGTGCCTAAACTGCAATCTTCACACTGCATGTGAGCCCCCTGCCTTACCTCAGACGGGGAGGGAGGAAGCACTCCGATTGGGCTGTTGGCAGAGGGGTGGCTGATGTGAGGAATTTCCTCAGGTGCGATGGCGAGAAGAAGGGAGCAGCCCCTTCCAGCACACTCTGGCATGTGCCATAGGTTTGCCAACATGGCCATAGAATAATACTCAAAGATTTGGTTCTTTGGTTGCTTCTATGATTGTACTAATAATGCTTTTTAAGAATGTTGTTTATATCATTGAATAGTACCCAGAAAGTTTTAAAATACCATTAGGAACCTGTTTCAGGAGGAATAAAATATTTTTAAAAGACTGCTTTTTTTGTATTTTTTACTAATATTGAACCAGGAAATTCTGTAGTTGGAGGGGACTTTAACACATCCTTGTAGACATATAAGAGATTCAGAGTAGCCACATATGCCCAGCAATTTCATTTTACAGATTAATAAATTGAGGACCAACAGATTGAAATACCCTGTTTAGGAGCATAGAATAGCAGGGCTCAGCCTAGAACTCAGATCTCTTAGTCAGGTGCTCTTTTCCATATAGTCTACTGGGTTTTGTTTTGTTTTTTAATCTTTTGTTATCTTGTTGTTTTTGTGGAATTCTCTAGCCCTGACACTTTTCAAGATAGCTTCTTTTTCAGTAATTTAGTACTACATATGACATTCATAACAATTCTCTCCTTTCCTAAGCTTTGGGAGAATTGCATATCATTGGAATCCCTGCATCAGAATCATAGTATCTCAAAGTTGAAGCAAACTTGAGAGACTATCTAGTCTAAACCCATCTCTAGTGCATAGAGCTCTTCTCCATCATCCTCAGTAAGGGGTAATTCACCTTTGCTTGAAGATCTTCAAGAATAGGAAATTAATCATCTCAGAATTTTGATTGTTGTTTAGTTTTTTTTTTTCCAGTTGTGCCCAACTTTCTGTGACCCTATTTGGGGCTTTCCTGGCAAAGGTAATAGAGTAGTTTGCCATTGCCTTCTTTAGCTCATTTTACAGTTGAGGAAGCAGAGACCAACAGAGTTAACTGACTTGCCCAAGGTCATACAACTTGGGTCTCCCTGACTCCATGCCTGGCACTTGTCACCTTTAGTTGCTGAATTTTGATTATATAAAATTAAAATGTTTCACACAAACAAAGCCAATCTACCTAAAATTAGAATTTTATTCTAATTCTAATAATCTAAAAGGAAGTAAATTGGTGAAAAAGCTTTTTGCTGAATATTTCTCTGATAAAGGTCCAATTTTTGAAATATATTGGCAACTGAATCAAATTTGTGAGAGCTATTCCCCAACTGATAAATGGTCAGATGTCAGTTTTCAGAGATGAAAAATGATATTAATCCTCTTAATCACTGACAATTAGAGAAATGCTAATTAAAACAGCTCTTAGATACCACCTCACATTATTGGATTGACAAGTTGACAAAATATGAAAAATGAGAAATGCTGGATGGATTATGGGTAAACAGGTTTAATTGGTGGAACTGTGAACTAGTTTGATCATTCTGAAAAGCAGTTTGGAACTCTGCCCCCAAAGCTATTAAACTCTGCCTATAAAAATTAAATTTAGTCTCTTGTAATAAAAGTTATTATATTTTTAAAGGTTTATTAAGATTATTAGAAATCAAGAAAAATAAGAAAATACAAAATAAGAAAGCACGTACCTAGGGCTGAATAGCCCATTCACAGCCACTTACATCTTGCATGCCAGGTAGAGAGAGGCGTGTGCTTAGAAGCGGAAGAAGAGAGAGCTCTTGGGAGGCAGAGAGCCCTTTAAATACTAAATTGTGTTCTCACACTCAGGTGAGGATTCAGGTGAGATTATAGGGAATTCTGGGAAGTACCAAAGACTTCTGGGGATTGAAGTCTGGGGTTCAAATCTCCATTTTTACATGGCTACTCTTTGACCCTGCTACTAGATCATTACCTTCAAAGAGATCAAAGAAAGAGAAAAAGGGCACATGTACCAAAATATTTATAGCAGCTCTTTTTGTGGTGGCAAAGAATTTGAAACTGAAGGGTTATCTATCCATTGTTTGAATGACTGAACAACTTATGGCACATGAAAGAGATACTATTGTGATAAAAGAAGTATTGAAAGGGGGTGATTTCAGAGAATCCTGGGAAGACTTATATAAACTAAGGCAGAGTGATGTGAGCAGAACCAGGGAAAGAGTTTCTACCTTAACAATGATATTTCTATAATAATAAAAACATACAGTTTTGAAAGAAGTAGGAACCCTGATCATTATAATGACATCTCCTCCCCACCTCCCAGTTTCAGAGTATTGATGCTGAAACATGCTGCCCATCTCCAGATAGGTGGACTCAGTGGAGAATGAGGCAGTTTTTTGGATATGGCAACATGAAGATTTGTTTTGCTTGACTTAATAGGTTTTATTTTCCTTACCTTTTCAGGAAGGGGAAGGGGAAATGGAAGAGAGAGAATTCAGAAAAAATAAAGTAAAATTGAATTATGAAAGAAAGAAAGAGAAAGAAAGAAAGGAAGAAAAGTGAATATTTCATGAAGCACCCTATTCCACTGTTGCACCTGTTGTGTCTGCCTATGTTTTGTGTCCAGTTGTCCAAATTCTCCCTTCTGAGCCCACAAAGAAAATGATCTCCCTCTTTTTTCATGATAGCTCTTCTTTTTGTTTGAGGGTAGTAGTCATGTTTTTCTCAAGGCATGTTTATCTAGGCTGTACGGTCACCATTTCTTTCAACCTTTTTGATTCAGTCAACATTTATTAAGCACCTGCTGTGTGCCAGGCACTGGGGATATGCAAAGAAGCAAGAGACAGTCCCTGCCTTCAAGGAACTCAAAGGAGGCAAAATGTAAGCAAGTATATACAAAGCGAGGAGTGATAGGATAAATAGAAAATAATTAATAGAGGGAAAACACTGGAATTAAGAAGAGTTAAGGAAGGTTTTCTATAGAAGAAGGGCTTTAAGTTAGGATTTAAAGGAAGTTAGGGAAAGCAATAAGTAGAGATGAGGGGAAAGAATATTCCAGGCCTGGGATAGTTAGAGAAAATGCTCAGAGACTTGATTTAGAATCTTCTTTTACTATCCTAGTCACTCATGACAAGCTTTTCACCTGTCTCATGGAATTATAGAATTATAGAACCTGATGGGATCATAATTTTTTTAATTGAAAAATTTTATTTAATTAATTTAGAATATTTTTCCGTGGTTACTTGATTCATCTCCACCCCCACTCCCCCATGCAGTTCCACTGGGTTTTACATGTATCATTGATCAAGACCTATTTCCATATTATTGATATTTGCGCTATGGTGATTGTTTAGAGTCTATATTCCCAATTATATCCCCATTGACTCATGTGATCAAGCAGTTGTTGTTTTTTTTCTCTGTGTTTCTACTCCCACAGTTCTTTCTCTGGATATGGATAGTGTTCTTTCTCATAAGTCCCTCAGAATTGTCCTGGATCATTGTGTTACTGCTAGTAGAGAAGTCCATTACATTCGATTGTGCCACAGTGTATCAGCCTCTGTGTACAATGTTCTCCTGGTTCTGTTCCTTTTACTCTGAATCACTTCCTGGAGGTCTTTTCAGTTCACATGGAATTCCTCCAGTTTATTATTCCTTTGCACACAGTAGTATTCCATCACCATCAGATACCACAATTTGTTTAGCCATTCCCCAGTTGAAGGGCATCCTTTCATTTTCCAATTTTTTGCCACCACAAAACACACAGCTATAAAAATTTTTGTACAAGTCTTTTCCCCTATGATCTCTTTGGGGCATAAACCCAGCAGTGGTATGGCTAGATCAAAGGGCAGACAGTCTTTTATCGCCCTTTGGGCATAGTTCCAAATTACCCTCCAGAATGGTTGGATCAATTCACAACTCCACCAGCAATGCATTAGTGTCTCAATTTTGCCACATCCCCTCCAACATTTATTACTTTCCTTTGCTGTGTCATGTTAGCCAATCTGCTAGGTGTGAGATGGTACCTCAGAGTTTTGATTTGCATTTCTCTAATTATAAGAGATTTAGAACACTTTTTCATGTGCTTATTGATAGTTTTTATTTCTTTATCTGAAAATTGCCTATTCATGTCCCTCTGATGGGATCATAATGATAAAGACTAGTTCTGTCATTTTATAGATGAGGAGCCTGGGACATGGAGAAATTATGTCATGATTAAAGTCACACCTCTACTACTTGTAGCAATTTCGACAACAAAACAACTCTCACTTTTCTATATACCTTGTGTGTAAGTAAGAATCTCTTCATAGACCAAACAGCATGATTTAGAGTTTCCTCACTGCTCTGCCCTTTCAAGTCAGGGTAACATAAACTATGGTGTTTCAAATAATATTAAGCAAGTCAATTGTTTTCTTAGCACCATAAAATTATATTGCCTACCTGTGCTTATTGTAGAAGACAGGTGTTTTTAAAAATTTTATTAAAAAATTTGTATTCTTTTGTAATAAATATTTATTTTTTCCAGATTACATGTCAATACAATTTCTTAATATTTATTTTCTGATATTTTATAATACGTGTTCTCTCTCTCTCTTCCATCCCTCACCCCTCCCACAGAAGGCAGATAGAAGTTGTACATATATTATCATACAATACATATTTCCAAATGTTATGTTGTGAAAGAAGACACATATTGCTTATACTAGTGAAAAATTCATGGAGAAAATAAAGAATGGTATGTTTCATTTTGCATCCAGACAGATAGGTACACTTAATAGTATATGAACCAAGAAGGAAGCTATAGGTAGATTGGGTGAACACAGAATGGTGTACATTTCGGATCTTTGGGAAGGGAAAGACTTTGGGACCAAGCAAGAGCTGGAAAAAATCATGAAGTGTAAAATCAATAATTTTGATTACATCAAATTGGAAAGTTTTTGTGCAAATGAAGCTAATGCATCCAGAATTAGAAGGGAAGCAACAAATTGGGAAACAATCTTCATGGCAAGGACCTGACAGAGGTCTAATTACTCAAGTTTGTAAAGAACTAAACCAATTGTACAGAAAATCAAACCATTCTCCAGTTGATGGATGGGCAGGGGACATGAATAGGCAGTTCTCAGATAAAGAAATCAAAACTATTAATAAGCACATGAAGAAGTGTTCTGAATCTCTTGTAATGGGGAAATGCAAGCCGGAACAACTCTGGGGTATCACCTTACACCTAGCGGATTGGCTGACAGCAAAGGGAAGTGGTGAATGCTGGAGGGGATGTGGCAAAGTCAAGACATTGGTGCATTGCTGGTGGAGTTGTGAATTGATCCAACCATTCTGGAGGGCAATTTGGAACTATGCCAAAGGGGCGCTGAAAGATTGTCTGCCCTTTGATCTAGCCATGGCACTGCTGGGTTTGTGCCACAAAGAGGTAATAAGGAAAAAGACTTGTACAAAAATATTCATATCTGCACTCTTTGTGGTGGCAAAAATTTGGAGAATGGGGGGATGCCCTTCAGTTGGGGAATGGCTGAGGAGGTTGTGGTATGTGTTGGTGATGGAATACTATTGTGCTCAAAGGAATAATAAAGTGGAGGAATTCCATGGAGACTGGAAGAACCTCCAGGAAGTGATTCAGAGTGAGAGGAGCAGAACCAGGAGAGACTGATACACTGTGGCACAATCGAATGTAATGGATTTCTCCATTAGTGGCAATGCAGTGATCTTGAATAACCCAGAGGGATCTATGAGAAAGAACACTATCCACATCCAGAGGAAGAACTGTGGGAGTAGAAACACAGAAGAAAAACAATGGCTTGATAATATGGGTCGAGGGGATATAGCTGGGGAGGTAGACTCTAAATGAACATCCTAATGCAAACACCAGCAACATGGAAATAGGTTCTGATCAAGGACGAATGTAATGCCCAATGAAATTGCACAACGGCTGCAGGAGGGGTGAGTGGAAGGGAGGGAAGGAAATAATGTGATTATTGTAACCAAGGAATAATGTTCTAAATTGACTAAATAAATTAAAAAAAAAATTTTTTTTAACCCTTACCTTCTGTCTTGGAGTCAATACTGTGTATTGGCTCCAAGGCAGAAGAGTGGTAAGGGCTAGGCAATGGGGGTCAAGTGACTTGACCAGGGTGACACAGCTGGGAAGTGTCTGAGGCCAGATTTTAACTGAGGACCTCCCGTCTCTAGGTCTGGCTCTCCATCCACTGAACTACCCAGCTGCCCCCAATAAATTAATTTTTAAAAAAGATAAAATAATATATGAACCACTGGGAGTCAGTTGGGAAGGGGAAGCACTATTAATACCTGGTACATACTAAATATTTAATAAGTGCTTGTTGACATTTTCTCTTGAAGATTTATTTTTGCAATATGAATAACAATTGATATTTAAAAGAGAGGAAATTATAAATATCTTAATTTATGAAAATAACATACTTCTCCATTAAATATAATGAATATACTGTATTACCCTGGACAAATCACAACCTCTGATTTGGTTTTCCCATATGTCATATGGTGATAATAGCACCTTCCTCACAGGGTTTTTGTCAGAATCAAAATGAAAATATTTGAAAAGCACTTTGTAAACCTTAAAGCATTATATAGATAACTGATGACTTAGTGGAGGGTGAGCTGGAGTAGGGAGGGTTTTTTGTAGAAGTGCTTGAAGTCAGGCACCTCTTTACATAGAGAAAAATTCTTGGTTTCATGTCTCTTTGCCTGGCAAAAGGGTTTTGAAAGATCCGCTGCAATTTTAAGATCTTACCCTCCTCAGATAGGAATTAACTTTGTGTACCCACCCAGTTTTGGAATTACTTTAAAGGTGAATCAGCCCCGAGAGATAAGGACATCTGGCATTTTGAGCTGCTGATGCTTCATACCTCAAAAATAAGAGAAAGATTGGGCTGCCCCATCTCGCTCCTGAAACTTACTAACAAAAAACATGTTCTTTATAAAAGTCATGTTTTTCAGTTGAGACACCTGTGCTCTCTGAAAGTCCTTAGTAGTGTCCAGAACCTAGTAGTTCTGTTTCTGCAATAGGAGGCATTAGCTCAGAATCAGTGTAAGCATACTCTATAGTGGGGGTCAGCAAAGTACAGGCTTGCTGCCTATTTTGGTATGGCCTCTAAGCTAAGAATGGTTTTTATGTTTTAAATTAATTTGAATGTGTTTTTTTAAATGTAAAAAAATATGGGGATTTGACCCTTTGGCTGTAGGAGGAAGGAGCACTGAACGTTTGAGTTCTGGGATCTTGAACAAGCAAGACTAGGGCAGATTGAATGTTGTTAGACTTGAAGCCAGAAGTTCAAATATGACTTCAGACCCTTATGATCTGTGTGACCCTGGGCAAATCACTTTAACCTTCATCTGCCTCATTTTCTTCATCTGTAGATTAGAAATAATAACAATACCTACTTCCCAGGGTTGTTGTGAGAATCAGATAAGGTAATCTTTGTAAGCTGTTGTTTAAACTTTGAAGTACTATATAAATGCTAGCTATTAAGTCACTTTCCCACCTCTGCTTCAGTTTCTTCGTTTATCATATAGAGATAAATATTTTTATCTTCCTCACTGGACTCTAGGTAGAAAATCACTGACTTGTATTCTTGTCTAAAAACTATCCATGTTTAGCCTTGTGACCTTTGAGAATTCATTACCTTCATTTGTACAAAGAGAGGTGAAATGAATTATTAATGTGCAGATTAATAACTCATTTAGATAGCACCTTACAAGTTTATAAGACATGTTTTGTACTATAGCTGTATAAAGTAGCTTGTGGCAATCATTACCTCATTTTCCAGATTAGGTAGCAGTTTAGGTAAGTGAGATGATTTGTCCAAGGTCAAACAGTCAATAATTAGTAAATCAGAGTTTTGATCCCAAGTTGTAACATATGTGAAAGTGCATTAATATTAACTGATAACAGCTCATGTTTATGCTTTAATAATATGATAGTTGACATTTATAGAGCACTTTTTAGATTTATATGTATTATCTCACTTCCTGTAATAACATTATATAAAGTATAGCCCCTCATATCTGAAAAGAAGGAAAACAAAAATCAAAACAATTTTTATGGTAGTGTCTGGATACTTGGAACTGATTAACAGAGAAATAGGTCCTTCTCACTGCTGATTCTCTTTAGTCAGAAGCTTAAAATATAAACATGAGTTTTTAGCAGAAAGACCTTTCACTGATGTGTAGTCATCATCTGGGCAAAATGAACAAGGGAGCAAAGCAAGGAGATTTCATCTAATGGTATAATTTAATAAGCGACAGACACTTTGAGGTATCCTGGGAGGCAGAAGTGGTGTTTGTATGATAAGAACCAAGATTATATCCCTGTCACCTTGTTATGGCAGCTGTTTAGTTAATTACCCTGTCGATGAAAGCCAAAAGGCACAGCTTTGAAGAGTCAAGAGGGTTGTTTAAGTGGCACAGACTGAGGGCTTTAAAAATTATATTCTGTTATCGAGTGGGACAGACTGACATTCTGCTCTCAAGTGTTGGATTCATGAGTCAAAGTAACTCATTGCTCTCAGAATTAACTATTTGGCTTGAAAAACTTTTTGGCTTCAAAAAAGCAAATCAGAGTGATTATAAGGAGGCAAATTGAAGGGAGCCATTCTGTCATTCAGCTGGCTTCAGCTCCAAACAATCCAAAAATTCAAGACTGTGACCCTTGAAATTAACCTGCTTTCCATGTTGTGCTGTAATCCTTTCCCTGAATATGCCCCGCAGCTTCTCTGACTTAATTTGTCACTTCAAAGACTGTTTTTTGCTGCAGACATCATTCTGTAAACCACCAGGGAGAGCCACAAGTCCTAAATTTGGGACTGATTTCAAAGAGAAAAAGTTTAAAGAACTATTGTGCAGGAATTGCATAACTTTAAGTTTAAGCAGAGGCCACCACTTTCCGTCCCCCATCTGTATGTCAGATCAGAGAGGATTGCCTTGGAATTCTTTGAAAGCAAGAGGAAGTCCAGCCCCTTCAGGCTGCTTTTTTATTAAACTATAAGGTTGCTCTTTTCAGCTAGTTGTTCAAAATACAGGAAAATATAGAATATGGACATATATCAACTACTCATTGCTTACGGTCTTATATTTTTGAAAGAGACAGAGAGAGAGTTTGAGAAAAGAACCTTTTTTTTTGGCTCTGTTAGTATCATAAACTCTGACTTGGAAGAGACTATTGATGAAAGACCAGCTTCCATCCAAAATTTAATTCCAGGAGTAGACTTTTTTAGGCAACTTTAATTGTGAGGGAAATATTCTTTATATTAAACCAAGTTTCTTTGGTTCTTCTGCCTTGTGGAAAAAGAAATTGAATCCCTTTTCTGCTACTCAGATATTCAAAAGTACCAGTTGAAATTTCTCTTAATTTCCAAGGTAAATAATATTTAACACCAATGTTTTTGATGGACATGATTTCAAGTTCTTCTCAGCATCCTGGTCACCCTCTTCTGTATGTGTTTCAGTTTGTCAGTTTCCTTCCTAAAGGAGATACCCAGAAACATTCTGTGGATGGAAATCTAACTTGGGCAGAGGATAGGCAGTTCCTTTCTTCATTTACTATACCATTAAGAAAAAAGAATCATATGAGATAAAAACATTTTTAAAACTGAATTTTCTCTAAATTATAATAACAGGAGACATTATATTGAATTTTTAAGATTTTCCAGGCCAAAAAAAAAAAGGTGACTATATTTATTTGTTATATATTTTTTGTATCTGCTTATGTTTACTTGTTTCTCCTAGCTTGTAAGGTCCTTGAAGTCTAGAACTGTTTGGGCCTGTTATCTGGCACATAGTTAACACTTGGTACTTAGAATATTTAGTTATTTGATTCTCCCAAAACCTCCATGAGAAGAGCCAGCCAGAGGCACTACTCCTAGACCCTCAACATGCTGAGGGATGTGTCTAGTTGTCAGGGCAACTATCTCTCTAGAATCTCTCTCAGCTTTGGTGTTTCTCAGAAGAAAGAAGAGATGGAGATACACCTCTGGGATTAGAGTTCTTAAGCTTTGTATTATTTTCAGTAAGAAATTGAGGCATACTGAGTTTCCTGGGAGTCATTGATACTTTTGGAGGTCTGGGAGATAAATCCATGTGCTATTTTCCTACTATACACACAGACAGTTTTGTTGAGTTCTTGGATTTAACAGCCAGATTCTACCTGTCAGTTTAAGGTTTGCAAAGTGCTTATATATGTTAGTTTATTTAATTCTCAGTTCTGTGTTCTATCCACTAGCTGGGCAGTTTAGGTCAAGAAGACCTGAGTTCAAATGCAGCCTCAAGACACCAACTATAGCTGGTTGATCCTGGACTGGTTACTTAATCTCTTAAGTGCTTCAGTTTCCTCAGCTGTAAAATGGGGATAGTAATAGCACCTAATTGGACACCTAATTTGTGACAGTCAAACAAGATAATAATTGTAAATCACTTAGCACAGTGCCTGACACATAGGAAGTACTATATGAATGCTTATTCCCAGCCCTCTTCCTTTCCCCCTGCGAGGTTCAAGATCTGATATGTTTTGAGGTATGCTGTGGGTACCTACATGTATATGTATGTACACACATATGTAACATGTATATTTTGTGTGTTTTGTTAATCCTGTACTTGACATATATATCTGGGCAAAGAAAATTGAAATTTAAGCAAATTTATTATTTGTTTTCCTTAATCTGCAACAGCATAATAACATTTTACAGACCTTTGGGAATCCTTGCCCCTAAATACTTTTGTTTTTAATTATCATCCATCCCAATCTACCCCATTTTGCACTCATGTAGTTTATTTTTTAAACCCATTTTCTATTCATCACTATTATATTTCATTCTTATTAGATTTGCTTTGTACTTTTGGTGTTTCAAGCTTCCCTAGGGCCCAGGCTCTATGATGGAGATTGTCCTATTTTGCTTCATATCATCCACCAATTTGAAAACATACCATCCTTGCATACTTTTGTTGTCCCTGACACAGTTAGGAACAGAACTGAGGAGAAACCTGAGACTGCCTGCCTGCTGCCAAAGTACTTTCTACCTTTGTCATTAGCTTACAAATGGTGCATATTTTGAATGTTCAGAATTTAGAATAACACTTAGGTGTAAAGAGGCAGTAAAATATGCAGAGGACATTGAGGCAGAAGTAGAGAAATCAAGATCCCTGTAAAGCCTTATTTATGTGACTTTGACAGATATCATGGCTTAGGATTTCTCTTCTTTAAAATGAGGTGTTTAGATTACTAAAAGCCCTTTCTAGAGCTGATGTTTTTTTATCCCAGTTTTATTTTTTATGACAATTAGAGTTGGAAAAGTTGCTAATTTTAAATAGAGCAAGAATTTGAGAACAGAAGTAACTAAGGGGTACAGTAGATAAATCTGAAATCAAAAAGACCTGAGTTCAGATATGACCTCAGACATTTAACTAGCTGAAAAACCCTGAGCAAGTCACTTCACTTATGCCTGCATTTCTGTGGAATACCAAACACCATATAACAATAATGGTTAACATTTATAGAGGAACACTTACTGTGTGCCTTCAGGCAGTGTCCTATGCAGTTGACAAATAACGTCACATTTGATCCTCACAACAACCCAGGGAGAGAGAGAGGTGCTGTTTTTTCCCCCCACTTTACATATGGGAAGTTATGACATTTGCTGAGGGTTTGATTTGAATTCAGGTCTTCCTGATTCCAGGCCAGTGCACTGTCCTCTGTGTCACTTAGCTGCTCCAAGAATGGAAGATCTTAATAGTACCTACCTCCCCATGCTATCATGAAGAACAATGGAGATAATATTTGTGATGTGCTTAATACAAAACTTAGCATATAGCGCGCGCTTAATAAATGCTTGTTCCTAGCTGAAAAACTGGGTGAGTTTTCTGTGGTCTGGAATATTATTTAAAACAGAATGCTGATTTCTAGAATATTTTGAATTAGTTTTCAAATGCTGGTGGGAGATAGTCAGTTCTTTGCTTGCATTATTCAACCAAATCTCACTTGTTTGTAGTTTCCTGCTGCCACTCATTTTATGTATTTTTAATTCCACTATATTAAAGGTTTGGCTATCTTCTTCTGGAAAATGCCATACAGACAGAGGTAATAGGGTCTGAATCTCAACTATATTCTTATGTATAAATAGGACATTAAGGGGAGGTTTAGACACTAGATCTAGAACAGAAGCTTCCTAAAATTGAACCCTTCTCTCAAAATAGGTCGAATTGAAGTTACAGGAACTTAACTTGTCAGAGTTCTTTGGAGAGATCCTATCTTTTAATGGAATATAACCCAAACTTCTTTATATTCTTCAACTCTCTCTCAAGAAGAAACCCAGCTTCTCCCCGTCCCCCCCTCCCCCCATCCCCCAAGTATCTTGCTTTCTTTCCAACTGAGAGAACAAAACATTGTCAGGAGATTTGTCCTTACTTTGTTTTAACCTCTAAATAATTCAAAATAAAGATACCGTAGGTCTCTGCTCTCATATACCTTTGGTATAAAGAAACCAAAGATATAAGATTGGTTAAAAGTGTTCTATTTAGACATACCTCCTCCTTCCCACTAAAATATAGTAGAGCTCTCAGGGACATTAGATAATTTAGTTCAATGCCTCCAGTTATACAGAAAATGAAATGAAATGCTCCCTTTGAAGATAATATGACTTAGCCAGTGTCACACACCAAGTTCCTACTTAGAACTGCACTGTTTCCAACAAGTCATCTTCTCTCCCCTCCATGAACATCATCAGTGATGTAGAGCTCCCTTTCATTTTACATTTGGACAGTTCTGATCATGAATAAGTCCTTGCTTGCTTTTGAGCTAAAATTTGTACCCTTGCAACTACTTCCTACTGCTTTGAATTCTGTTTTCTGGAGCCCAGCAAAATATATGTCTGATCCATTTCCCCCATGATAGATCCTGTCTTCAGTTTTTAAAGACAATAATAATGTGACCCCTAAGACTTCTCCAGCCTAAATAGTAGTGATAGAATTCTATAATTGAATCAATACTGTTCATCAGCCATCTTTGCTGTGTATAAGATCTGGTACAAGGTTTAGGATCTTAGAACTTGGGATTTCAAATCAGAAAGTCTAGTATAAGTCCTATCTCCAGCCTTTTCTTAGTTGAATGGCCATGGGCAGCCTCTATCTCCTGCTTTGTCAGAAAAAGGGACTGATATGGGGCAGGTATAGGTAGCACAGTTGATAGAGCACTAGACCCAGTGTTGGGAGGACCTGAACTCAAATGTGGCCTCACATACTTCCTAGCTGTGTGACCTTGGGCAAGTCACTTAATCCTGATTGCCTAGCCCTTAACACTCTCCTTAGAATTGATTAAGACAGAAGATAAGGATTTTTTTTTTTATGGGAATTATAGATACTACTATCTATCTGAGTTACTGGGTAACCCAGATCTCTTGATGGTGATTGTGAGGAAAGTATTTTAAAAGTTGCAAACCACTATAGAAATGGGAGTTGGTTTAATTATTATTAAAAAGACTAATAGAGTTCTGTCTTAGCCAAGACATGATGTTTTATTTGCAGGTGGTAAAAAAAAAAAGAGGATCAAAGAGAGGGTTTGAAAAAGCAGTTAATATGAGTGGTTTCAGGTTTAATCAGAAGTTGCTTTTGATTTTTTCCCCCAGTTTATGATTTCTTAGAATTTGCTTCCAGTTAATGTATTTGGGGATAATTATGAATAAGAGTCAAACTAGAAACACACCATGATTTTCTGATGCTTTTCATGGACCCCTGATTGACTATGATTTTTAGAAACTTGAAACTCAGTCATCTGTGTAGTGTGTTTCGAATGACTTGTAATTGAGAACAAAAGTCACATCTGTAAATGGGTTATTTTAAGTCTACCCAGGGTGGTTACATGTGTTCAGTGAGTAGTATATCAACAGCAGAAGCGCTAGCGAAATACTTGTTGCATAAATGAGGTGGATACAGAATCTAACTCTGTAGGAAAAAAAATAGACTCAAACTGTCTCAGAGCTAAAATAGAGACTACAGTGTCAGAATGGGAACTACTTCTCTTTTTCACAAAGATAAGTGTCTTGGCCAGTATTCATGGGAAGTGAATGATAAAACTAGGTCTAGAACCCAAATCTCTTGTGTCATGGGACAGTGTTCTTTGTTTAATACCCTGTTGTCTCCTGGCACAAGTATGTTTTTGATAACAGACCAGTCAATAATTTGGTGTCAAGTCTCCTCAACAGCCAGTAAATATCCTTTAGGTCAGTGTGTCATGAACATGTAGGATTGAGTTCATCTATGCTTTTTCAGCTACTTTTGTTTAAAAACAAACAAACAAACAAAACTCCCACCCCTAAGCTCACAAATTAAAGCAATATGTCAAACCTCTTGTTTTGAGTAAGATGGGAAAAGGAGATTTTAGTGGCCCCTTTTCCCATAAGGGCATGTGATATTTTCTTAATTTGACAGTCTAAGAAGCCTGGAAGCGTATGTGATGATGATTTATTATAATGGATAGTCAGTAGCTCAAGAGACAAACAAAATCTTTCTGTATCTGAACCCTCTTCCTAATAGTGTGGAATGTGCTAGACAATTACTTGTCAACAGTATCACATATGGCTTTTCCATTTTCAAGTCCTCTTTGCCACTGAAACTGTCATCATTTCCCAAGCATTTATTAAAGGTCCACTATGTGTCCACTATGTCCACTAGGTTCTGGGTGAGATGTGAAAAATAAGAATAAGAGAGGAAGGGGTCAGCTAGGAACACAGTGACTTCGCTCCTAGCCAGGGCTGGAATTGGGAAGACCTGATTTCAAGTCTAGCCTCAGATGAGTCACTTAACTCTGATTGCCTAGCCTGTACTATTCTGCTGGCTTAGAATTGATATTAAGACAGAAGGTAAGGGTTCAACATCAACAACAAAAAGAATGAGAGGAAGAGAAGTACCTAAAAGGGATGAGAAGAAGGAACTTAAGGTCCTCTGGGAGTTCAAAGGAAAGAGGAATCCCTTTTGGCTAGGAAAAGATATCAGGGAAAGTTATTCACAGAAAAACTAGCATGTGAGGTGATCCTCAAAACGTATAGATAAAATATTAACAGATAAAGGATATTAAGCCAAGGTGCAGATGGGAGAACAGCTTAAGTAAAGAATAGAAAAGCAGAAATCCAGGGAGCAAGATAAGGGCTCACATAGGATCTCTTTTCTTAGGATCTTGGTAAATTTTACTGCTATTTGTGCAAGTATTATGACTAAAAGAAATTTAAAGGTTGATGAAAAGGGAAATCACTCTTTGTAATCATTTTTTAGGATTAAGTAATTTATTCATAAGGTCAGGTACTTAGTTGGCATAGTGCATAAAGAATAGGGTTTGGAGTTAGGAAGATGTATCCCAACTCCTTAATAGTTACTAGCTGAGAGATTTGGGCAAGTCAATGAAGTCTTTTAGCTTCAGTTTCTTCATGTATAAAATGGAAATAGCACTTGCCTCCCAAGGTTGTTGTTAGGGTCAACTGAGACAATATATGTTAAGCGATTTACAAACATTAAGGTGCTGTATTATAAATGCTAGTTCTTCTTACAGTTGGTCTTGGCTTATGATGATAATGATGGTTTAACCAATTTTTTTTGGTTAACCTAAGTAAAGGTCACACAGTGCCACTTTCCAAGTGACTGACACTTTTCCCCTTCCCTTTCCAAACAGCACATCACAATTCCCCGGCCTGGTTATCCAACAGAAGTACGAACTTTCACATTTTATCTTTCAAATATTGGCAGGGATAGCCCCCAAGGGAGCTTTGATTGCATCCAGCAATATGTGTCCAGGTGAGTGATGTTATGGAATAATTCATGTTAATGCAAAAATGCATTGACATAGTGTTACCTGTCCTTTTAAAAGTTGTCTCTCTGCCTACAGTTATACCAGATTTTGTTTATAAAACATGTGCTCCAGAATCACAGAATTTTAGAGTTGACAACAACTTTGAAACTCTGAACATGGAATATCAGAGGTGGAAGAATCTTAGAAACCATTTAATCTTCTCATTTTTACAGATGAAAAAATTGGGGCCCAGAAAGGAAAAATTAATTCATTTGCCCAAGGCCAGTGGGTCAATAGCATTGCTGGCACTAGAACCCAGGTCTCCTGGAGTTGTCTAGTTAGGGATGTGCATCGTTAGGCCTGTTTTCTAGTATGCTAGGCTGAGGTAACATGCTGGAAAGTGACCACAGTAGGCTCTTTGGTGATTGAAGGGAGACATTTAAGGGCAAGTGTCAGGTTCCAGGAAATGATCAAGTCTTGGAATTTCTTCACAGGTTTCCCAGCTCTCAGTTATTTGCCAGTAAAATAGAGCACTCAATTTCTTATTTATATTGCAGCAATGGAAATGTCCACCTGGACTGCTTGGGCAGTATACAGGACAAGATTACTGTGTGTGCCACCGATGATTCTTACCAAAAAGCCCGGCAGAGCATGGCCCAAGCTGAGGAGGAGACCCGCAGCCGCAGTGCCATTGTCATTAAACCAGGAGTTCGATATGTTGGTAAGGATCATGGTCATCTGAGGGCTACATGTTTGATTTATCTGATGTTAAACACCTCAAAAATAAAGTTAAACTTAGCATCCCACCCCACTTTGCCTGTTTCACCAGAGAGTGAATGTTCTTGCCAAACTGGAGTACTTAATGAACCCAAAACTTAATACATGTTTTCCCACTTCAGCAGGCAAGTTTTCACCTAGAGTATCTCCTCCTGTCCATTTCTGCCCATTGAAATCCTTTCCCTCTTTCAAGACCTAGGTCACATACTACTTCTAGGAA
This sequence comes from Monodelphis domestica, assembly GCF_027887165.1. Taxonomy (NCBI): domain Eukaryota; kingdom Metazoa; phylum Chordata; class Mammalia; order Didelphimorphia; family Didelphidae; genus Monodelphis; species Monodelphis domestica. The sequence goes on along the minus strand of NC_077229.1, from coordinate 73,672,010 downwards.
ACCTTTCCTTATCAATCACCCCATATGAGAGAGGTCTTTCCCTCTTGATTTTATGATGCACTGTTCTCATTTTACTCTACTTATAATAATCTTAAGAGAATCTATTATTAGTTGATAATGAATTTTCTTGGGTACAACCACTAAAGATGAGGAATTGATGGACATGATCTTGGAGGATGGAGGATCAGGACAACTGTGTCAATGGGGGAACATCTATCCTGATGAAATCAGTTTCTTGTAGTACATATTCTTTGTATATTGATATTGTTTGTGAGACATAGGAGATAGTGGCACAGGTCTGACCTTCATGGTGATGTGCTCTATGAGCAAAGCAACATTGGAATAGGTCAAAAGAAACATGAGTTGTGAATATTTAAAGACATCTCTATCCCAAATGTTCATACAGGCTATTTGTACTTCGCCTATAGTAGAGACTTCTGAGCTCATATTGGTCTGATTAGTCACAGTCAGACATTATATATGCATCCCAACATAGTAATACTATTTTGGTCCTCTTCAAGTATGAAGAAAAACAACTAACCAACCAGTTATAACATATAGAAATTTATTATTATGTTTAAATAAAGGTAAATTATGTGCAACTCTTATTGTTAACTTTCCAGTAATTGAAATAAAACATTTACAGAGATTAATATAATATTGATTAAACTATGATTAGTGTAAAGTGCTATGAGATCATGTGGTAAAGATCATTTCCAGCTAGGAATATCAAGGTGGAATCGTAAGGAAAAGTTAACTTCAGATGTTTCAATAGAAAGATTTAGAAAATAGGGAATTCCAGACACAAGGGTAGAGTGGTCAGAAGGGGGAACAGTCACATTTTGCACTTTAACAGGGAAGTAGTAGAAGAGAAGCTAGCAAGGGAGATTAGGGTCAGACCAGGGAGAGTTTTATATACTAGGCTCTGGCATTTAAAATTTGTTTGATCAGCAATAGAGAACCATTGAAGGGTTTTGAGTGGAAGCAGTGTGGTCAGAGCTGCATTCTTTAGTACGTGTGGTGGAAAATTAATTGGTATTGGAGAGAAGAAAGATGGAGACTGAGACCAGTTAGGAAGCTATTATGTTGTCTAGATAAAGGTCTTTACTGCAGGTATTCATAGGAGTAGAAAGAAAAGGAGGGAAGGAATACCAGAGATGTCATAGTAATTACATTACTTTTTAGAAGTCATTTTTTTAACATATTTATTATAGCAGATTCTTTCCTTCCTTCCAACATTTGAATGTAAACTATGTTTGTGGTAGGCAGTGGAGGAGTAGGGCTGACAAATACTTTATACAGAAAGGATCCTTCCTTTAAAGGGCTAGCCATCTGCTGGGAAGATGACACATGTACAAAGCTAAAGATTTTCATAAGGCACTACATGCTCATTGCTGAAATATAATAATGATGCTGTGTTAAGAGGGAGATAATCACTGGACTATCCTAGCTAGGGAGACTTTGTAGTTTTTGAAGTCAGAAGTGCGAAGGAAGGGAGAGACAGGACCTACAGGACCTGCAGGGTTAGGTCTAGCCTGAATGAGGGGGCAATTGGGAACTTCATTGACATAATGTCTCTGATGTGGAATCAGAGAGCCCACATGTGAATCTTCGATTTACAACTTCTACTACCTGTTTGGCCTTAAGTTCTCTGAGCCTTGGTTACTTCGTCTGTAAAAATGGCAGGGTTTGACAAGAAGTCCCTTAGGGTTCTTTCCAGGCCTCAGCTGAGAAGTCTATGATCTTATTGCTCTTTGAGAGAATGCTCATATTGCTTCTCTGCTACAGGTCTGTGGTACCCATGCATACCTGCTCTACTTCAGCCCATCTTGTCCCACAGCTCCTCTGTTTTTCTTAAGGCATTTCATGAAATACTGAAAACAACGGTGTAATTTATTTTAATTATTTGGGAAGGAAATGCAGGATACAAAGATGTAGAGGCAAAACTGTATAGTAGAGGAGGAGCCAGAATTCTGATTCTAACTTTAAAAAAACTTTGCCTTGGAGGAATCATCTCCCCCTCAGATCTTAACTTCAACTATAGCAATTAATCAGCAAGAAGTGCTTACTTGGGGTATGCAAGTGTAATAAATGAGAAAACAAAGAAATATATATTTGTATACATACTTGCATGCATATATCCACACCCACACTGGCAGAATAAGTATAAAGAGGATCAATCTGAAGAAGTTAAATGAAAGGTAATTTGAGAGATAGCAATTAATGAAAACCTTCATGTAGCAGATAATATTTGAGCCTCATGTTTAAAGAAGAGAGGAATTCTATTAGGTGGAGATAAGGAATAAATTCTGGGCATGAGGAATGACTAATGCTAAATCATAGAGATAGAACATAGAATGTGGTATGATAGGAGAGGGACATAGTCAGATATGTCCCTTTGACATCAAGGAGAACAATTAGGAACCTTTGCAGTAGTCTTGAACTAAGGTGATAGTTGAATAAAAAGAAATAGTGGTGTTTGAGATTGTGGAGATAGAAACGGCAAGATTTGGCCATTGAGTGAACATGAGGAGTGAGAAACTGTGAGGAGTCAAGGGTAGTACTGGGAGCCTGGAGTGATGGTCCTTTTGTCATTAAAAGGGAAGTTTAGAAGAGAGATGAGTTTGATAGGGAGGGTGGGGGTGGAGGTGAGGGGGATGGATAAAGAGTTGTGTTTTAAGACATGGTGAGTTTGAGATGCCTTTGGAATATTCAAATTGAAATATCCACTAGCCAATTGTTAAACTAGTGCTGAATATATAGGTCTGTGAGATTCCAGCAAAGACTATTTTATTTGGCAGTTAAGATGGAGAGAGCAGTTTCTTTTGAGTGAGTTCTTAAGCCAGATTACAAAGGCTTGAGAAGTGAGAGGAGAGGAAGTGGAAGCAGTGAGTTTTGATAGGTTCTCTAGAAGTTTGACTAAGAAAGGAAGAAAAGATAGAGAATAATGGTTTGAAGATATAGTTGACTAATAAAAAAATTCTAATGTAGAGGATACTTGGGCCTATAAGTAGTAGGGAAACAACCACTTGATAAGAAGTTGAAGATGAGAGGAGAAGGTTGAGATGATTGAGATTGCAATCTGTTAGAGAAGATGGGAAGCCTGGAATCAGGGGCACATGTAGTGGGAGATGTGAGGAGAAAAGCAATTTGGACTTGATCTATTTCTGCTTAGCAGCACTAGAATAGAAGTAAAGGAGTCAGGTGAAGGGAGTAATCTAGACTTGGAGTTTGGCAAGTCTTGAAATAATAGGTTTAAAATAAAAAAGGCAAGAGATTTTAAAATAGAGAAGAGTATAGATCTGAATTAGTTAACTATAGAGTTAGTATTAGAGGGAAGAAGCTGAAGTCAGAGCAAAGGTAATTATTTGAGAAATTACTCAAGGATAGAGAAATTCTAAGTTTCAGTGAAGGTGAAGAACAGGGTTTTTTTTTGTTTTTTGTTTTTTTTTCCCTGGGATAAATCCAACTTGATCATGGTGGATGACCCTTCTGATCACTTGCTGGAGTCTTTTTGCTAGTATCCTATTTAAGATTTTTGCATCTCTATTCATTAGGGATATTTGTCTATAGTTTTCTTTCTCTGTTTTTGACCTGCCTGGTTTTGGAATCAGTACCATGTTTGTGTCATAAAAGGAGTTTGGTAGAATTCCCTCTTTGCTTATTATGTCAAATAGTTTGTATAGTATTGGGATTAACTGTTCTCTGAATGTTTGATAGAATTCACTGGTGAATCCATCAGGCCCTGGGGATTTTTTCTTAGGAAGTTCTTTGATGGCCTGTTGGATTTCATTTTCTGATATGGGATTATTTAAGAATTCTATTTCTTCTTCTGTTAGTCTAGGCAGTATGTATTTTTGTATATATTTATTCATATCACCTAAATTGGTGTATTTATTGCCATATAATTGGGCAAAGTAATTTTTAATGATTGCCTTAATTTCCTCTTCATCGGAGGTGATGTCCCCATTTTCATCTTTGATGCAGTTAATTTGCTTTTCTTCCTTCCTTTTTTTAATTAGATTGACCAGTACTTTGTCTATTTTGTTTGTTTTTTCAAAGTACCAGCTTCTAGTCTTATTTATTAAATCAATAGTTCTATCACTTTCAATTTTATTAATTTCTCCTTTAATTTTTAGGATTTCAAGTTTGGTTTTCTGCTGGGGGTTTTTAATTTGATCACTTTGGAGTTTTTTTATTTGCATTTCCAATTGATTGATCTCTGCTCTCCCTAGTTTGTTAATATATGCACTCAGGGATATGAATTTACCTCTGATTACCGCTTTGGCTGCATCCCAAAAGGTTTGAAAGGATGTCTCGCCATTGTCATTTTCCTTGATGAAATTATTAATTGTTTCTATGATTTCTTCTTTAGCTAAACGATTTTGGAGTATCATATTGTTTAATTTCCAGTTAGTTTTTGATTTGGTTTTCCATGTACCATTACTGATCATTATTTTTATTGCCTTGTGATCTGAGAAGACTGCATTTATTATTTCTGCTTGTTTTTTGGTTTTTTTTTAAACATTATTTAGGGGGTAGCTGGGTGGCTCAGTGGATTGAGAGCCAGGCCTAGAGATGGGAGGTCCTAGGTTCAAATCTGGCCTCAGACACTTCCCAGCTGTGTGACCCTGGGCAAGTCACTGGACCCCCATTGCCTAGCCCTTACCACTCTTCTGCCTTGGAGCCAATACACAGTAGTGATTACAAGACAGAAGGAAAGGGTTTAAAACAAAACAAAACATTATTTTATTTGGTCATTTTCACACATTATTCATTGGAAACAAAGATAATTTTCTTTTCCTCCCCCCCCATCACCACCCCTCCCATAGCTGACACATGATTCCACTGGGTATCACATGTGTCCTTGCTCTGAACCCATTTCCTTGTTGTTGGTATTTGCAATAGGGTGTTCATTTAGAGTCTCTCCTCAGTCATGTCCCCTCAGTCCCAGTAGTCAAGCAGTTGCTTTTCCTCGGTGTTTTTACTCCCACAATTTGTCCTCTGCTTGTGGCTAGTGTTTTTTCTTCTAGATCCCTGCAGAATGTTCGGGGACGTTGTATTGACACTAATGGAGAAGTCCATTACATTTGATTGTACCACAGGTTTTCAGCCTCTGTGTACAATGTTTTCCTGGTTTTGCTCCTTTCACTCTGCATCAATTCCTGGAGGTTGTTCCAGTCTCCATGGAATTCCTCCACTTTATTATTCCTTTTAGCACAGTGTTATTCCATCACCAACATATACCACAATTTGTTCAGCCATTCGTGTGGGGTTTCCCCTGACCAGCAGGGCCCACACAGGAAAGGGGTTTTCCTTTGTGATAGGGACCCTAGGAGAGGTAGGGAATCGGGGAACCAGGGTGAAGAATGAAACACGGACAAGTTAGTGATTGAATAGGGCAGGCAAACCCCTATGATTTTCTCCTTGGGAGGAAATATAAGATTAGGGCAGAGAATGCATAGCAGAGAGGGGCTGGAGCCTGGGGGGGTGGGAGGGAGGGAGGAAGAGATTCAGAGAGAGAGAGAAAGTTGAAGAGGATCAAGAGCAGAGCAGAGATCCATGAAAGGAAAGAGGAAGTTCCAAGAGAGAGATCTCGTGTCCTGCTTGGGCGGTACTGCCAAGCACGTAGCAATCACATCACAAAGCATAGACAATCATGATTGGGAGGCAAGGTAGAGGGAACACCTTTGGGCGTGTAGATTACAAACCGCGCTTTCCAGGGGGAATTGACTCCGAGCATGTTAATGAGTTTGTCCTAGGCAAGGGCCGCATGGCCAGGTCAAGGTTACATTCACAAACATCATTGGTATAACCTTATGCCTGGAGACACAGTAACCATACAATCATTTATATTTCATAGAAGTGAATATGCTTGGGATGTTACAATTCCCCAATTGAAGGGCATCCCCTCATTTTCCAATTTTTGGCCACCACATAGAGTGCAGCTATGAATATTCTTGTACAAGTCTTTTTCCTTATTATCAAAGAACAGGCTTAAAAGGGGTAAGGCCTTTAGAGAGAGATGGAATGATAGGAGGTTATAGTCAGATAGACAAATGATGGAATTTTTAATTAGGAGGTGGAATATTTCTGTGTCATGATGAAGGCCATTCTGTGACCAACCCTGAATATGGTGGAAATAGATTAAAGGAGTAAGTCATTAGATCTAGGAGAAATTGGAAGGTTATGGGGTTTGAAGATATAAAAATATGGGTGCTGGAGGAACCTAGGAAAAGGGGGCAAAAGTTGTGAAAGGGAAGAAAGTGAACTTGGTGTTGAACTCCTTGGGAAATAGAAATAAAATCCCTTTGAATTGGGCATAACTAGATCCAATTCTGTCTATCATAAGATACATGTGGAGATTAAATGAGAAAAATTGGTGTGAAACTTCTCTATAACCAAGGAGGAAAGGAACTAGAGTTTATAGAGGCTCAGTTCTTCCTGTTTCCAGACCCAGTATTCTGTACCATCAGTTTTCCCTAAGTACATAAACCATAAAAACCACTATTTAAATGTGCATTAACTATTTTAGTTGACCCAGAAGGAAGAACTCTAGGGTTTCCAGTGCATTATTCAAAAAGAAAAATAAATGGGAGGAGGGTCAAAAAGGAACCCTCATGACCTTAGATGTCTATTGTGTAAAGTGTTGATAACAGTGTTAGGCTATGACCCACTGGTCTTCCTACTCTAGGTGTGGCAGTTCAGAGGAGACAGGCTGGTTAGACACATTGGAATAGTCTTTTTGGAAATCCGCAAAAGCTGAGGGAGGAAGCAATCTAGAGAGCATTTAGACGAGTATTGCAGGAAGGCATCAGTTTCTTCTGCCTAGGAATGCTCAAACCCCAAGGCTTTATGATTAACTTGTTAGAATTATCAGTCTTGTGATTGGAAAGGATCTCAGAGGCCATATTTAGTAAAATCCATTTCTGAGTAGGAGTGCTTTCTGTGATATTCCTGACATAGAGTCATTGAACCACCTCTGCTTACATCAGTCAGTCAGCAAGCATTCTTATATGTGAAGCACTGTGCTAAGATCTGTAAATACAAAAATCTTCAGTAATGGGCAACCCATTCCACTTTTCAACAACCAGAGTTAGTAGTAAGTTTTTCCTTAGGCCAGCACAAAAATTTTTGCAGTTCAGTGTTAGCCACCGCTTCTAACGCCAAGGAATCAGGTCCTAATTCCTTGTTCACATGATTCAGATTTAGATTCTTGAGGAGGATTTGAGACTCCCTTGCCATAATGGTCATACCCTGCTTTGGATATGTTTTAGTGTGTTACTGTTCAATTTAAAATATGGCCCTGGTGCATTTTACAGTGCCCAAATTTTGTCTGATCAGTATATAGAGTACCCAGAATCGGGGTACATATGTTAGGACCATGTGTTCTTTTTTTTTTAAACCATTACCTTCCACCTTAGAATCAATACTATGTATTCGTTCCAAGGCAGAAAAGTGGACAGGGCTAGGCAATAGGGGCTTAAGTGACTTGCCCAAGGTCACACAGCTAGGATGTGTTTGAGGCCAGATTTTAACCCAGGACCTCCCATCTCTGGACATGGCTCTCACTCCACTGAGCCACCCAGCTGTCCCACCATGTGCTACTTTTAAGGCTAATGATATTAGCTTTTTGGTTGCTGTATCATACTGTTGACTTATGTTGACTTTATATTCATGAAAATCCCTAGATCCTTTTCACATATACTTTCCCTGTACCCCAATCTGTACTTGTGTGGTTGGGTATTTAGTGCCCAAGTTTTTATACTCAATTGTTGATTGGTTCTGGTCTAGCTTGTCAAAGTCTTTTTGGACCTAGTTCTGCTATCCAGTATGGTAGCTGTTCCTCACATCTTATTCTACTACACTGTTATCTGTTTACTAGATGGCTCCTTCCCTAAGTTATCATGGGAGAGATTCCATGTGAATGCTTGATCCCTTCTCCTCTACTCCTTAAGGGAAAGGCTTGGTCTGAATAGCCATGAGGGTACTTACCCACCTTTGGGGAGAAAGGAGAGAGAAGCTCCTTGTCTCCTCCCTTTTCGTGGAGACTGGCTGGGACATCAGTTACAAAGTGTGGAGGGTTTTTGTAGTTCTCTCTATCTACACTCTATTAGTCATGTATATTGTCTGACTGGGTCTACTTGGTTCACTTTGTCTTCTAATGCTTCTCTATATATTCTTCATCTTTGTTGTCACAGTAATGTTCAACTGCATTCATGCTTGACCTTCTGATTCTAGCAGATTTGTTTATTATTGAGGGATTCTGTATTAGAAAGAATATTGGGCTGGGTGTCATCCTTTTATTCCTTAATAGTGCTCAAGGTTGTTTCATTCAGTTGGAGAAACATTTGTTTATTGCTGTGGCTTAAATTATATCTGCCTCAGAAGAAGCTAACTTTATCTACCTTTTTTGAATGAGAAGGTAGAGCAAAAAGAAGGAGGGGCCAGAATTCAATAGACTCCAGAAGAGTGGGCTCTTTTCCCAGGCCCATATCTTTAGGGACTTTTCATATGTCAAGAAGAAAAACGTTTAGCCAGGAAGGTCAAGTATCTCAGATGTTTATAAGCCAGCTGGTTTTTCTTCTCCTCAGTCACATGACCCATATATATTTCCTTTCCTCCTAAAGGCCATGATGAACAGAGTGGTGAGTTGCTAAATGTGAAACTGACCCTGGCTTATTGTTTTGTAAGCCAAACAGTGGAAGCTGAGAAGTCAGATAGTAATCAGGAAGGAAATGCATTGATTTCCTGTATGTTGGAAACTTTCTTGCTGTGTGGTTATTTCATGTTTAGAAAATGTCAATAAATTGGCAGAACTGTTAGGAAAAAAAGACTTCAGAAAGCAAGGATGAAGGTATCAATTTAGAATAAAACATTTCTATAACACTTCAAAGTTTATAAAGTATTTTTGCTCCATAAGAATACCATGAGGGAGACAGTGCAGATATTATTGTCCCTATTTTACAGGTAAGGAAACTGAGATGTAAGTGACTTGCCTAAGATCACATGAATAGTGTCACATCAAGAATTTACACCCAGGTGTCTTAGTTCTAAATTGATCTATTGGATTATGTGCAAAAAAGCAGAATGAGATACTAAAGAAAGTCCTGAGTCAGGGAGTCTTGAAGATGTGGGCTCCTTTCCCTCCTGGGATAATGATTTTTTGATCAGGGAAAGAAAGAAGTAAGAAGCAATAAGTACCTAGTATGTGCAAGCACTGTGCTAAGCACTTGACAAAGATGGTCTCACTTGGGAGCACAAATCACTTAACAGCTCCAAGCATCCATTTTCTCTTTCATAAGATGGAGAGAATCCTTGTAGTATTTCTAACAGGATTGCTCTGAGTCTCATGAGTGATAATGTATTTAAAGGCTTTGAAAACCTCAAAAGGCTGTGAAAATGGGGTGGAGGGGGATGGGAAGCTGTGATTTTTATCTTTTTATGGAAACTCTCTATTGATAGTTATCAGCAACTTGTTGGAAACTTATTCTGTCTTCAATCTCTCCTTAACTACTTGTATATTGCATCCTACAAACATGCCTATGTCTCCTCTGTTCTTAAAAACTCCTCATTTGAGCCTGTCATTTCCACTCTGAGCTCTCTGCCCTTCCCTTTTTGTTCACTCTAAATGCTTCCAATTCTTTATGCATTTACTTTTTAAATTATTTATATATTTAATTTTCACAGACACAGACACACCTACCCTCTGTCTTAGAATTGATACAATTAGTGTATCCCAGAGTATCCAGAGTACCTTCCAAAGCAGAAGGGCAGGGGAGGGCCAGGCAACTGGAGTTAAGTGACTTTTCCAGGGACTCACAGGTAAGAAGTGTGAGGCTAGATTTTAACCCAGATTCTACTATCTCTAGACCTGGTGTTCTATCCACTAAAGTACCTTCTCACTCTCATTTTAATTTTCTATGTCTTCTGATCTGGTCATTTAACTGAAATTGCCCTCTCCTCAATTACCAGTGATTTCTTCATTGCTAAATCTTATTTTCTTCATCCTCATCCTTTTTTTTTTAATCTTTCTGGAGCATTTTACACAAGGTTGATCACCTCGCCTTTGTAAACTTTCATGACATTTCTCTTTCCTGATTCTCTTCTGTATATCTGACCATTCCTTAGTCATCTAAGTCATAGGCATTAACTGTGGGTATCGTCTAAGGTTCTGTACCAAGTCCTCTTTTCTTTTTGCCATATACTATTGCCTTACCTTGTGATCTTATCACTATGAGTTCAGTTGTCTTCTCTGTAAAGATGATTCTTCCTCTCTCTCCCATATCTCCATTTGGAGTACCATTTCCATATCAGCACTCCCTTTTGGCCATCTCGACCTAAATGTCCCATTGGCGTCTGAAACTCAACATGTCCCTCAGTCAGCAAGAATTTATTAAGTGCTACTGTGTGATACTAAGAAAGACCCCAAACATAGTTTCCTTCTAGAACTCACATTATAAATGGGGAGACATCATGGGGGAAAAGGTCATACATATAAGTATATACATTGTAAATGGAAGATAATTTTAGAGGGAAGAGTAGCAGTTGTAGGCAATGCAACTAGGACAGGCTTCTTAGAGAAAGGAAGATTTGAAGTGTCTTTATCCAGAGCAGCAGAACTAATTTTCTTTCTCCTAAAATTCCTCCTTCTGAACTTCCCTATTCTTGTCAGGGACATTACCATCTTCCCATTCACCCAAGTTCAGAGAATTGATGCCATCTTTAATTCTTCAGTCAAATCTATTCCACATATTTAGTTAGTGGCCAAATATTCCTCTATCTGCCTCACAGTATTTCTAGTTTGTGCTCCTTTTATCACCACTTACACAATCACAACCCCTTACTTTAGGCCCTAACCACCTCTTCCCTGGATTGTTGCAGTAGCCTTCTTTTTGTTTCTAAACCCCTACCTTCTGTCTTAGTAAAACACTTCTAAGACAGAAAGGTTAAGGCCTAGGCAAAGGGGGTTTAAGTGACTTGCCCAGGGTCTCACAACTAGGGATGTCTGAGGCTAGATTTGAATCTAGGTCTGGTCCTCTATCCGGTGTGCTACCTAATTGCTCCCTATAAAATTATCTTCTGACTGCTCTCCTGGCCTCAAGGCCCTCTTCAGTAGAGTCTATCCTTCACTCATCTGCCAAAGTGATTTTCCTAAAGCATGGATGAATCTGCTTGTGTCACCTTCTACTCATTAAACTCAAGGAATTCTTCTTTATATCTAAGATCAACTCTATAAACACCTCTGTTGGATAAATCTTCTTCCCACCTTTCCAGGATCCTTTATTTTTATATACACACTAAAGTCCAATGACACTGGCTTACTCAATTCTTTTCTTATAAAGCTCCATACCTGGTACACTCTCCCTCCTCACTTTCACCCCTTCAGTTCACTGACTTTTTCTAGACAAAGCTTAAATCTTTCCTTTATCAGGAGGCCCTTCCCTGTGCCTCCAACTGCTAATTCCTCCCTGCTGAGATTACCTTCTGTCTACTCTGTGTATATGTATCCAGTTATTTTCATGTATTTTGAAAGCAATGCCTATTTTTACTTTTCTCAGTATCTTTAATACTTAGCCCAGCACTTGAACCATGGTAAAAACTTAATAAATGCTTGTTCACTTTCCAATGTCTTAGATTCCTATTCATCCAGGTGCATAGCCTAGCTACTTACTCAGATTTACCCCATATTAGCAACCAGAGTGTTGTTGCCAGATCTTATAGTGACTATTTGAGTTATCTGGGACCCTGAGAAGTTTAATAATTTGCCCAAAGTCATCTACCTGTTACATGTCAAAGATAGCATATGAACTCAAGTCCTTCTAACTCAAAGATGGCCTTTAGCCTATCTGTAGCTGTTATACTCCCTTTAGAACAGGAAGACTTCATATAATCCCTTCTTTTTCCATAGTGTTAAAAGAAATCTTAGAAATTATTGAATCTATTTCCTTAGGTGATTCTGTTGTGCTTACTGCTAGAAACTGAGTATGACAGCTTATAAAATAAGTCCAAGATGTTAACTGAAAAGAATTAAGTAGATCAAATAAAATAGGAAACTTCAGGCATAAAAAAAGGAGAAAATAATGACATGATTTTTTTTTTTAGTCACAAAAGTGTAAAGGTTACAATTCTCATCTTCCCTTTCTCAGAACTAAACAACAAAAAGAAAACACCCTTGTTTGGTATATCCCAGTAGTGTCATTTGTGCTCCCACTTAGCTGAGTTAGAGTCCATACACAAAATATGCAGAATATTCTTCACTGTTTATCTGAAACTTCCTTCTTTGGCTAGTCATGTGTGTATATACATGGCGTTTTCTTCAGGGCCTGTAGTGAGAGTGAAAGAAAACAGTTGCCAGGAAGAAGCCTTGGGAAACAAAGGAACTCCTGTGAAGAGGCTGAAGAACATTTTGGGAAGATCCAGGGATGACCTATCTTGTGCCCTTCAGGAGTATAAAGTCCAGGCTAGATAAGTCATAGCCAAGGATTGGCTGTATGATTATATGGGTCTATGGGAATTTGTCCAGGCCTAAGATAGCATCATTGTAACCTACATGAAAAGTGGTTGGTCAGCCTCTCTCCTTTAAGTATTTCAAGAAGCAGGGAAGAACATTGCCTTTGGGGGTAGACCATTTCATTTTGGGACAGTTCTAAACCTTAGGAAGTCTTTCTTGACATAATCTCTAAATTGTCCCCTTTATTCTGCTTTCTGGGGCTAAACAAAATAAGTCTAATCACTTGTTCACATGATAGCCTTTCAAATACTTGATATGGCTATGAATGTCCCTATTAAATCTCCTCTTTTCCATTAGTCAGTCAGTAAGCATTCACTAGTGCCAGGCACTACTAGTCCTGAGAATTAAATAGAGGCAAAAGACACTCTGCCCTCAGGGAATTCAAAACCTAATGGACTAGGAGATACAAACAGCTACTTGCAAATGAGCTCTATACCAGATTAATAGGACATCACCAATAGAGGGAAGACAAATGCTTGACATGTCCAGTTTTTTCAGCTCATCTCCTAGACTTGAACCCAGGATCTTTGACCACTGTAGTTTCCCTCCTCTGGACCCCACTTAAGTTCTGATCAAAATCCTTCTTAAGTGGTGATTCCTCAGAGTGAAGACAATGTCTCTATTCTGCCAGTGCTCCATTAAACCTTTTTGGTTTTTAAGAGAAACTGGGGGATCTTGAGTTTAGTGATGGGAAGACTTAATAAACATGGAATTGTTGCCAAGCTTCTGGGCCAGTGATCTCCTTGGCTGAAGTAGTCCCTCTTTACCTGAACTCAGCAGTTGGTATTTGTCAGGTGTGCCAGTTCTTCTTTTCATGATAATTTATGAGTGTCTCTGCCCTATGTCCCTTACTAGGGACAGTGTTTTCATTGTCATTGCCTCTCCTTTGGTGGCATCAAACACTGAACCCTTCCCTCAGATGTGAAGGATTTGTCCATGAACAAAGAAGCAGCTTGACAACAGTCTGCACTGACCAGCACCAGAACACCAGGCTTTTTGTACTCAAATGGGATTTGTCAGTTATAGGAAAATGTTTATAGGCACATTGGAATTGTCAAAGAGACCACTTAGTGTTTCTTCTTCCTTCCTTCCTTACTGTCACAAAACTGCCAACGATGGGAACTGGAGATTTTCATTGTTTTCAGCCTCTAGTACTTTAATCAACCCTTGGGGAAAGAAGTCAAGTCATAAAATGATCTAGTACAGGCATCCCAGAATCCTTGGGGAGCAGATTCACATGATTCAAGAGGAGCTTCCTGTGTGTTTTTATTCATTCTTTTGAAAAAGAAAAGATACCATCAAGAGGAAATAGTTATGAAATAAACAGTACTTCTGGGCTTCAAAAGAAAACTTAGAGGTCATCTTGGCTGACCCCTGGATTTTACAGATAAGGAAACCGAGGCCCAGAACTGCTAAAAGACCTACCTAAGGCAGCTAGACAGTGAATAATAGAGTAAAAGGCCTGGAATCTAGAAGACCTGAGTCAAAATCTAGCTTCAGACACTAGGCCCCAGGCAAGTTACAAAAACATATGTATTTGCCTCAGCTTCTGCATCTATAAAATGGTGATGATAACAGTACCTGCCTTGCAAGGTTGTTGTGAGGATCAAATGAGATATTTATAAAGCACTTAGCACTGTGCCTGGCACAGATTAGTCACTTAATAAATGTTATTTCCTTCCCTTCCCCTTTAATGATTTAGAAGGTCAATACCATGGATCCTCTAACACTTTGGCCAGTGTTTTTTCCTCTGTATTTCATTACCTCCTTACTCAAGTAATTGTTCACATTATAGTTAATTGCTTAAATTTCAAATGGCTCTCACTTTAAAATCACCATTTTGTTTAAACTATCATATTAGTATAGTATGGCTCTTTTCTTTGTTGGTCTTTATACTAACTAGTAAGGAGAAAAAAAATCAGATCTGCCTAATTCCCATTGACAACATCTGTGGGAGCAGCAGTTTGGCTGAAATCAGCAGCTAGGGAACTTGGGAAACCCTTGAGGTTTCCTAGTAGTCATCTGGAATTGTTCTGACACTTCTATTTACTCCTCTTTTTTCATGAGAGAAACACTGCTTTATCCCATAGGGTAGGTGTAAAGCTGTTAAGTGATGGTGGGATTGGGGCTGCAATTTCAGATCTTAAAAGTTATTGGAGATTTCGACTTGTTCCATTCCACAAACATTGATCACTGCATGTCATTCAGAGTGCTTTGGCACTGAAGGATGGGAGAACAGAGTCTAAAAGACTTCTCAGTCCTTGCCCTCAATAAATTCACATGGGAAAGTGAACACTTGGACATAAATAACTGGGAGGCAGTTTAGACTCTAAATTCTTGAGAGGACTCCAAATGAAGGAGAGATCACTTGTTGGGGAGCTCTAGAAAAGTTTCATTATGAGGTAGCATGAGTCCAAGCTATAACAGAATGGAGAGGAGTTCAGCAATCTCCCAAAGTGGGTATTTCAGGAGTTGGAAATAGGGGGAGGAAAGACATAGAGGAATCTTGGAAATTGATGGGATATTTTGGTTTATTAAGTTGTCCAAAATGGATTGTGTTGTAAAGGCAGTTAGATGGTGTGGTGGATATACCCTGGACTTGAGATTGAGAAGACCTGAGTTAAATCCAGCCTCAGACACTTAATTGTGTGACCCTAGACAAGTTATCTAACTTCTGCTTGCTTCAGTTTCCTCATCTGTAAAGTAGGAATAATAGCAATTACCTCATAAGATTGTTGTGAAGATCAAGTCAGTTAATATATGGAAAGGTGTTTTTCTGAACCTTAAAAGTGCGGTGTAAATACTAGCTCTTACTATTGTAGAACACGCAGTGAGAAGTAGTGTGAGATAAGATGGGAGAGGGAGTGTTGTTTTTTTGGCTGCGTTTGTTGCTAATAGGTATATGAGTAATTTCAAGTGATGTCTCCTAATACCATTTCTGTTTCTTATTTGAATGCATAAAAACTATGGAACTTCTCTTAAGGATCAGAACATCCAACTTTAGCAGTCTCCCCTTCCTCCTCCAACTTAGAGACTGAGGAGATGTTGGAAGGAACTTTAGATCATCTGACTCTACTCCCTGAAGTTAAAGTTGAGAAAACTGACTAGAATTGTATGCCTTATCCTTTCCTGTATTAGGAGTAAATAGTACCTGGCCTCAAATCCAGTGAGTGCTCTTTCATCTACACCAAAATACCATTTAATTTAACTGAGTTTAATCTCATTCTAGGCAAAAAAGTTCAGTTCCGGAAGCCAGCCCCAGCAGCTGCAGACACAGTCCCCTCAAGGAAGCGCTCAACACCAATCAATGTTGCCAGTGCCATCAAGAAGAGCAGTAGTGGGGTATCTCAGCAGCCCTTCAGGGACAGGATCATTCATTTACTGGCGCTGAAACCTTACAAGAAGCCAGAGCTGATCCTGAGGCTTCAGAAGGACGGCCTTTCACAGCAGGATAAGGATATGCTGGACAGCCTCTTGCAGCAGGTGTGTTTGCTCGGAAGCAGGCCTAGCTGGGCCAGCAACACTCTGCAAATGGATGAGTGGGGGTAATTAAGGAGCTAGGATTGGCTGGAATGTTCTAGTTAGGATAGCATAGGGATGGTGTGACAGAATTTCCTCAGTGTTTCATCTCCAAGATTTATAACTAACTTGAAAGTTCTTTACTTAAGGATGAAAATAGATTTAAGATGTCAATTCATTTATGTTTGGATTCACTGGGTTCAGAATGAAGCAGTCTGGACAGTGACGATTCCATGTCATACTAACTACAGTGGTGTCATATGTCCAGAAGCCAGAAGAAAGACTATCTCTGACAGTTAGGGCTGCTGCCTCTCTAGCTTGGCTGCTGAAGGAAGGGAACATGCTGTTTCTTGGCAACCCAATGTTTAAGGCCTCCCACAACACCCAGGAATGAGAAGAAGAATATTTGGGATTTATTTTATGTAATCACACAGTCTCACCTTTATTTTCTGCTTTGGTCTTTTCAGTTAAAGTTTGTTTGTTTTTAGCTTCCTGCTCTTCCTATGGATAGGATGTACAGTTGTTAAAATCCCATGTTTAACTGGGTTCACTTATCCCTGAACTTCAGTTAGCACTTGATTTGTATTGTGGCTATTTATACACCCCACCCCCACCCCCACCCCCGGTTTAACTAGTACAAAAGAAAGTACTTTCTTCAGCATCTTTTTGTCCTTCCTGTTTCTTTGCTCACTGCATGGTGCACATGTCATTCTGTTGAGAACCATAGCTGGCACAGAGCCTTAGAGGGCTGCTGGAGACTCAATGGAGTTGAGTGATTCATGTTCACATACAGGATCTGAACCCAGCTCTTTCTGTTTCTTGTGGTCTTTAGGAGATAACTCAGTACAGTAAAAAGGACCCTGGTTCCCCAAGGAAGGACATGGGTTCGGGTCCTGCCTCATAGGCTTTACTCACTGAACTGTTCTGGCACTCGGTTTCCTTAGCTATAAAATGAAGCAACTCTACCAGGTGATTTCTCCAGTAGTTCTAGGTTTATGGATTGCTCCAGTAGTTCCAGGTTTATGATCCTAGTAGACTCCTGAGAAGATGGGAATCACAACTAAGCATAGCCATATATCAAACAAGGGTGTAGTAGTTTCCTAAAGTTACCACTTAAATTGCCATTTGTTTTAATATTGGCTCTGTGGAAGTAGGGTAGTAAAGCTAAAAAGGCATTGGATCTGGACCATCAAGGTGGCACTGTGGATAGAGAGCCAGGAGGTCCTAGGTTCAAATGGCCCCAGATCTTTCCCAGCTGTATGACCCTGGGCAAGTCTGGAATTAGAATCTTGACTCCACTGGATTTTGGGGTTCCTTCTCATTCCAAACTGATCTAAAATACTCTGAAATCAAATAGAACCTAAATGGATAAGAGAAAGATAGACAGAGCACTACTGAAGCTCTCTGATGGAAAGGGAGAAGCTCTTGGTGATGAGGGGATAAGAGAAACATTTTTGTATGAATGATTAGGTAGAATCTATGGGAAGGTTGAAAGGCAGAAGTGGGAAGGAGCAAGCACTGATCCAGGGATAGCCCAATTGGGCAGGAATGTAGAGTGCATGGTAGCGGAGATGTAGGTAAGGAGAAAAGGACAAAAGGGTTGATTTTAGCAAGTTAGCTCCCAGCTTTAACAGGTCAAATTTTGTTTGGTTAACATTGAAGAGAGAAGAGTGGAAGGTACTGGGAAACAACTAGGTAGCATAGTGGATAAAGCACTGGGTCTGAAGTTGGGGGGGGGGGGGATATGGATTCAAATCTGGCCTCAAATACTTTCTAACTGTTATGTGACCCTGGGCAAGTCACTTATCCTCAGTTGCCTACTGTTCTTTTGCCTTATAATTAATACTTTGTATCAATTCTAAGACAGTTGGTAAGGGTGTTAGAAAGAAAAGATCAAGAAGTTCTATGGAACACTGAGAAGTGAGGTGACTTGCCACTAAACAGTGAGGATATGACGGAGGTAGCACCTGAGCCCAATTTTTTGGGACTTCCAAGGTAAGCTTTACAACTATACTACCTCTAGATAGAATGGAAATAGGGCATTACTCTGACAGGCCTGTTTTTATTTCTTAATACAGAATAATCTTTTAGCTGATTGGACTATAATTGGTAAAAATACTCATCATTTTAAAAATACTATGTTTTTATTTGGAACTTAAGACACCAAATAAAATGATAATTTCTGTGTACAAAGTTGAACAGAATAAAGATTTTACATGAATCATAAATCTCTAATACATTATAATTTGCTTTTCTTTTTACATATATAATACATTAAACATGTAGCTTTCAAAACTGCCCTTCTGGACTGCCTTCTATTCTCTTGTATGTTTTTTTTTTAAACCATTTCTTTTCTCTCTTAGTAATAATTCTTAAGACAGAAGGTCATGGGCTAGGCAGACAGGATTAAGTGACTTGCTCAGGTCACACAAGCTAGGAAGTGAAGTGTCTGATGTCAGATTTGAACCCAGGACCCCCCATCTCTAGGCCTGGCTCCCTAGCTACTGAACCATCTAGCTGCCCTCTCCTGTATATTCTTTTTTTTTTTTTAATATATTTTATTTGATCATTTCCAAGCATTATTCGTTAAAGACATAGATCATTTTCTTTTCCTCCCCCCCACCCCCCATAGCCAAAGTCCACTGGGCATTAGATGTTTTCTTGATTTGAACCCATTGCCATGTTGATAGTATTTGCATTAGAGTGTTCATTTAGGGTCTATCCTCTGTCATGTCCCCTCAACCTCTGCATTCAGGCAGTTGCTTTTCCTCGGTGTTTCCACTCCCATAGTTTATCCTTTGCTTATGAATGGTGTTTTTTTCTCCTGGATCCCTGCAGATTGTTCAGGGACATTACACCGCCCCTAATGGAGAAGTCCATTACGTTCGATTATACCACAGTGTATTAGTCTCTGTGTACAATGTTCTCCTGGTTCTGCTCCTCTCGCTCTGCATCACTTCCTGGAGGTTGTTCCAGTCTCCATGGAACTCCTCCACTTTATTATTCCTTTTAGCACAATAGTATTCCATCACCAACATATACCACAGTTTGTTTAGCCATTCCCCAATTGATAGGCATCCCCTCGTTTTCCAGTTCCTGTATATTCTTTTTTAAAAATACATCAGTGAATTTCTTTTCTTTTTTTATTTTTACTGGGTTTAAAAAGCAACAACTATTGCAAGCCCCTTTCTCCCACTTCTCACCCCAAAATTAAAAAAGAAAAAACACTTGTAACATTCTGTAGTCAAGCAAAATAAAACAGAGTTTTTAAGGTAGATTTGTATAGTTTCTTCCATAACCAAGATTTATTTATTGGGGATATTTTCCCCCAAATTCCAAATTGTCATATCTGTTATACCTTTCTAGTAAAATATATTTCTCCCTTAGGCTTAGGAAAACAGTATATGGGGGTAGCTGGGTGACTCAGTTGATAGAGAGCCAGGATTGGAGACCAGAGTCCCTGGGTTCAAATCTGGCACTTAATAACTATGTGATCCTGGGCAAGTCACTTAACCCTCTTTGCCTAGCCCTTACCACTCTTCTGCTTTAGAACCAGTACTTGAGAATTGATTCTGAGTCAAAAGGTTAGGTTTTGGAGTGAGGTTGGGAGGGATGTTGAAGAAAAAGAAAATGTTTGTAATAAGCCAGGGGAGGGATGTGTAAATATGTGGCATAAGTTTTCAAAGGTTTTATATATTGTTAGAGATAATACAACATTATCATTTTAAATATCTAGCATCTGCTGAAAGATGTGGCAGAGATATAATGTCATAGAAATTCAGCAAAAAAACAAACAAACCAACAGGAGGGACTCTGCCTAGGTCCTTAGGGAAAGTTTCTTAGACTTAGAGACTTAGAATCATAGATCATCTGAGCCTGAAGAAACTTAGGAACTTGGGTTGTGAGAGCTGGAAATAATGAAGAAGTTGATCCTCTTTGTTCCTTCCTGACTACGTTAACAAGTCCCTAAACCTCTATAGGCCTGTTTGTCCTTCTGTAAACAGAAGTGGGGGTTAGACTAAATGATTACTTAAGCACTTATTTTCCAGGTAAGAAATTTGGGGCCACACCAGCAGCATGGGTTGAGCTGAGTTCCTTCCAAAGGATGAAGTAGTATTTAGTTGAGGGAGGATAGAGGGAGCACTGAGGCCCCATGCTAGTAACTAGAAGGCTCCATTTGAGCTGCCTCCTTAATCAGTGTCCCTTTTTTCTTTTTTAAATTTTATTTAATTAGATGATTTAGAATAGTTTTCCATGGTTACAAGACTCATATTCCTTCCCTCCCTTCCCTCTACCCTCGTCCCATATCTGACACACTGGGTTTAACATGTGCCATCGATCAAGACCCATTTCCTTATTATTAATATTTGCACTAGTCACCCTGCAATCTTTAGAACCTCTTAAAAGGCTGCTCACTTTGGGCCACTGAACAGGGATCAGTTATCCTAAGAAAAACTTTGCTGGCTATCCGACATTAAAGTAGCTACTTTTAAAAAGCAAATATCAGACCCTGACTAGGCACATATAGCTGTTTGGCCTTGGTTGAATCCTTTCTTTGCTTGGAACTTCAATTTCCTCCTCTCTTGAAATGCGGTTAGATTTAACACACTTTCTTTTTTAACCCTTTCTTTCTTAGAATCAGTACTGTGCATCAGTTCTAAGTCAGAAGAGCAGTAAGGACTAGGCAACGGGGGTTAAGTGACTTGCCCAGGGTCACACAACTAGGAAGTATCTGAGGCTGGATTTGAACCTAGGCCCTCCTGTCTCTAGGTCTGGCTCTCAATCCACTGAACCACCTAACTGTCCCCCCAAATTAGCACACTCTTGAGGGTGAGAATCTTTTGTCTCTTTTTGCCCGCACATAGTTAGCATACGTTAATAAATATTTATGAAGTGACTGACTGCTCTCAAGGAGCTCCCAACTTAATTGAGGAGACAGCCTACAAATAGCTGTGTATCGATATGCTCCATACAGGATAAGTTGGAAATGTCAACAGCAGGAAGATCTGAATTAAAGGGAATTAGGAATAACTTCTTTTCACTGGAACTTGAAGAAAGCCAGGGAAGCCAGAGGGAGAGCATTCTACTCGTCATGGAAGACAACCAGAGACAAAGTCAGGAGATGAAAAGGTCTTGGATGATAGCAGTGAGGAGGCTGGGGTCATTGGATTTCAGGGTATATAGGGTAGTATAAGGTATAAGAAGACTGGAAAGATATTATGGTTGCAGGTGGGGTGAGACAGGGCAGGGAGGCTCGGAATACAGATTATGAAGGAC
The DNA here is from genome assembly GCF_027887165.1 of Monodelphis domestica. Lineage (NCBI taxonomy): Eukaryota > Metazoa > Chordata > Mammalia > Didelphimorphia > Didelphidae > Monodelphis > Monodelphis domestica. Next base: position 73,650,700 of record NC_077229.1, on the reverse strand, counting down.
TTTGAACACTAAACAAAGCATATCATATTTGATATATTTGCAGGTGATAAGGAGCCACTGATGTTTATTGAATGGGAGGTGAAGTGATATGGCAAGATTATTCATTTTAGGGTAGACTGGAGTGGGGAAAGACTGGAGACAGGGAGACTCACCAGCAAGCTACAGCAAGGATCGTGACAGGTGATGAGGGCCTGCACTAAAAAGGTTGGCAGTGTCAGAAGAGAAAAAAATATATTCAAGAGATGTTATAAAGATAGAAACAAGAACTTGGATTGGATGTGAGGGGAGATTAATAAGGAATAGAGGATGACATGCTGGGTTGTGAGTGTGCCTGACTGGGAGGATGATGAGACCTTCTACATCATTGGGGATGTTTGAAAGGAGGGAAAGTTTGGGGGAAAGACAATTAGTTCAATTTTGGATGTGTTGAGTTTAAGATGTCTACTGGACATCCAGGTCAAGATGACTGAAAGGCATTTGGAGGTATGAGACTGGGGATGGGCAGAAAGATTAGGGCAAGATTTGAGAGTCATCAGCATAGGGTTTGTTATTTAACTCTGTGGGAACTGAAGAGATTACCAAGTGAAGTAGTATGGAGTAGAGGGAGAAGAGGAGAAGGCCCAGGACAGAACCCTCTATAAGCATTTTACAATTGCGAAACATAATTATTGATGTTCTTACCATCAGATAGAGTGATATGCAGTTTAGTTCAGTTTGAAGTTATGTACCTCACTTCTGAGGAAGTGAATTTCTGATTGCTTGCCTGCTTCTTTCCTTTTTTAAAAGAATTGTGTTTGAGGTTGATAAGTCTTGAGTATACTCATATCTTAAACTTCTTTTAAGGATTGCTGTTAAAGTTCTGAAGAATTAAAACTAATAATAAGGAAGTTATAGAGATATTTTTTTTTCTTAGAATAAAGAAGGATTTTAGACATTTGATTTTTAAGGAGAATAGAGGTACTGGAAGAAAAGATTCCTGACATAAGAGATGGCTAAAAGTTAAGGTGATGATGTGGGAAAGTGCAGAATCTCTGTTCTAGGGAAGTGAATAAACTTCCTCAATATGGAGATTGAGTCAGCAAGCATTTATTAAGCTCCTACTATATGCCAAGTGCTATGCTAAATACTGAGGACACAAAGAGAGATAAAAAGCAACTCCTGCTCTCTAGGCACTCAGTCCAATGAGGGAGACAATATGCAAATGACCCTGTACAAATGGGATCTATACAGGATAGATTGGAGATAATCAGCAAAGGAAAGGTACTGACTTTAAAAGGATTGGGAGAAAAAATCTTTAGAGATTTTAGCTGGAACTTTGAAGGAAGCCAAGTTGACCAGAAGGCAAAGATAAGGAAGAAAATTCAAGCAGGAGGGACAGTAAGTGAAAAGGCCCTGAGTTAGAAGCTGGAATGTCTTATCTAAGGATTAGCTAGGAGGCCAGTGTCCCTGGATTGCAGATTATATGGGGTTGAGTAAAATATAGGAATCTTGGAATGGTAGGAGGTAGAGATTGGGGGTGGGGGTGGGAAACAAGTTGTTATGGGCTTGGAGCATAAATTCCAGAGGATTTTATATTTGACCCTGAAGGTGAATGGGATTCTGGGAGTCCACTGGAGTTTATTGAGTGGGAATGGGAGTGTGCAGGGTATGGATTCTGCCTGGGCTTAAGGAATATCACTTTGATCCCTAGTGAGGAGAGACTTGTGGAAGGCAAACCCACCAGCAGGTTAATGCGGTAGTCTAAGGTAAGGTGCCAAGTGCCTGAAACTAGGTTGTGGCAGTGTCTAGAGGACAGAAGGGGTATCTACAAGAGATGTCACAAAGGTATAATTGACAGACTTGACCATTAATTAGATATAAATATGGAGGGGAGTATGTGTGAGAGAATGAGGAGTAGAGAATGAAGCTTTAGGGGCTTGTTTTAAGGACTCTCTTTGGGACATATTTCTCCAAGGTAGGCCTTATTTTCCCATTCTCTAAAATGAGTTGGCTTACTCTCCCTGATTTTGTAATTCTCCAACTGAGATTTCACTTACTCCCTCCTTTTACCTACATGCCTTCTCAATTGTAATCTCTATTGGTCTGACTGAATGCTTCTGTTTTTCTAGGTTGCCAACTTGAGTGCCAAGGACAGCACATACACATTAAAAGATTGCATGTACAAGGATGTTCAGAAGGACTGGCGTGGATACTCTGAAGGAGATCAACAGTTACTAAAAAGAATTCTTGTTAGGTAACTAAAATCATGTGTCATCATCCCTTCAATATATGGGCTTACTCTTACCACTTCAACCCTCACAGTGCTGTCATATGACCTGTGCCCTCACTGTGTTCTATATATGCTTCTCAATTACTTGAACCTCTTTGTTCAGCAGAATTTAAAATGCACAGGCCAGATGCTATCTGTTTAAATAAGATTTTATTTAGTTTAGATCTAAAGAGGATAGAATCATGTCATGTTGTCTTCAAAGGCCTGGGCCCAGCCTGTGACGACAGTTGTGCTCATGTCAGAAGCCAACAGAAAGTTACTGAGCCAGCAGAATTTGAGAGGAGGACACCTTCCTTCACTCCCATGAGACTCCTGCCCCTACTGGCTGCAGGGAGGGAAAAAGGACTGCCTGGAGGTATTAGTGACCTGGGCAGAACCAGTCTGCAGCTTTACCTCAGGGAAAAGGAAGCCCTGGAAAAAGCTAACCTGACCAGTGTGAAATTAATTTTCGAAGCTTAACATCCCCTAGTTTGAATGAACAATTACTCACATTTCTAGTGCTGAGTTAACAGAGGGATTTTTTTACATGTACCTAATGAAGTCAAGAATGTATTATTGTCATTTTACCTGCCAGAGGTTAGAGAAGGAAAGTAATTTTGCAACCTAGGAAACTTTTCTTTTCCTTATCTTCCATCTTGGAATCAATACTGTGTATTAGCAACGGGTTAAGTACTTGCCCAGGGTCACACAGCTAAGAAGTGTCTGAGGCCAGGTTTGAACCTAGGACCTCCCATCTCTAGGCCTGGCTTTCAATCCACTGAGCCACCCAACTGCCCCTTTATCATTCTTAATGAATTTATACATTTCTATCAAATACCCAGTATTGAAAACAAAAAGGTAAATTCACCACCAATGAAGAGGAAATCAAAGCAATCATTTGGAGCTATTTTGCTCAATTATATGACAAATCTGATAATCTAAGTGAAACAAATGAATATTTACAAAAATATAAGCTGCTTGGATTTAAAAAGAGGAAACAATACTTAAATAATCCCATCTCAGAAAAAGAAATTGAGCAAGCTATTAGTGAACTCCGTAAGGAAAAAATCTTCAGGGCCAGATGGATTAATAAGTGAATTCTATCAAACATTTAAAGAGCAATTAATCCCAATACTATATAAATTATTTAGGAGGATAAGCAGAGAAGGAATCCTACCCCTTTCTTTTTATGACACAAATATTGAGTTGTTTCCTAAGTCAGGAAGAGCAAAAAAACAAAGAAAATTATAGGCTAATTTCATTAATGAATATAGATGCAAAAATTTACATCAAATACTAGCAAGGAGGCTACACAATATCACAAGGATCATTCACTGTTACCAGGTGTGATTTATATGAGGAATGCAGGGCCACTTTAACATTAGAAAAACTATCAGCATAATTGACCATATTAGTAACCAAACTAGCAGAAATCACATGATTATCTCAATAGATGCAGAAAAAGCCTTTAACAAAATTTACATACCCATTCCTATCAGAAACACAAGGAAGCAGAAATTTATATATTTTCTGCCTAAAGCCTGTTCCTGTTGTAAGGGAGGGAAAGGGGTTAATTTTTTAAGGTTGGACTTGATTATTTAAGAGTTTGGTCACCAGGAATTTAATTAATTCCAAAGAGATTTTATTTACAATTTATTTACAAAATGTAGAAAGAGTGAAGCAAGAAATCAGAGAAGGGATAAGGTCAGATGTCTACCCTGAGCACTAAGGAATTTGCTCCCAGCACCTGGCTCAAAACCAGGACCAGGAGAGTTGGTCCTTAGCTGGCCTCAGCAAAGCCGAGGACCTGGGGAAGTCTCTCCTGAGGCTAATCTCTTCAGAAAATATCCAGGAAAGAGCCAGCTTTTTCAAAATTCACCATTAGTCAGTCTAGTCGACAGATTCTTCTGCCCCTCTTCACCAGCCTCAACTCAAAAGCATGGAGTTGAATTCTCACAGCAAGTTCCACTCCAAGACACTAATCTCCACTTCCAAAAATGAAAAACTGAGTCTCACAGAACATGACCACCCCTTTTAAAGACATTTTCTCTTGCGTCACTTCCTGTGCCTTCCCCTAATTCCATGTCTACCAGTCATAGTTGGCATTCTGTTCTAGGACTGCCCAGAAGGCAGTTAGTCAATTCTGATTCATTGCCCATTATCACACACGTGGGCCACAGACCTCCCACTTCATGATTATTAAGTGGGATATTTGCACTTTTGGTGATTAGATCTAAATGGGTAGATCTTCATACTTAATTTTTAAATACTATATTTACACTTATGGGGATTAAAATCTAAAAATAGACATGAGTTACAATTTAAATCTTCACAATCAGAGAAGAGCTAACTACCTTCATTGTTACAATCAGGGACAGTTAAATTTAATCTTCACACTGTTCGGATCTACTTAAAGTAGACTAGGAATCAGGTTTTTTGTGTGTATAAATAATGTTGCAGGGATTTTGAGTACAGAGTTTTTTACTTTTATTTAAGTGACCATTCTATAGACCTTAACATAATTTGAATTTACCTGTGGATGAGAGGAAGGGAGATGGGAAAGGAGCTGGCATGTAGCTCAAGGGCATGTGAGGTTCAGAAACAGAATAGGGGGAGCAAGAAGAGGAACATGAAAGAGGTAGAGCAACCATGTGAAGGCCTAGGTGAAACAGAAGGGTAACACATGGGAACTGGAGACAGGTACCTGATTATGGATATGATGGCAAGTGGGTAGAGTAGGCCAGAGGTCTTAAACCAAGATCTTGCAGTGGTATCAATCTCTCTGCTGATTTGTTCTGCTTTCATTTGGGGAAAACTTTTCAGGATTTTTTGGGGAGTAGGTTTTTATTTTATTTATTTATTTTGGTGTAAGGGTAGAAAGCTATGGACTGCTGAGGGGCAGGAGTGGAAAGAGAAAGAACACAGTCCACTAAAGTTAACAAGGTGGGATTTTTTTTTTGGAATGCAGATTTCTTTTAGAATTCTTTATGTAAAGTTGAATTTTCATATTTTGTATTTATGGAAAGTGAGAACTGTCTGTATTTGTAAAATATTTTCTGCACCCCCAAAAAGAGTTGATTAGAGTGGAAGGAGCCCTGGTTTAGAAGACTTAGATTTTATTTCTTTACTTAGGATATATGTAACCTTGGAAAAGTCATATCCCTTATCTGACCTTCAGTTTCCCCATCTGTAGACTAGTAAAGTATCCCATTGGATTGTTGTCAGGATTAAAGGAGAGGATATATATGTAAATGTTTTGTAAACTATATAAAGCATCTTACAAGTGTAAGATAGTGGGTTCCATTTTCTCCTTTTGAGACTTCAGGTAGTGTAGTGGACATATTGTCAGGCCTGGAGTTAATAAACTGGTCCTAAATACTAAATGTGGAACCCTGGGCAAGTTACTTAAGCTCTGTGTCTCAGTTTGCTTGTCTGCAAAATTGGAATAATCTTAACACCTCCCTCCCAGGATTATTGTGAGGATCACATGAGACAGTAATTGTAAAAAAGTGCTTAGCACCATATCTGGCACAGAGCAGACTCACTATACATGCTTGTTCCCTCCTTTTGCCCTCTCAGCCTCAGTAAAATTTTAAGAGTCATGTCTCTTTTGAGTTCTGTAAAATTAAGGGAAAGATCTCAAATTATATGATATTGACCATTATTTTCAAAAATAAGAATAAAATGGCATAGCAGAACCAGAACACAAAGTTAATTTCTCTTATTCATAGGACCAAGACTTCATTTTGCCATTGTTTCTGCTTGAATTCTGAATGGCAAGGTAGACCATTTATTTAGACATGTGCTTTGTTGCCTAAATGGGGGTGGGGAGAGGGGTCCGCTTACAAATGATAGAGTAGATAGACAGGAAGGCAAGTTTTGGCTCATTCTGAGAAAATAGTTCTTAAACAGCTGTCCTAAAGTGGAGACAAGGAAAAAGGGCCATCATTGTTTGTGGAGGAGCCCAGAAACAGCCTCTGTCTACCATGGAGATGTAAACAAGAGCTCAACTAGCCCTTGGGCTGTGGACACAACAATTTCTTCAGGCTTTCCTAATAAAGGATCCCACTCTCCTACAAAGCTTCCCTCTGGTTACCAAGTACCTTTGAGGCTTGTGCCCATGAGCTTTAGGCAAGTATAGTCAGTCCAAAGGCACTTGGGAAGCTGCACCCACAAGGGCAGTATTTTCTCTCTTAAATCCTAGCAGGAATCAGTTTAAAGTTTTTTATGTTAGATAGGTCAAAATTCCTCTGGGCTCACAGTTTCTCTTGATTTTTGACCAACCCAGAGTGCTGTTTTTTTGTGTTTGAACAATTTCCATAATCTGAAAGCACAATTGGTTTGAAGAGGAGACACTTATAGACATCATCATTTGTGATATTTGAGTCTTCTTTGGGAAAACGAAAACTGGGTTGTTGTAACTAATTTAAATATACTCAGTGCCTTGAATTATAACCTGACTGGAAAATTACAACTATCCATGTAGTCTGCCTGGTTTAAAAGATAGGGAAGAAGTTGATTCTTCCATGTTTGCTGTGTTTTCTGAATTCATTATGGCACTTATTTAAGACAGCAAACTCAAAATAGGATCCTGAAAGGATATCTTTCTCCTGTGCAAATACAGACTTTAGCTTGCTTTACTATAGTCAGGATGGCCACAAGGTAGAAAGAATGAGTGGAGTGTGGCATAGGCTTGAGAAGGTCCTTTATTGCTCTTTCTGAAGAGTTCTTTGTATTCTTCTAGTGATTTCTAGTTCATTACTGCATAGGCCTTTTTTTCCTGTTTCAGAGCCATTATTGCACATATTTATTGAGTTAGCAGAACTAGAAGGGACCTTATTGACATTTATTCTAGCTCCTTCATTTTACAGGTGATGAACAGACTGAAGTGAAGACCCTCTTAGACCACAAGAAAAACCTGCCACATAGCTTCTCTTATACCTCTATTCTTACTTCTTAAAGAAGCAGAGGATAGCAAATAGAGTGCTAGGTGTGAGTCAGGGAACTCTAAATCTGAAACTAGCTTAGGCTCATTATCTATAAACTGGATAAAACAGTACTATTATCACCTAACACCAGGCAATGAAGATCAAGAGATAATATAATATAAAACTTACAAACCTGAAAGCACTATTTTGAAATATTAAGTATTTGAAATGCATTATTAGTATTAGTAATAGCATTATTACTGTCAAGAATTTATATTCCTAATATAGCACAGGGGTGAGCACCTTCCCTCTTTTCTCTAGTTTCTCAGTATCTCTACTTGGGACTGATTGTTGTGAAGTGATTTATTCTTTCCTTTGTGATTGTGGTATAACATTTTACATGTTATACTCTCGTAGAGATGGAAATGAATTTAAGAACCATTTCATACCATAATTTTGCCAGAGAGGCAACTGACACACAGGATATCTAAGTAGAGGGCAGCATATCACCAGTGATGAGGAGAGAGATAAAAACACCATCCAGGCTGTATTTGACCAGATAGGAACATGAGCCATCATATAGGAGGAATGAGTGCTATTTTGCTGTACTCAGGGAAATTAGAAGATAAAGAATGAAGGAAAAGAGCCAGAGAAAGACCTCCAATATATCAGGTTGAGCCCCTGTGAAAGTATTTATGCAGTGATATTGTAATAAAGGAATTAGTTGGTGGTAAAAGCAATAAAGGAGGATTGGAGATCTCTCCCTGAAAGCAGGATCTAGGAGAGGCAGCTGATGTTTAAAGTTGGCTCAGAGGGAGTGAGTAGTTTCCCCCTTCTGCCTTCCCTGCTCAGCTATGACTGCTCTCAGAAACTGGCTCTTGATGTTCCTCCACCACTAGAGCCTAAAGGTTTCTTCTCAGGGAGGTTACTCTCTCCCTCAAGCTATCCCACTCACACTTGAGTCACTTTGGGAAAAGACAACAACTTTATTGTAAACTAAGTCAGCTAGGGTAATACAAAGAAATGGTTGACAGGAAGGGAATTAGTGAGGAAAGCAGGGGGGAGGTGTCCCTTTTCTAACTACATTTTTTCCCTTCCTCCTTGAGTTTGGGGAACTCGGGCATTGGTAGCCTGGGCCCCCTGAGAAAAAGTCAGGTTGACTGACCCTGGTATTTGACCCCCTTGCCACAATTCAGACCCAGGGCACCAGGAGCTGGGAGATAAGTTTGACAAAGGCTCAAATGTCTTCTTTAGCTGTCACTTCAGTTGGGAATTGAAGGGGGGAAAGATGTTCTGTCACCAGGAGAGGAAAAAGTGAGTATATCCCCAGGAGAAAGGCTTGACCAGACCTCCTTGTTAGGCTTCTCAAGGCTGAGAGAGATCTAACTGAAATCCCAGTCACAATCTTCTGGCTTCTCAGTATTCCAGATCTCCTGGGACCCTTCCCCCATTGAGGTGAGCAGATCCAGCACTTCAGCCTGTCACTCTTTGTTGAGTGCAAACCCTCTGTCACAATATGGACAAAAAATACATAAGTAGACAAAGCCTGGACAGATTTTCATGGGCACAGTGGAGAGGGAATACTTAGGCTAATCAGATCATGGTTCCATTTAAGGATAGAGTCAGAGTAAGGACTTAAGAATATGAAATGTTAGAACTGAGAGAGACAGTCCTCTAGTCGTCCCCAGCAGAGACAAATCAAGAGCTTTGTCACTTTCTGTAGTGAGATGCATATCTGTTACTGGCCATCTATATCACTAGTTTTAAAATTGTGATAACTGATCATTCCCTCCCTGCCCCCCATGATGGTTTCAGTGGATTGAGGAAATCTTTCTATCTGGTTAGAATGATGGAGAAGAGAACTGACCTGGCTACCTTTTATTGAACAGTCTCATTTCAAGGTCCTGCCATGTGCCTTCAGGAAAAAGCCCAGAAATTTAGCCTGGAGGAGTAAGGAGCTGAATTTACTAATCTGGTTACACTGGAATAGTTAATTTAACTGAATGGGGTATGAATTCAGGCCTTTTTTACTCAGTTCTTGAGAGTTGCAGTGTGGCATGGTGTTTAAAGAGCTGGTCTTTGAACCCAGAAGACACTCTGGGATACATTACCTGTATGGCCCATAGAAATCACTCAGTCTGTCCCACAATTCACAAGGTCTAGAGAAAATGTTGGTCTGTGGTAGTAGAGAGAATCTCCATTCCTGAGCATTTCCTGGGACAGACCTGGGACCAAGAAGATTCCAAGAAACTAGGAGCAGTCATTGTCAAGTGCTTCAAAAACCACCCATTCCCAATGCCTGATTTCTCCTTTAACCACACTGAATTAACCATGGTTAGCCAGAGGCTTGAGTTATATGTTTTTTTTTGTCCTTCACGACCATTATTGTTCAACAAAATTAGACTTAAGAAGTAGACCGTTAGTTGATGCATTCGGGAAGCCTCAGCTTTCAGCACCTGTCAAGGCCAGGCTCACACAATCCTATAAACGGACAAAAATTCAATATACCTCCTGGCACAGGATGCTTTCTTTATTTTTTTTAACTTTATTTTTAATTTTTTTAAACATTATTTTATTTGGTCATTTTCATACATTATTCATTGGAAACATAGATCATTTTCTTTTCCTCCCCCCCTCCTCCCGTCACCCCTCCCCTAGCCAACGTGCAATTCCACTGGGTATCACATGTGTCCTTGCTCTGAACCCATTTCCTTGTTGTTGGTATTTGCATTAGGGTGTTCATTTAGAGTCTCTCCTCAGTCATGTCCCCTCAGCCCCAGTAGTCAAGCAGTTGCTTTTCCTCGGTGTTTTTACTCCCACAATTTGTTCTCTGCTTGTGGCTAGTGTTTTTTCTTCTAGATCCCTGCAGAATGTTCGGGGACGTTGTATTGACACTAATGGAGAAGTCCATTACGTTTGATTATACCACAGTGTCTCAGTCTCTGTGTACAATGTTCTCCTGGTTCTGCTCCTTTCACTCTGCATCAATTCCTGGAGGTTGTTCCAGTCTCCATTCTTCCACTTTATTATTCCTTTTAGCACAGTGTTATTCCATCACCGACATATACCACAATTTGTTCAGCCATTCCCCAATTGAAGGGCATCCCCTCATTTTCCAATTTTTTGCCACCACATAGAGCGCAGCTATGAATATTCTTTTTTTTTTTTTTTTAATATATTTTATTTGATCATTTCCAAGCATTATTCGTTAAAGACATAGATCATTTTCTTTTCCTCCCCCCCACCCCCCATAGCCGACGCGTAAGTCCACTGGGCATTAGATGTTTTCTTGATTTGAACCCATTGCTTTGTTGATAGTATTTGCATTAGAGTGTTCATTTAAAGTCTATCCTCTGTCATGTCCCCTCAACCTCTGTATTCAGGCAGTTGCTTTTTCTCGGTGTTTCCACTCCCATAGTTTATCCTTTGCTTATGAATGGTGTTTTTTTTTTCTCCTGGATCCCTGAAAGTTGTTCAGGGACATTACACCGCCACTAATGGAGAAGTCCATTACGTTCGATTATACCACAGTGTATTAGTCTCTGTGTACAATGTTCTCCTGGTTCTGCTCCTCTCGCTCTGCATCACTTCCTGGAGGTTGTTCCAGTCTCCATGGAACTTCTCCACTTTATTATTCCTTTGAGCACAATAGTATTCCATCACCAACATATACCACAGTTTGTTCAGCCATTCCCCAATTGATGGGCATCCCCTCGTTTTCCAGTTTTGGGCCACCACAAAGAGCGCAGCTATGAATATTTTTGTACAAGTCTTTGTGTCCATTATCTCTTTGGGATACAGACCCAGCAGTGCTATGGCTGGGTCAAAGGGTAGATATTCTTTTGTCGCCCTTTGGGCATAGTTCCAAATTGCCCTCCAGAATGGTTGGATCAGTTCACAACTCCACCAGCAATGAATTAATGTCCCTACTTTGCCACATCCCCTCCAGCATTCATTACTTTCCTCTGCTGTTATGTTAGCCAATCTGCTAGGTGTGAGGTGATACCTCAGAGTTGTTTTGATTTGCATCTCTCTGATTATAAGAGATGTAGAGCACTTCTTCATGTGCTTGTTAATAGTTTTGATTTCTTTATCTGAGAACTGCCTATCCATTTCCCTTGCCCATTTATCAATTGGAGAATGGCTTGATTTTTTGTACAATTGATTTAGCTCATTATAAATATGAGTAATTAAACCTTTGTCAGAGGTTTCTATGAAGATTTTTTCCCAATTTGTTGTTTCCCTTCTGATTTTAGTTATATTGGTTTTGTTTGTACAAAAGCTTTTTAGTTTGATGTAGTCAAAATTATTTATTTTACATTTTGTGATTCTTTCTATATCTTGCTTGGTTTTAAAGCCTTTCCCCTCCCAAAGGTCTGACATGTATACTATTCTGTGTTTACCCAATTTACTTATGGTTTCCTTCTTTATGTTTAAGTCACTCACCCATTTTGAATTTATCTTGGTGTAGGGTGTGAGGTGTTGATCTATTCCTAGTCTCTCCCACACTGTCTTCCAATTTTCCCAGCAGTTTTTATCGAATAGTGGATTTTTGTCCCAAAAGCTGGGATCTTTGGGTTTATCGTATACTGTCTTGCTGAGGTCGTTTTCCCCCAGTCTATTCCACTGATCTTCCTTTCTGTTTCTTAGCCAGTACCAAATTGTTTTGATGACTGCTGCTTTGTAATATAGTTTGAGGTCTGGGACTGCAAGGCCCCCATCATATGTGTTTTTTTTCATTATTTCCCTGGATATCCTTGATCTTTTGTTCTTCCAAATGAACTTTGTTATGGTTTTTTCTAAATCAGTGAAGAAGTATTTTGGTAGTTCAATGGGTATGGCACTAAATAGATAAATAAGTTTGGGTAGGATGGTCATTTTTATTATATTGGCTCGTCCTATCCATGAGCAGTTAATGTTTTTCCAATTGTTCAAGTCTAGTTTTAGTTGTGTGGCGAGTGTTTTGTAGTTGTGTTCATATAGTTCCTGTGTTTGTCTTGGGAGATAGATTCCTAGGTATTTTATTTTGTCTAAGGTGATTTTGAATGGGATTTCTCTTTCTAGTTCTTGCTGCTGAGCTGTGTTGGAGATATATAGAAAAGCTGATGATTTATGTGGGTTTATTTTGTATCCTGCAACTTTGCTAAAGTTGTTGATTATTTCAATTAGCTTTTTGGTTGAATCTCTAGGATTCTTTAAGTAGACCATCATGTCATCCGCAAAGAGTGATAACTTGGTCTCCTCCTTGCCTATTCTGATGCCTTCAATTTCTTTATCTTCTCTAATTGCTACTGCTAGTGTTTCTAGTACAATGTCAAATAGTAGAGGTGATAATGGGCATCCTTGTTTCACTCCTGATCTTATTGGGAATGCATCTAGTTTATCCCCATTGCAGATGATATTAGCTGTTGGTTTTAGATATATACTGTTTATTATTTTTAGGAATGACCCTTCTATTCCTATGCTTTCTAGTGTTTTTAATAGGAATGGGTGTTGTATTTTATCAAAGGCTTTTTCTGCATCTATTGAGATAATCATGTGGTTCTTGCTAGTTTGCTTGTTGATGTGGTCAATTATGTGGATGGTTTTCCTAATGTTGAACCAGCCCTGCATCCCTGGTATGAATCCTACTTGATCATGGTGAATGATCCTTCTGATCACTTGCTGGAGTCTTTTTGCTAGTATCCTATTTAAAATTTTTGCATCTATATTCATTAGGGAGATTGGTCTATAGTTTTCTTTCTCTGTTTTTGACCTGCCTGGTTTTGGAATCAGTACCATGTTTGTGTCGTAAAAGGAGTTTGGTAGAACTCCCTCTTTGCTTATTATGTCAAATAGTTTGTATAGTATTGGGGTTAATTGTTCTCTGAATGTTTGATAGAATTCACAGGTGAATCCATCAGGCCCTGGGGATTTTTTCTTAGGAAGTTCTTTGATGGCTTGATGGATTTCAATTTCTGATATGGGATTATTTAAGAATTCTATTTCCTCTTCTGTTAGTCTAGGCAGTTTGTATTTTTGTATATATTCATCCATTTCTCCTAAATTGGTGTATTTATTGCCATATAATTGGGCAAAGTAATTTCTAATGATTGCCTTAATTTCCTCCTCATTGGAGGTGCTGTCCCCCTTTTCATCTTTAATGCTGTGAATTTGCTTTTCTTCCTTCCTTTTTTTAATTAGATTGACCAGTACTTTGTCTATTTTGTTTGTTTTTTCAAAGTACCAGCTTCTTGTCTTATTTATTAAATCAATAGTTCTATCACTTTCGATTTTATTAATTTCTCCCTTAATTTTTAGGATTTCTAATTTGGTTTTCTGCTGGGGGTTTTTAATTTGATCGCTTTCGAGTTTTTTCAATTGCATTTCCAATTGATTGATCTCTGCTCTCCCTTGTTTGTTAATATGAGCTTTCAGGGATATGAATTTGCCTCTGATTACCGCTTTGGCTGCATCCCAAAAGGTTTGAAAGGATGTTTCGCCATTGTCATTTTCCTTGATGAAATTATTAATTGTTTCTATGATTTCTTCTTTAGCTAAACGGTTTTGGAGTATCATATTGTTTAATTTCCAATTGGTTTTAGATTTGGTTTTCCATGTACCATTACTAATCATTATTTTTATTGCCTTGTGATCTGAGAAGGCTGCATTCATTATTTCTGCTTTTTTGCATTTGTGTGCTATGTTTCTGTGACCTAATGTATGGTCAATTTTTGTGAATGTGCCATGTGGTGCTGAGAAGAAGGTGTATTCCTTTTTATCCCTATTTATTTTTCTCCATATGTCTATTAATTCTAATTTTTCTAAGATTTCATTCACTTCTTTTACCTCTTTCTTATTTATTTTTTGATTTGATTTATCTAAATTTGATAATGGTTGGTTTAAGTCTCCCACTAGTATGGTTTTATTGTCTATTTCTTCCTTCAATTCTCCTAGTTTCTCCATTAGAAATTTGGGTGCTATATTATTTGGTGCATACATGTTGATTAATGATATTTCCTCATTGTCTAGAGTCCCTTTTAACAAAATATAATTACCTTCCCTATCCCTTTTGATCAGGTCTATTTTTGCATTGGCTTTATCAGATATCATGATTACCACTCCTGCCTTCTTTCTATCAGTTGAGGCCCAGAAGGTCTTACTCCATCCTTTAATTCTGACCTTGTGGGTGTCAACCCGCCTCATGTGTGTTTCTTGAAGACAACATATGGTAGGGTTTTGGATTCTAATCCATTCAGCTATTCGTCTACGTTTTATGGGTGAGTTCATCCCATTCACGTTCAAAGTTATGATTGTCATTTGTGGACTCCCTGGCATTTTGATTGCCTTCCCTAATTCTAACCTTTTCTTCTTCGGCTCTACCTTTTAGTCCAGTGATTTACTTTGAATCAGTCCCCCTTGTCCCCTCCCTTGATGTTTCCCTTTTTAGTCCCTCCCTTTTTGTTCCCTCCCCCTCCCCCCTCTCTTTCCCTCCCTTTTTGTTCTCCCTCTCCCCCTCCCCCCCTTGGTTTTCCCTTCTCCTTACCCTTGTTGGGTAAGATAGAATTCAAGATCCCAATGGATCTGGATGTTTTTCCCTCTCAGAGTTGATTTCCCTGAGATTGAGGTTTAAGTAACCCCCCCCCCCCTCTTCCTCTCCTTCTTATAGGAGTTTTCTTCCCCTCCCCTTCCCCTGTGAATCTTTGTGTGAGAACCATTATTCTATTTGGTCTTTCTTTACCCCCTATTTATACATTACATTTTCCCCACATATTAGTATACATAAGTTGATATAAATGTAGTCCTTATAGAAGAGAGTTTGAGTAAAAGAAGATAACATTTTTCCCCTTTCCTTAATATTTACCTTTTCAGGTATTCCTTGCTCTTTGATTTTCGGTATCAAACTTTCCACAGAGCTCTGGTCTTTTCTTTGCAAAAAGTTGGAAGTCTTCTATTTTGTTGAATGCCCATACTCTCCCTTGGAAGTATATAGTCAGTTTTGCTGGGTAGCTGATTCTTGGTTGGAGACCCAGCTCTCTTGCCTTTCTGAAGATCATGTTCCATGCCTTACGATCATTCAGCGTAGAACTTGCAAGGTCTTGTGTGACCCTGATTGGCATTCCTTTATATCTAAATTGTCTTTTTCTGGCTTCCTGTAGGATTTTTTCTTTTGTTTGATAGCTTTGGAATTTGGCAATTACATTCCTGGGAGTTGTCTTTTGGGGGTTTAGTGTAGAAGGTGTTCTGTGAGCTCTGTCAGTGGATGTATTGCCCCCTTGTTCTAGAATCTCTGGGCAATTTTCTTTGATTATATCTTGTATCACCATGTCCAGTTTGGTGTTTATTTCTGGCTTTTCTGGGAGTCCAATTATTCTTAAATTTTCTCTTCTCCCCCTGTTTTCCAGATCTATCACCTTGTCGGTGAGATATTTTATGTTCTCTTCTAATTTCTTGGTGTTTTGGCTTTGCTTTATTAGTTCTTGCTTTAAAGCCTGGTTTTCTTTTACAGTTTGGTCAAACTGGTTTTGTAGATGCGTGAATTTCTTTTGCATCATTTCCCACTTTTCCTCCCAGAGGGCTTCCATCTTTTTGGTCCTTTCTGATTCAAATTCTTCATGGGTTTGTGGAGAGTTTCTATTTCCTTTGGAAGATTTTGGAGAATTTTCTTGTATATCTTCTTCTATCTGCTCTGTATTTTGTATTTTGGCTCCATAGAATGTGTCCAGAGTCGCCCCTTTCTTCTTATTTTTCTTGGTATTTTGGGGCTTCTGTGGAATTTGTCATCTCTGAATGTGGAGGATTGGCTTTTCTTGTCTTTGTCTGGTGATCAGTGGCTTTAGTCCTGGGCAGATGTTGGTTCTATGAGCGTTCCCTGGGTTAAACTGAATATGCCTCACTGGAACTGGAATGGAAGGGTCGGACCACGAGGCCACACTCTCCCCCTGGCTCGATTTCCGGAAGTTGCCTTCAGAATCCCTGGCCGTGAGGCTGTTTCGTCGGCCTGCGGGGGGATGGGCTGCCGCTTCCCCAAGCTCCGAGAGCACAGACTTTCACTGAGACTTGGATAGCAGGATCCAGCCCGTGAGGCTGTCTTGCCCGCCCTGAGGGTTGCTGTTGTTTTGACCAGCTCTCTGCAGCGGAGGCCCCAGGCAGTAACTTTCACCCGGACCGACCAGCTCTTTGCAGCGGAGGCCCCAGGCAGTAACTTTCACCCGGACCTACCGGCTCTCTGCAGCGGAAGCCCCAGGCAGTAACTTTCACCCGGACTGGGACTTGGGTAGAAGACCCTGAGGGTTGTTGTTCCTCAGACCCTGCTCTCTGAGCCCGGCACGGCTGCCGCTTCCGGGAGCCTTGGACTCTGCGCTCCTACCCCTGAGGTCCGAGGGATCTCGGGTTCTGGCTTTTAAGGGGAGCCGTACCTTTTGAACCGGGTCCAGGTCCAGGAGGAGGGTTCCCAGGGTCTGTGCTGTTGATCGTTTTGAATTTCAGCGCCTTAGGAGCTTCTAGTTTGAGATCGGTCGGGAAGGGTTTTCAGGAGATCTGAGCTTCAGCTTTCTCTAAGCCGCCATCTTAACCGCTATGAATATTCTTGTACAAGTCTTTTTCCTTATTATCTCTTTGGGGTACAAACCCAGCAGTGCTATGGTTGGATCAAAGGGCAGACAGTCTTTCATCGCCCTGTGGGCATAGTTCCAAATTGCCCTCCAGAATGGTTGGATCAATACCCAACTCCACCAGCAATGAATTAGTGTCCCAACTTTGCCACATTCCCTCCAGCATTCATTACTTTCCTTTGCTGTCATGTTAACCAATCTGCTAGGTGTGAGGTGATACGTCAGGATTGTTTTGATTTGCATCTCTCTGATTATAAGATTTAGAACATTTTTTCATGTGCTTATTAATAGTTTTGATTTCTTTAACTGAAAACTGCCTATTCATGTCCCTTGCCCATTTATCAATTGGAGAATGGCTTGATTTTTTATACAACTGGTTTAACTCTTTATAAATTTGGGTAATTAGACCTTTGTCAGAGGTTTTTGTTATGAAGACTGTTTCCCAATTTGTTGCCTCCTTTCTAATTTTAATTACATTGGTTTTGTTTGTACAGAAACTTTTTAATTTGATGTAGTCAAAATTATTTATTTTACATTTTGTGACTTTAAGTCTTGCTTGGTTTTAAAATCTTTCCCTTCCCAAAGGTCTGACATGTATACTATTCTGTGTTTACCTAATTTACTTATAGTTTCCTTCTTTATGTTCAGGTCATTCACCCATTCTGAGGCGATGCTTTCTTTAAATCATGTGTCACTTTGCTTTTCAGGAAACTCTGTCAGCCACAGAATGTAGGTAGTGTTCCTGGAGATGCACCTTCCTCAAGTCCACCACTGAAAGACCCCTTGAATTCCTCATCACCCCCTCAGGTAAGTGACCGGAAGTGCTCAGGACTAGAGAAAGATATTTTAGTTTAGGAAATTTGGTCTTGAAGAGTGGGAAGAGGCCTGGGGTTGGAGTCAGGAGAAAGAGGCAGTGCCATAGTCACTAGTCTTCTCTTGAGTACAGAGATGTATATAAAAGGCTTCATAAACCTTCAGGCATTAAATTATAAGTGAGAGTGTAGTTATGGGAGAGAGTCCTGGATTTGGAGGTGGGTGATCTGGGCTGGAATCTAAGCTCTGCCACTTAATAGCTAGATGACCTTGAGCAGATGGTCACTTAACTTCTCCCAGACTCAGTTTTCTTATCTCCACGATGGTAATAATATTACCTGTAATATAGCTCTCAGAATTGTTAGATTCACACAAAGTTTGTGTGCAAATACCTTGTTTTTAAAAAATAAACTAAAATTTTGTGTAAATGTGAGCTATTGTTTCTGGTGTAGGATTTCCTATGAACCTTTGAACAAAATCTTTGTGCTTTGCTTAATTGGAAAACCTTTTGAAAAAATAACCTTGTCAGGTCATATTGGAACGAGAAATCTGAGCTTATTTCTAGCAGACTGTGCTAATTGCACTTTCAGTGTCCTACAGGAGATTGTGATCCAAGATGGTCATTTTATAAAGAAGAACCAATCTGCAGAGATTTTGACCACAATGGCATTGAGCTGCTTAAGCTATACTCAGTGCAGTTGGATATTTGAGAAAGAAAATACTGAATCCTTTGGTGATCAGGTTTCCCTTCAGCACCTATCTGTTAAACCCTTAGTGTTAATGGATCCCTGGATTGGATCTAGGAGAGATGCAGAGTTAGAGGAGACTCATCATTTCTTTTAAGAAGGTCTCAGTCTAATAAGAAGATATTACCCAGTATATAATTAGAATCTGCTCCCCAGGACTCTAAATTCTAGCATCCCACTTTTCGTTCTCAATGTTAAGTCATTACATTTTGGAGATAAAGTTTTGTATAGCTCCACCCCTCTATTCCCACAAATGTGGTTGGGAAAGTTTTCTTTACTCAGGCTTTTACTTTTGTCCTTTTATTTCTTCTACTTCAGGTGATTATTAATAAATCTTATAAAATATAATACTTGGAGTTTGAGGGTATTAATTTTAATCTTACACCAGATCCCAGAGCCACTGGGAATACTTGGACATGATGGTTTGAAGGACTTCTGGTTGGAATTTACAGCATATATACACCTATAATGAATATGATTGCTAATTAAGTTCAAGGAAGTATGAACTTGCCTGCAGTTACTGTCTTTTTTTTTTTTTTAAGGCTAACTTTAAAAAAAAAAAACTGTTCTCAGGTTCACTTTTTTCCCCCCCTATCTGGACTTAAAATTTTATAGGTTTAGGGGGCTCCTGATGTGGAAATTACCTATGCTACTTTTATCTGTGGCTTAAAGAGTCTTAGAGAGTTTTCTTTGTACAACTCCCAAGTTGAGTCTGGACACTATAAAGGTCATTGAACACCAAACCAAACATTTTAGATGTCATCCTATGAGTTAATAGGGAGCCATTGGAGCTTATCAAATAGTGGGGTGAAGTGGTCTGACCTGAATTTAAAGATGAATTTGCCAGCAAAGTTAAGACTGGTTTAGAATGGGGAGAGATTTGAGACAGGGGAGATACCCTCTACCCCCACACCCCCTCAGCAGACTGACAGTAATCCAGGTGTGAGTTGAGGAGGACCTTTGCTAGGTGGTAATAGAGGGGAGAAGGGGGATATTAAGGTGAAATCAGCAACATTGGATATGCGGTGGTGGGCAGAGAAGAGTGTTTGCTAATGATTTTATAGGTGTTATGTTTGAGACAGGACTTTAACCCACAATCCTCCCATCATCCTGTCCGCTGTTATGTTCTGTTTCCTTTGCACAAGGGATAGGTACTTAATTAATGCCTGTTGAAGTGCTCTTGAAACTCTTATCACTGCATGAGTTTCAGCAAACCAGGCTCACTTTTGGCCACAGAACCAACATTAATATAGAATTAGATAAACATTTATTATTAAGTAATTAATAACTGTGCATAGAATATTAAAATTGGAAAGTAAGGAGAGACAGAAATGGAAAAAAATGATATCAAAGATATGGTCCTTGGACTCAAAGAACTTTGTCTCATACTTATATGAGAGAGATGCATGTTTCTTTAGTACAGGTCTAACCAGGCCACTCCCCAAGCTGCTCAGTTCCATTGGCTCCCTGGCACCTCCAAGATCAGCTATAAATTGCTCTAGAGTAATGGAGTGTAAAGCCCTTCACAAGCAGCACCAGCCTGCCTTTCTTGCCTTATGATGTTATTCTACCTCACAGACTGTGCAGTCTTGCCAAACAAATCTTTCTATTCTTCAGATACTCTCCTCACTCCATCAGCCACCTCTCTACCTGGGCAGTACCCTTAATTTCTTATTCCTTAGGTAGCAACCTAACATCTTCTCCTCCCTCTTTATCTTGCCTCTGAAATTCCTAGTTTCCTGCAAGAAACTTTTTTTTTTTTAAAGAGGCTTTCAGTAACTGGTATTTATTATCAAAGTCGTAATGTCAACAAGATGCCACAACTACAAAAAAAAATTGCATACATTGCAATCTCAATGCAAGCAGTCAAATGGAATCCCAGTCATTAAAAAAGTAATTAAAATCACCTCAGAAAGCAATTGAATTTTAACATCTTTATACATCCAGCCAACAAATTTAAATGGTTAACAAGGAAAACAAAATACAAATTTGGAAGTCTGGTATTGATGTTAAAAAAAAAAAAGAAAGGCAACTGCTTAAGCATTTCTATCAATTCGCACATCAATCTCTCTGCCACTGAGTTTTATCCCATTCATCATTAAGCAGGCTCTTTCTGCCACCTCTGGGGACTCAAACTTAACCACACCACAGCCCTTGGATTTGCCATTCTCCATCTTGATGTCTACATACAACACATGGCCACATTAATTGAATTTGTCTTTTAGCATTTTCCATGTAAAGTCAAAAGGGAGATTTCTCACAAATATCTGGCAGGCTTTTCGAGCAACTCCAAGCACATGGCCACCAGCACCTCCAAAAGATTCTGCAAAACTGCCTCCAAAGTTTCCCCTGTCCATTTCCATAGCTCTGTCAAAACTACCTACCATGGCAAGTCCCATGTGCTCCATTCCTGAACCTAGGGCTGGTCCCATAGTGGGACCCATTATTTCTATGTTATTGGCTCCCATATGGTCCAATCCCATGCGCTCCATGTTATTGGCACCCATATGGTCCAAACCAGTAGACATTCGATCCATAACTGGGCCCATGCGATCTATGCCAGTTCCCATGCCAGCAGGCACCATACAATCCATACTTAGACCCATGCAATCACACCTGATCCCATCCTCTCTATAGTTGAGCCAACCCAATCTATAGGAGCAGCCATTCTCTCAATACAAAAACCCATGCCAACTCCCATTTGTTCTACACCCAAACCTATCCTATCCATGGTTTGGCCCATTCTCTCGATACTTGTTGTCATGTGGTCTACGCCAAGGGGACCCATTCGTTGTATTCCTGACCTCATTCTCTCTACAGCAGACCCCATACAATCCATGACGAGGCCCATTCTCTCCATCTCAGACCCTACTCTATCCATGCCATGGCCTAGGCCAGAACCCATTCTTTCCATCCCAGCACCACCTATGCAATCAATCCCAGGCCCCATCCTCTCAATTCCTGGAACACTGCCACCACCACCACCCATTCCCCTGCCAAGAGGTTCTCCAAAACTCCGAGCCATTCCCATCTCATTCCGTGCAAAGTCTCTCTCAAATCCTCCACCCATTCCTTGATCCATCTCACTCATTCAGCCCATGTTCATGCCAGATCCAAACCGACCCATGTTTTCCATGCCGCCGCCACCAAAGAGGCCCTCCATGCCTCCCATTTTGTTTATTCCAAATCCCATGCCTTCCATTCCCATTCCTGCAGGTCCTATGTTGCCCATTCCTATGCCTTTGTTTAGATGATTGGCATCAATGGGTTGTCTACCTGGTCCTAGCCCCATGCCAATGCCACCAAGTTCATGAGGGAGATGCTGGGGGCACTCAGGAGGGAAAAAGTCACCCTTTGGTAAGGCCCTTTCATCCATCTTCACATGCATTGGTCTGTCGAATAGCAGCTGGCCATTGAACATCAATATAGCCTGAACTGCTTCAATTGACTGTTCAAAAGTAACAGTGCCCATTCCATGACTTTTCCCATCTTTATGTTCAAGAATATCTGCTCTAACCACTACGCCAGCCATACAGAACACTTCTTTCAGTTTCTTCCAGCCAACTTTATAATCCAGATTTGCTACTGTGCTTCCAAGTCTTCTGGCCTTTTGCCTTGCTCTCCTGTCATATTCACCATCAGGATCTTCTTTGACTTTCAAAGGTCTTCCACTCAGACTATGCTTGTTCAAAACTTCAGCAGCT
The DNA here is from genome assembly GCF_027887165.1 of Monodelphis domestica. NCBI lineage: Eukaryota > Metazoa > Chordata > Mammalia > Didelphimorphia > Didelphidae > Monodelphis > Monodelphis domestica. The sequence goes on along the minus strand of NC_077229.1, from coordinate 73,628,668 downwards.
TTTTTCATGCTTTCTTCCATCTTGAATTCAACAACAGCACATCCCTTTGACTTTCCTTCAGCGTCCATTAAGAGTTCCACGTATGTTACCTTACCAACTTTTTCTTTGATCAGGTCTTTAAGGGACTGCCATTTCACGTCAAATGGTATATTTGTAATGAAGGCTCTGTATCTTTTAGTAGGATTGGCATAGGGTTCAAATCGATTCCCTCCTCTTTTCACATTTTTTTCCTTCCTCTTCTCATTTTGACTTGATCGTTCGCCTTCACTTTTGGGGGTTGGGGTCCCCGTTCCCGCTCACTATGCCGGGCACTCCACTTTTCTCCTCCATTTTGGATTCAGTCGCCGCCAACTCTACAGCCGCTTCCATCCCTGCCACCATTTTCTCTGCTTCAAGAAACTTTCTTAATCTCCATAGCTTTTTAGTGCCTTTATCCTTCCAAAAAAAAGTTTGGCTTGTATCTAATTGGCATATATTTTTATATCTCTCCCTCCATATTCTATATAGCAGAATGCCATTTTCTCCAACAAAATACCAGCTTGCTCCTGGCAGTCAAGGACTTTGTGACTCCCTTGTCTAGCATAGGCCCCTGGCAGGGATAGAATAGACACTTAATATATGGTTGTTCATTGCCAGATATGAAAGTTTATAAAGTTCATCTCACCCAACAGGCCTATGAACCAAACATTAGTGAGTAATGTCATTTAACTGTGTCACCACCTTGTTCAATAGTCTGCCGGATTTCCCAGGTATTTCTGGGGGAGATAGAGCTGCCCCAACCTGACTGCAACTACCTCTCCAATTTTATTGCATAAAATTCCTTTTAGATATTCTGTTCCAGCCATATTAGATTGTTAGCTGTTCTATCTCCATGCTATCATGTGCAAGCTGTCCCACATTTTCCAAATGTATTCTCTTCCTTTTTATCTCTGCCTCTCAGAATTAGCTCTGTACCACTGACTGTGAAGCGATGCTCCCCTCTTCCCCATTTATGTTCTCCCCACTTGTGTTCTCTCCCTCTCCCAAAAAATTCCTTTACTATCTATGTACCTTGATGGTGAGGATGGAGTTCCTTCTGTGTACAAGTCTTGCATATAATAAGCACTAGATAATGTTTACTGAATTGAATTGAATCCTCATCATGTAGATGAAGAAGCTAACTTTTTAAAAGACTAAGTAGTTGTAATGGTCATATTAAGAAGCCTGCTCTGGATTTTGATTCTACGTTTTGTGACCCCAGATCCACTGTTCTTTTCATTATACCACCATTTTTCCAGTAGAGTGGAAATAAAGGGAAGAGAACACAGGAGAGGAAGGAAGAGTGTTGTGGGAAATTGAAGTATAAATTAATAGGAAACTATCTTTATTTGGGTAGGCCAGGTAAGGTGTCAAAAGTGGTGTGCAAATTGAGTCTTGAAGGAAAGGATGGATGTACTTAAGCCAACAGTGATGGCATAAACAGTTTATCCCCAAGCAGATGCATGAACAAAAGGACAAATACTTTAGAAATCAGGTAATGTAGTGAGTCATGTAGTTTAGCAAGAGCATAGACTAGATGAAGGGAAGAGAAAAATGAAAATGAGAGTCAGCACAGTGGTAGTACTATATTTCCTTGGTCATAGATTTGACTCACTTTCTCAATAGAAGCTTCCCATCCTTGACCAAAGAATGGAAACCAGGAATGATATGGTGATCCTGGTTCTTTCCTAAGAATTCATTGTTGTTAGACCCTGAGTTTGAGGATCTGAGGAAGTCCTGCAAACTTCCAGAACTACTGGAACCATAGGTAATCATCTTATCCATTTTTTAACCAAAAGCACAGCCAGCCACTGAGATTTAGGTTTTATGTTCAGTTTTGTTGTTGTTGTTCTAAAGATCTGGGCTGGGATTCTGGGGAGCTCAGTTCTAATTCTTCTAACTAGCTTGTGACCTTAGATCCCCCTGGCCCTCCATTTATGTCTATAAAACGATGATAATTATTGCCAATTCCTAGAATTGTGAACACAAAACACTATGGAAAAGGACTCTTGCTCCAATCTACATTTCTTACTGATGGGTCACAAAAGGAAAGGGGGAAAAGAAATTTTGCTGTTCCCAGCTCTGAACTAAAAGTCAGGGATCATGGGAATTAGAATCCACATCTCACACTGAGTGGTTATGTACCTTGAGCCAGTCTCTTCTTCTATTTATGCCTCAGTTCCCCTCCAACACGTCCCACCCCTTCTACAATTAAGGAATGGACTAGAGGATCTCAAAGATCCTTTATGGCTATGAAATTCTTATAATTTCTGTGCTTGCTAAGTGGCCAGAAAGGAGTATCTTAGCATCTACATCTGTCTACACATTAAAAGACATACTGAGTTTTAGATATTAGAATTTTTAAATTAAAGTTGACATTCTGTGGAACACCAGATATTACCTTTCCCAACCCTTCTTGATAAGGGTTTTGTTGTTATTTTAACAAATAATATTTATTAACAGTGGTAGAGTTTATGGGTTGTGATGTAAGACCATTGGACCAGGGTCAAATAACACTGTTGAGTTGAATAATTAGCCTTTTGTTCAAAACTACTATGGTCCTAACTGACTAGAGCTTTACCATCAGTGCTTACGTATATGGTCCTGAAACAATGCAGAGATTGTTTTGTGGGCTTTCCCTTAGTTATATCATTTCTTTGCCTGGTCCCTTTCTGGGGTCTCCCCTATCTTCTCATTTGAACAGAAGCTTATCAAGAATATGTGTTGGCGAACTAGTGAGTGCCAAATATGGTACACAGCATTCTTTGTGGGCACATCCACTACCCCCCGAGTTCCTCACTAGAAAAGCAGAGGGACTCAGGTGGAGCTGCTCCCCTCCCCCTCTCCACCATGCCTGAGGACATTTTTTCACATCATCTACTCCTCTGCCCTGCAGCTCATTGAGAGTGCACAGGGAGTAAGGTGGGTGGCTCACAAGTGGTAGAGGTGGAGTAGAGCAGAGCTTGGGCCACTTCCCCTTTCCCTCTCCACACTCAATGAGGGCATTCCTCACTTTACCCACCCCTCTACCCAGCAGCCCAATGGGAGTGCTTTCTCCCTCCCTGGTGTGGGGTAAGTGGGGGTATGGGGAAGGGCCAGCACTCCATCTTCTGAAAGGTTCGCCCTCACTGAAATAGACCCTGGATAACTGTTAGACCTTTTCCTTTCTGCCCTTTTCATCCCAAATAGTCCACAAAGTATCAAGTGATCTCTTTTAGAGAAGCAAGGTAATTAATTAGCCTTTCCTGTGCTGCTGAGTACTGTCTTCCAAACTGGATCCACAAAGTACCTTTGTCCCAATTCATCCCATGTATAATTTGGGTTCTGTCTAGTTAGGAATTTGCCTTTTATCCATAAGGGTGTGGCAATGTTGGTTGGCCAACTAGGTAGAACATATAGTCCATCAGAGCATATAAATGAATATGAATTGTAGCTGGTTGCTCCAGACCTTTGGTTGCTGCTGTGTTGGTGGCTTTTTCTGATAAAAGTGAAGAAGTGGCTCTACTGTGATGACTGTTGCTAGTTGTGAATTACACCCTGTGATTGGTCACCAAGGTCCCTTGTGCCAAGGACTACGGTGCCCTTTATTGATTTAAGCCACTTCTGAAGCCTTCATGCCAGTCTAGATAGAGCTCCATCATGCTAAGAACCTTTATGTTGTGCTCCCTTCCTATTGGATCTTCAAATAAGGTAGCACCAGGATAGTGTTGGATTCCTTTTCACCTCCTTGTCCATCAGTCAGCCTAGCAGTATAATTAGAGATAATTTTGTTCTTGTGATCACTCCTTAGCCCCCTGGATCAGCAGTAGGGAAAGCACTGGCTTGGAACCGGGGATTTCCCACCCTTGATTCCCTTGACCTTAAGATAGATTTCTTAAATCCAAATGTGCCTTGTGAACATGAAGATTCTTTCAGACACTCAGGAAAGTTGGGGGGGTTTTTAAGTCTTTTTTTTTTTTAAGAGAAACAGTTATAAAAGACTTTCAGTTTCTGTTAATCATGAATCTTCCTTGTACTGACCTCATCCCCAGCAGCAAAGCCCAGTTGTTAGGGACAAGGAATGTACCCATCTTGCTTGACTAAGCACTCAGAGGTTTCTGTTATGAGTTAAGTGGCTGCCCAAGGACAGAACCAAGCTTGCTCTTCCTCTCTGGGTGGTCTTGTGTTCCATGCCTGGTTAAGCCAAGCTTTGGTGCACTAGACCCCCCTCCTAAACTGAGAGACATTTGTCTGCAAGAGTGATTCTATACCCAACCACCATGCTATATAGTTTGCTAAGCAGGTGTTTTCTCTTAGCAATTGTTTTTATGAACAACTGCAGGTGTGTGTACCACCATTCCCTTTCATAAGTGGCTCTTTGGATATTCATTTCCCTAAATCAGAGAAGGCCCTGGCCCAGCCTCCCCATCTGGGCTGTACTTATTTCAGAGCACGATGCTTTCCTGCCCCCTGGAGATCTTTCTCTAGACTGTTCACGGAGTCCAGGGGGGAAGGAGGACAGTCAGGGAAAGGTGAGGCCTGGTTTTTGCCCAAATGATCTCTCAAGTGCTTTTTTGCAAAAATCAGTCCTTCACCTGACTTCCTTCTGGGATTGCAGATCCAGCATCTCTGGGCTAATACCAGTGAGTACCCAGTCTGTTTCTGTGGGAGCGGTGACAGTGTTAAGTGAAAATGGGCTAAAGCAATTCTGGAACCATTTTACCCAATTGATTAATCTGTCCATGTGAGCTCCTTTCAAATCCTCAAGTTCCTTCTAGTACCTAAGCTACCAACATTGTGTCATAGTGCCACCTCCTGGCTGTTTGGAGATTTGCACGTAGTAATTCTTCAAAATAAAATAAAAGGAGTGGCTTCAAGCCACTTTTAATCTTTAGATGAAGAGAAAGACTACAGACTATGGACCATCGAGAGGTCCATCTCATTAAATAATTTAGTGTTATAAATAAATAGACCTACCTTTGGCAGCCCAAATAATGTCTTGTATGTGTATATTACTGTTTTTTAAATGTGTGCTATTACTAAAATACAAGTTCATTTAAAAACTGAGATTCACAGAAGCTTTTTGTCAACATGCATTTTCTCAGTTAACAGATGAATATCAATTGCTATCATGGTAGATGGTCCACAAAATTTTTTGACATTAAAAAAAATACTTTAAAAAGATTAGATCTCCTTAAGGTCCTTTCCAGAGCTAACATTCTGTGAGCTAGTAAGGACCTTTTTGAATCCTTTTGGAGCATTATCTGCAAGGTCTACTACTCCACTGATTCTTCTCTATTTTTTTTTTAAACTTTCTTTGTTCACAGAAACGATCTCAGCCACTGGATTTCATTGACCCACTAGCAAATAAGAAGCCGAGGATATCTCATTGTACCCAAAGAACTCAGCCCACTTTCAATGGGAAACTGAACTCTTCTAATGGGAAGGAAGTCCCTTCTGCTTCTGGCCCACCCTCTGTAGCCAATTCTGTCAGCTCTAGCTCTCACCTCCCAGTCCTAGAGCTCCCCCGGCCTCACGATCCCCTCACTGATGTCAGTAATGACTTATGTCACAATGGCAGAGACTGTGAGAATGCCGAGGACTCTGAGCGCCTCAGTCTCCCTCTGCTGACAGACTGTCCCCAGACCAGCAAACACAGTTGTGCCTCATGGCATATGAAAACCAAGAAGAAATCCAAAAAGCACAAAGAAAAGGAGAAGCGGAGTGAAGAGAAACACAGAGAAGAGAAGCAGGATAGTGAACTCATGAAGAACTCCGATACTAAGACGAGTGGGGCTCTGCAAGAAGGCACAGGTAAGTGTCTAGGGGGGTAGGCTGTTCACCTCGGGGTGACAGACAGAAGGGATTATTGGGGATGGTCTTACCTCTGGAAAGAGGACTTAGAGACTGTAAAAGGCAATCATGTCATATATAGACACATCATCATTCTGCCCCACACTTTCTGTATAGGTATAGGTAACACTTCTCCTGAGAGCTTCAATCAGGGTTTGCATCTGATGGAGTCTGTGCATCCTTAATAATCCAAATAATTTGAGCTATAACACCTGCTGTAGTAGTGGGGGAAGTATTTAATGTGATTGGTTTGAATTCTGCCTTTGGTATATCCATTTTGTGGCTTTGGGCATATAAGTTAATTTTGAGGGGGAATTAGTTCCCTTCTCTGTAAAATGAGAGAGTTGCATTAGATATTTTCTAAGGTTCCTCCTAATTCTAAACCCCAATCCCGTAACCAGAGTTTCTAAGGCCTTATCTTCCCTGGAACAAATTAGAATGGCTGTTCACTCACATCAGCAGTGGGAAATGGGGAGAGTGATGTCAACCTCTGCTAGGGCTATTAAAAAGAAAAAATAAGGAATCAGTCAGCATCTTGGGCTTAGATGGAAGCCTGAAAACATATAGTCAAATCTTAAAAACATGAGTCCTTTTACTCAATTTGCTCTGAATTGGGAGGCTAACATATTTGATAATGAGAACCAGATAAGGTCACAGAAAGGTTAGGAAGTTCCTGCTTGGGACACAGGAAATCACCTGTAAAAGCATCAAGACTGACTGAGTTACAAGTAACATAAAAAAGGGTATGAGAGATATCAGTGGTCTGCAGGCCTAATGTGTGAGTCAAGTAGTGTCATTTGATCCTTCAAAAAACTGATGGGATCTTAGACCAGATCCAGAAGGAAAGCATTTGGCTACTCTACTCTGGTCAAAACTGATCTCAAGTATCAAGCCCGACTCAGAGACCAGAGGAGAGTGTCAAAGATGTTGTAGAGCAATACTAGCTTAAGTTATGCACTGAATTTGACTTCCTTCTAGCTTGAAGATTTTATGAACCTGTGAAAGAAATGGCTTCTCAAGGACATAAATATTAGACAATCCAAAGTGACTACTAGGTTTTTGAACAATGGGGGAGGAACAACAATTGAGGAAAGGAACCCTGTTACTCAGTGGCTAAACTGTGCTGATAATTTGTGCTACTTCTCCTTCTTTCCCCTTATCACAGTTTACTTTCCTTAAACACCAGGATACTTTCCCAGACCTTGTCATCCTATAATCCAGACATTTCATCTCTAGTTTCTGTATCTACTCTTTCTTCTTAGAAGCCTCTGTCTTCCAAGGCTGTACTTCTCAGTACATACAGTCCCTTACCTTCTATCTTAGAATTGTGATACTAAGGGTAGGTTCCAAGCCAGAAGAGCAGTAAAGGCTAGGCAATGGAGGTAAAGTGACTTGCCCAGGTCATACATCTAGGAAGTGTTTGGGGTCAAATTTGAACCCAGGACCTCCCATCTCCAGGTCTAGTTATTTATCCTTTGAGCCACCTAATTGTCCCCTTTGTATATATTTTTGTAAGCTTCTGGAGGCCATCAGCTGCTTAATGTTGTCTTTGGATCCCCAGAGCTTTAAGGGCTCAGAACTTGGGACTTAATAAATGTTTGTAGAGTGAATCAATTTCCCCTTCCCAAAGATACAGCAATATATACATTCCCATGCATTTTGCAGACATTTACAAAAAGACATAACCTTTTCAGAAAATACTAGCATCTCAAAAGAAGAGTTCATTTGCTCAAATGGCTCTTCAGTTGATTGAATGTGTAGGAGAAAGATTTTTCAATGTAGAGTCCTCCTGGCAAACGTTGTAAAAAGTAGAACCTCTAAGAGAGCTGGGAGACTTTGGCTTTGGTCTCAGCTCTGAAATGATCTCTGTAAATCTTGAAATCTCTCAGACTTGTGAATGTTAAAAATTTCCCCATCAGGGAATTCTTAATTGGAACAAATTCCCTACTGAGAAACATTCCCCATTTTGATGTGAGAACTTGCCAGGATCAGAAATGGGAGAACCTCTACTCCAACCGTACTTAAGACTGCTTTAGGGGAGAAAACTCCTTGCTATGGGAGGACCCCTACTCTACCCGTACTTAAGACTGCTTTAGGAGAGAAAACTCCTTGCTAAACAATGAAAGTACTTGGACCCATGCTTATAATAAAGCAAGGAGTTCTTTGAGCCAGGCCTGTTTTTAGAATTGATACAATGGGATGCTAGGTACCTAAAAGGGTCGGGCAAGTTTTCTCTTGATGAGATTAGTTGACTCAGCTGTGTTTTCTCTAGTTCAGACTTACTGAGGAGATTGGTCGACTTAGCAGGAATTTAGATGGGCAGTCCTTTGGAAAGCATCTACAGTGATTGGTAGATGTAGGGACTTAGGGAAGGTGACATGGGAGAAAAACCCCTATATAAGAAAAAGCAGAATCTCTTGAGGAGATATCCTTTTGGAGAAATCCTTTTGGAGGATCTCTGATGAGGATCGCTTGGGAAGAATCTCTTGAGAGAGGCTCTGGAGAAAGGCCCTTTGGAACAGTCTCTGGCTGGAAGGCTCTCTGGTGAAGTCAGCTGAGATGGAGCTGGCCTGGTGTCACTAGAATCCTTGTTTAGACAGACCTTGTGGTGAGTGTTAAAAAACTGACTGATTTCTCTCTTAAGACTCAGGTCTAGGCCATATTGGCTTGAGGCCCTTCATACTTATTTCTTTCTCTCTCTCTCTCTCTCTCTCTCTCTCTCTCTCTCTCTCTCTCTCTCTCTCTCTCTCTCTCTCTCTTTGATTACTCATTGTATTGTTTATTAAAATCTCTATAAAACCCAGTTGACTTGGGTATTTGAATAATTGGGAATATTTCCCTGGTGACCACCTTATATTTGATTTAAAAACCAAGACACTGTAGTGAAGCATATTTTCTGCGGTCAAATTTACTCACCCTCCCTTATATCTATCACAATTTATATCTTCCACCATTTTAACTCACTACAGTTTAAGACCTCAACCATTTTAAATCTTACATCTCATTAGGTGATCCTACTAGTATAAGGGCTTTGTGAGCCTCCATTGTTCTATCTATAAAATGAGAAGATTGAACTAGCTGATGGATCTCGGTGGCTCCAGATCTAAAAGTCTTTATCTGTGATGCTACAGCTGGTGCTCCAAGTAAAATGCTGTTGCCTTCTTTAATGAAAAGCAGTAGTGTGACATGGAATCCTGCATTTGGAGTCAAAAGATGTGGGTAGGAATTCTCTCTGTTCTTTATGCAATGTATTTGATCACGGACAAGTCATTTCCTCATTTTGGAGCTCAGTTTTCCCTCTATTAAATTATGTGAGTGGATAAGATTATCACTGAAAAGCCTTTCAACCATAAATTCTATGTTCCTATGGAATGTCTTGATTTTACCCTTCGCCTCTCTAGTTTATATAAGGGAAGCATATTTCTCTATACTGCAGAGCAAATTGGAGTTCTTGGTGATTCCTGGTAGCTACTTCCTTATTGTCCAGTGTTATCTCCCAGGGATGCACACATTCTTCTCACTGCCCCAGGCAAATGTTGGGTGCATATAATCTCCAATAGAGCCTCCACTTTCCTCCCCTCACTTGATTCTCAACCCCTTACAATCCCACTTGTAACCTCATTGTCCCACAGAAATTGCCCTTTCTCTTTGATCTCTTAGGTATCAAATCTCCTGGTCTTTTTCTCCATCTTCATTCTCCTCAACCTCTCTGCAGTCTTTGACACTGGATCACTCTCTTCTCTCTACATATATACACAGGCTTTCTCCTGTTTTTCATGCTTTCTGACAGCTCCCTCTTTGTCACCTTTGTTAGAACAGTGGCACAGTAGAGAGAACTCTGGAGTCAGGAAGACCCGAGTTCAAATGCAGTCTCAGATACTAAATGGTTTAATCTCTGCATGTGCCTCAGTTTCCTAATCTGCAAAACAGAGATAATAGCACCCAACAATGTGTCATTGTCACCACCATCCTCATTTTCTCCTCCAGATCAGGCCCTCTTAACCATAAGTGTCCCTCAGGAGTCTGTCCTGGGCCCTTTTCTCTTCTCCCTCTGTACTATTTTGCTTGGTGATCACATTTCCCATTGATTTAATTACCATCTCTATGCTGATGGTTCTCCATTCTACCTATCCTACCCAATCTCTGCTGTTTTACATTATATTCCCAGATGCCTCAGCTGCTCACTCTCCATCCACTACGTCCAAGCTGTTGAACAAGACCTGTCAATTTCACTGTTGCAACATCTCTCTAATAGGGCCTCTTCTCTCCTATGGGCCTGCCTGCCTCACATCACTCCTCACTCCTATCCATTCTCTATTCAACCCAAAGTGATTTTCTTAAAAGGCAGATCTGACCATTGCTCCTTACCACCCACTTACCCCCAACCCCAAGTCATTCAGTAAATTCCAGTGACTCTCTCTTGCTGCTGGGATCAAATACAAAATAATTTGTTTGACATTCAAACCCCTTCATAACCAATCTCTCTCCTGCCTTCTTAACCTTACTTACCACCATATACTTGTATTTTTAAACCCTCACCTTCTGCCTTAGAATCAATACTGTATATTGGTTCCAAGGTAGAAGAGCAGTTAAAGCTAGACAATGGTGGTTAAGTGACTTGCCTCGGTCATACAGCTAGGAAGTATCTGAGACAAATTTGAATCCAAGGATTCTCATTTCTAGGCTTGGCTCTCAATCCACTAAGCCACCTAGGTACATCATCCCCATGTCCTTTTTGATCCAGTCATTTTTACTATTCCACAAACAACATACTTCATCTCTTAGCTCTGGGCATTTTTTCTTTGTTTCCCATGCCTAGAATGCATTCCCTCTTCATTTCCAACCCTTCACTGAACTCCTTGGCTTCTTTTAAATCCCAACTAAAATTCCTTCTTCTACCAGAAGCCATTCTAGCACTGTCCCTCTCTTAATTATTTCCTATTTGTCTTGTAAATAAACTTTTTTGTACATGTTTATTTGTTGTTACTTATTAGATTGTGAGCTTCTTGAGGCCAGGCACTGTCTTTTGCCTCTATTTGTATCCCTAGTGCTTAGCATAGTGCCTGGCTTGCTTAATAAACATTCAAAGACTGACTGACTAGAGCAGCGGTTCTCAACCTCTCAATTTGTAGCAATGAGAATACATAATGCATATCAGATATTTACATTCCAAATCATAACTGTAGCAAAATTACAGTTTTGAAGTAGCCACCAAAATAATTTTTTGGTTTGGGGGTCACTGCAACATGAGGAACTGTATTGCGGGGTCACGGCATTTGAAAGGTTGAGAACCCCTGGACTAGAGAAATGCAAGGCCAGCATGAGTCATTATTGTGACAAGCTATCAAAAAACTTCTTACATTCTTAAGTTACATTAATAGAGCTGTGTCTATAGCAAGATAGGTGGTTATCTTGCTGTATTCTGCTCAAACCACAGCTAAGGTGTAATTTTCAGTTCTGGGACCATATTTTAGAAAGTATTTTGACAAACTAGAGTTAGTCCAGAAGGGACCCTTTCTTACAGGATACTCTGTGACATCAGAATTGATTAAAGGGATTCCTGGGGATATCTGTCCTAAAGAAGAGAAAGTGGGAGAAGAGGAGTGTTGTGGTTTTTATCAGCTCTTTGAGGGGTTATCACAGAGGGAATTTGGAACAGAATTGTTCTGTGTGGTCCCAGAGGACAATGCTAGAATTAAAGGGAGAAGATTACAGAGAAACAAATTTCAACTGATTCTGAAAAAGAGTTTCCTAACAAATCAAAGATCTCTAAAAATGGAGCAGATTGCCTGCCTAATGGGAGTGTGAGCTGGAGGTGTTCAAAGGAAGGTTGACTCTCTGTTTTTTGGGGATATCGTAGCAAGAATGGGGCTGAGAGAGCAGGGGATTGGCTAGAAGCCTAAACTGAGAATAAGGAAGAACTGAATTCAGACCCTTCCCTGAGCGATACTTGCCTTGTGTCCTTAGGCAAGCTGCTGTCAAGATCAGACAGGATCGTGTATGTTAAATGCTCTGCAAATCTGAAGTACTATATCAGTGTGCGTTATTATGATTGATGAGGTTCCTTTCACCAGTGCCATAGAGGGGTTTAAGAGAACCTGTTATGTCCTCACACCTACATGAGTTACCTATGCCAGACTCAGTAGACTTGGTTCACATTGCCTTTACTCCTGACATGCCTTCAGTCCAGTGTGGGCTCGCATTGCACTTAACTGGTTCAGTGAATGACAGGACAGGATCTGCTGCTGCCTTCTGTGGGGGGAGTAAGAACAAGGCAGCATCTGCTGTTGCTACACATGGTTAGAATTCATTTACTTTTTTAAAACAGCTGGACGCTCCAGCATTGACTTTGTATTTCAGTTCTGCATGTGTAGTTCAGGTTTCCTATGGGTAATAAGGAGTGGCCTTTCACCTGAACACTGAAGAAATGCCATCCAGAAATGGGATGAAACATTCAGCAATCTTTATTAAACTGTGACTGTGGCTCTTCATCTGGGGCAGTCACACATCCCCTTTGCCCATCTGGAGTCTATTAATTTGTTTTGCAGTTCACCAGGAATGGACTTTTAAAAATTACTGCTAGTGACATCCAGCCATATTCTTAACCAATGAAAAGTAGGAGGATGTTTTTTCTGCTATGTTGATTGCAAGTCATTTCACTTTGCTTCAGCAAGAGACCTTTCCTGATCCTCTTTCATTTCAATATCTTCCTTCTGAGGTTATCTCCAGTTTATCCTTGTTTTTACATTGTTACTTGCATTTTGTGTCCCCAGTACTTAACATAGTGCCTAACTCATAGTAGGAGCTTAATAAATGGTTCTTGACTTAGCTTGATTCTTGAACTGTTTACTCCTCTCCAGAATTGAAACGGTTGAATTTGATCATCTATACTTGATGATAAATAAGGCCTCCAGTTCTGACAGTCTCTGCTCTAAGGGTCCCTCTCAATTCAGTTTTGACCTGTTATGATTCTAACTTGGATAATGCATCAGATAATTTCTATATCTGCTAGTTCTGTGACCATTGGCCAGATCTCTCAGTTTCAACTGTTCCAATCCTAGATCCTACTCCTATACGTTTAAAAGTCATGAAATATAAAAATGCCCCTTCATATGTATGTTTATTTTTAATGGCCTTTGCAAATAAATTTCTGAAGGTATAGTTCTGATGGTACATTGTAGGCTATTATTTTCATGAAGCATTCCTATTCTTCGTAGGTTTAAATGGAACATGCAATAATTCTAGTGTACCAACATCAACTTCGGAAATGCCGGATTATCTATTGTGAGTACTTCCATTGTTATTTTCAGATCTGAGAACATGAAACAATTTAGAGTCTAAGATATGCAGACTGTCCATTTGGTTATGTAAACCAGGTCATGCTGGTAGGGGCTTATCAACAGATCAGTTTCTATATTTACCGCAAGACCAAATTTGATTAAAAAAAAAAATTGCCAAAGAAAGTAAATCATTAATGGCACAGGAAACTAAAGATATGTTTTCTGCTATTTCTGTTTGTTCAGATGGATATGTTGTAGTCATGCATAGTAAGGGAGAGATATAAAATTCTATCTATTCCCAAAAGAATTGGCAAGCTTTTGAAGAAAGAAATATCATAAAGTGAGTGTGTATGTACATGCATTTCAGGCAGTTCAACCTGTTCTGCGTTTTTTTCCTATTTAAAGTAGGAAATTAACTATATGAGATTAATTGGATATTTGGAGCCACAGCCTAAAGATAGAGGTCCTGTCCTTTGTGTGCGTATCATGGCATTATGGAGTGACTAGAGCCACAGAATCATCATGTGGTAGAAAGAGCTCTGGATTAGAAGCCCAAAACCTTGGGCTTGATTCCTAGCTCTGCTGTTTCCTTGCCATGTGACCTTGGGCAAAACACACTCTTTCTTATTTTGTTTCTTCATCTCTGAACATAATATTAATACATCCTCCCTACCTCATAGAAATGGAAATTTATTATCTTATTGAAATAGTCTCTGTATATTTAAGGGATCTCGAGTGTCCATACTAGCTAATACTGTTCTTATTGAAGCAAGTAATACTTCTGTCCTTGATGTTCCACCTTGCTCTAGCTAATACAGCCTGCACTAACTTGTTCTTTCTCTGCCTTTCTCAGAAAATATGCCGCCATTTCCTCTTCAGAACAACGTCAAAGTTATAAGAATGATTTTAATGCTGAGTATAATGAGTACCGAGATTTGCATGCACGAATAGAGAGAATTACTCGACGGTTTACACAACTGGATGCAGAGCTCAAACAGCTTTCCCAGGGTTCAGAAGAATATGAGGTACTGCTGACCGTTCCAGCTCCATGTATTTGCTTCTGTTCTGTCCATTTAATTTGGGTCATCTAGTCATTTGGAGAATTGGCTTATTAATAGTAGGTGCTGGGAAATTTTATGGGAAAAGGGCCAGAAGCCCACAGCTCAGTTGACTAAACTCTACTGATGTTCCAAGGGAAGAATAATTAGCAAATTGTCCGGTGGTGCTTCTCTATCTAACCTCTTTCCTAAAGTTAATTGCCTTGATTGGAACCTTTAATACATGCCAAATGTGGATGAACCTGACTTTCCTTGAATGAACTGCCTTTTTTTAGCCAGATATCTATGAAAATGCCAACTATGCTAAATGCTTGTTTCCATAAATACTGGTTATGTGTAAGTCCCCATTGTTGACACTTAGTAGAGACAAAAAATGAATAAGGAACTGCCCTCAAGGAACTTGGGGTACAGTGGGAGTAATAAGACATAACTAGAAACAAATGAGAAGTTGAAGCCCTAAAACCAGATGAGAAAAAGATTTGTGTCAGTTGAGGGAAGTTGTCACAACTGAATTGGGGCATGATAGAAATTTAGCAGATAGAGAGGGAAGAGAGTTGGCCATTTTAGGTAATGGGAATGATGTGAAAACAAAGAAATGAGAGCACTCTGAAAAAATTAGAGTAGAAAGTACACACTTTTCCTCCTCAACAAACCAGACCAAATTTCTAGCCAGATGTCTGTCTGTTAGTGGAATCATGAGTAGCAGTGTGAGCTCTCCCTGGTTTTGCTTCTCCCCTTTATCCAGCTGTCTTTTCCTCCTTTAAATTCCTTTTCTTGGTCTCCTTGGTTTGTCTTAATGCAATTGGACTTTTACTTGGTCATTTGTGCATGGGGGTACACTTTAAAAGTAGAAATAATGGGTCAGCCTGTGGAATTACTTTTCTGCCAGTGATTCCTGACTGAGACTATGCTTGTGGACTTGGCTTAAGGGCATTATCACGTAGCTACAACAATGACTCACTTTTTTGGGTTTTTTTCTCCCTGCAGACTACTCGTGGTCAGATTTTACAGGAATATTGGAAAATCAAAAAGGTGGGTAATATATCCTTTGTATCCCCATTAGACATGTTCCTTCAGAGCATATATTTAGTGTATCCAGATCCAAAGATTGTGATGTTTATGACACTTAACAGTTTACACAAGACTTCACTTATGTTGTCTGATTTGATCCTCACACTCCTGTGCTATGCAGGTCATATGACTTGCCCCCTCAGTTTACAGATGAGGAAACTCACCTGCAGAGAAGTTAAGGGGCTTGGTCAGCATTGGGGTCACACAGTAAGTGGTAGACTCTGAACTCACATGTGTGCTTTTTGACTGGTAGCCCAGTACTCTGCCCTGTAGCATATATGCTACTTTGACATGAGACACAGGAATTCCTGCCCTCATTTTAAGAGTTATGACGTGGTGGTGACAATAGGGAGAAAGGAGATGAGAGAATAATTTCAGTATAAACCACTACATAAGCACAAAAGGGTGCTTCAAAGAGCTCCATACCTTCTGGAGCAAGGATGGGGGGCTGAGGGAGATCAGAAATAACTTTATGAAGGTCTTGGGGTAGGTGGTCAAGTGGATGAATAAGACAGAACTGCAAGTCGGGGAACCTAGAGCCAAGCCCCATGGCTGCCATTTTACTAGCTCTGTGACCTTGGCCATGACTTTTTTCTGGACATCAATTTCCCATCTGTAAAATGGGAATAGTTATCCTGTTCTTGCTTTCCTCTTAAGTATTTTAACAACTATTTTAATACAATTGGTTTCCTTTGAAATGTAGTGTATTTTATTATCCATTTGAAAACACTGGAGAAAAGAGTCTATGACACAAAAAAAGGTTAAGAATTCTGCCCCAAGTTCTCTATATGAAAATGTCTTTTCCCTAATAACAATCATTGATACTCATTTATGTTAAAGTTTATAAGTATTTTACTAATATCACCCCTATTTGTTAGCATAAATATAATTATCTCCATTTTATAGATAAAGAAACTGAGGCTCAGAGAAGGGAAGTGTTTTAGCCAAGGCTGCACATCTATTACGTGATATAGCTGGGGTCTAATCTAGGTGATCTGACCTCCAATCATTCTACTGCATGACACTTTAATGGACTTCTGTAAATGGTCATAGAAAGGTAAACTGCCACACACATACTGCCCTATTTCTAAAACGTTTCTAGAATATTTTGAGAAGATTCTTTTCACCCATCCTTCCCCTTTGTCTACCTTTTAAACATTAATCTCTAAGAAATTGTTGCATTGCAAAGGTACCCAAAGCATCTCTCATTCTGGCCCTTTTCCTATCTGGTAGAGTAACTTTGCAATCCTCCCAAAACTGTGCCATTCTCCCAATTTTAACCATTAGACTCGTACAAATGAGCTTTCTCCAAAAATTATACATTTGAAGGAGAAAAGTTTGCAATATTTTTGTAAACTCTGTATAAAAACATCATGTGTACCACCCTCCCCTGCCCCCCCCCCTCCCATTTTCTCAGGAAACCAGAATTTCTTTGTAAAAAGAGCTCCCTCTGCTGCTTGAGATTCTGTTGTATGTAAAGACCCAGACCTGTGAGGGAACAGCAGAGAAATTAATGAAAACCTAAGCAAGATCTCTTCTTGCCCCAACCTTCTCTTCCTCATTAACCCCCTAAGGAGGTGAGAGAGGCAGACTGTAATGATGGAAGCAGATGTGAAAGACAGCCATAGATGTAGAGCCTAGTGGAAGGCATTCTGGTGGCTGGGAAAGTCCAGACAGAGTTCAGGTCCTAGGGCTTGGCCACCGATCGATAACATTACTGTGCCCTTGGCCATTATTTTTCTCTTCTACTGTAAAGGATACTATTGCCTTTGCTCACAGGAGGAGAAGAGAATGTAGTTGTGCCTCTGGAAGGTGGAATGAGCTGCCTGCCTCAGGGGTAGGGAGTCTCCTTCACCAGAAGTCTTCAAACGAGGACTGGATCATACACCCATGTCAGGTGTCAGAGGATATAAAGGAGACTCATGTTGAGGTCTGGGTTGGACTAGGTAGGAGCTCCTCTGAGCCCCTTTCCATCTCTGAGATCCTAGGACTGTCTGTTTTAGAGGGACCCTTAAAGCCCAGCACACAGAGGAGAAGCGCTCTAACCTCCAATTCCATGGTACCATAGGAGGTACTCTGTGGTCTTAAATTTTTATTTTGTTTTCCTCTAGTAAATATTATTTATTTTTAACATCATTTTTTTAAAAAGTTCAGTTCCACATGCAAAGCATATTTTCCTCTGGCCTTTAAATTCATCCCATTAGGTAGCTATTGTGTACAAGATACTTTTCCCAAAATAGCCTGATGAAATAGAGTACACTTAGTTTCCTTGTTGGTGCAGTGGGAGAGCTTTGGCAGCAGGATATCTCAGTTCAAATCCTATTCCAGATATTTAGTACCTTTGTGAGCTTGGGCAGTTCATTTATCACTTCTTGTACCTCAGTGTCCTCATCTGTAAAGTAGGCATAATACTGTCCCTACCTCACAGTATCAAACATGTAAAGGGCTTTGCAGAGTTTTAAAGCACTCTGTAAATGCTAGTTATTGTTGTCATCATCTGTGTTTTAGAGGTAAAATGAGTTTCAGAGATTAATCAAAGATCCTAAAGGATCCCTTAGAAGCCATTTAAGGCCAGCTCCCTCATTTTATAAAAGGGACCTGAGGCTCAGAAGGTTATCTGGGAGCCTGTTGTCCTCTCTGCTCCCAGACTGCTTTCTAGCCATGAAATTCCCTCTGGGCCCATCACTGCAATGTTGTGAGTGCTCTCTCACTAATCTCTTTCAGACCAATACTAACTACAGCCAAGAAAAGTACCGTTGTGAATATCTACACAACAAACTGGCCCACATCAAGAAACTGATAGCAGAGTATGACCAGCGGCAGCTCCAGCCTTGGCCATGACCTGTGCACGGGGGCCAGCACTGGGGCCTGGGGCACACTTCTGGCTGGTTGTGGCTGGGCAGCTGCCGCCTGCCCGCTCGCCCGCCCACCTGCCTGCCTGGGCAGAGTCATTTCAAGCTTCATCCTCTTGGCGTGTGCGGGGAACAGGGGAAAGTTTAAAGAAAAAGAAAAGGCATCTATTTAACAAAAAGTAGAGAAATAAAAGGAAAACTCACTCATTAATGTCCAAGGGAAAACATGCAAGGGAAATCCTTGGTTTCTGTAGGTTTGAGTGAGCAGCAGCTTGTCAGCCCCTGGTTGGGCTGCTGATGGTCTTCTGGTTCCGCTCCTGCTCTCTCCCCAGTAATGGGTGCGCCTCTGGGGGGCACATTCTTGGGGCCCAGTCACCAGCCTGAAAAAGCTTATTTATATGCAAACTGTCTGGGCACCTTGCACAGGATCAGCTCCTCAGCCCATAGGTTGAACGGGTGTCTTCTCTCCAGCCATCTATCTCATGGGGTGGCTTCTCAGAGGGCTCAGGCCCAGAGCTCAACGTTATGTTTACTATTGCAAAATGCTCTCACTGACCCTGGGCCCAGGGGAGACCAGTCCCTGAAATGCCTCTCCTTTGGTGATCAGCACCTGTCTTCAGCCTGCATCGCGCACGCAGTCTCCACTGTCCCAGAGGATGCTGAGATGTCTGTCCAACTTTTCTAGTTTTATATGAAGACGGCCAATTTTATTCCTTGCTAATGAGACGATGGTCTATTTTTGTATGAGAGAAAATGCATCTTTTCTAAATCCGTGCCTCTCCTCCCTTTTGGGCCAGCAGTCTGGATCCCTTCCCTTTGTTCTAATTGCAGTATTACTAAATCAGTAGAGGCATTATTATTATTGTTATTATTATTTTGGTAATGCCCTGTAAAAAAGAAATGCAAGCAGCTGGAGGTATATTTAGAGTTGGGGACTTTGGTTTTGACCCCTTCCAAAGAAGTGGCAGGCCTTCAGCTCTCGGAACAGAATGAGGTTGATCGGGTTGTCCATCTCACTAGATCTATGTTCCGGACTCTGAGCCCTGCCTTACAGGTCTTCAGGGAACCACTGTGAGCTCAGTCCTGGGGGCAGGGCCCCTGTTGGGAGTCTCTGGGCTTACCTCCTTAATCCTTTCCCTTTCCCTTTCTTTGAATACCCCAAAGTATTCTTCCTTCCAGTCTTTCACCTGCTTGGTGAGGGTTTCTTTGCACTAGAAAGTTCCTTCTCTAGGGGGAGTCTGTTGCCAGGAAATAGCCCCTCCTTCCCCCTTGTGTCCAACTCAATTCTCCTGACTCCTCCCCTGCCACCAGGCATTGGGCCAGAATGGCCACCTGAGAAGCAGTTCCCTCCCTCTCCCATATCCTCTGGCATGCCTGATTTCTGGTTAGCCTGGAAGGGAGCTGCCCTTTAGTGGTGATGGCTGCTTGTTTATTTTGTTGATTCTGCTGTTGGGATTGAGTGGTGATCTGGATTCTCTAGCTTCCCCAGATAAGAGATCTGCATTAGCAGGAGCATATCCTTCCCATCATTTGCAGTTAAAACAGATAACCTATTTCTATGTCTAGCCCTCTGGCTGTCTGAACATTAAAGGACTGAGTGAACTTTTTCATGGCAGACTCAGCTCAACAGAAGCAGCCTTTACTGTCTAGATTTGACCTGGATATGACTGAGAGGATATGCTTCAGTATCCAGCATCATTGAACTGGCACGGCACTACCCATCAAATCTTAGCCAAATAAGCTGGAAAACAGTATGCCAGAACCAGTGGCCATCCATAGTGCACCACAGAGGCAGAGTTAGCCATGAAGGGGGATGGAGGGTGGCTTTTCTCCTAAATGGGTGTGCATCAAGGTTTACTCCATGGCAGATGGCTCTGCTTTGGGTACTTTAGACTACTGTCTTAGCACAAATGAATAGAGTTCACTGGAATGTGAGGGAACTTCCTAGACAGGCATGGTGGTGTTAAAGGGCCTTGTTTGAAAATTTCATGACCCCCAGTTTCTGGACAGAGCCTGATCCAGGGTAGGGTGATCGGAGGTGGTGTGATAGTTTTAATTTTCCTTGGCCAGGTCTGACTGGTAGCACTAGTGGTGTTCTAGTTCATCCCATTGAACAGAACCTTCAGGGGCTGGTTGGGCCTTGTCCACTGGGCACTGCGCTTAAGTAAAAGATTATGCCTGTATTGGGGTTTCAGGTAGATATCCAAAGGTCACACCCCAGGCTTTGAGAAGGATTTATGTTCAGGTACCCAGCCAAGGTCAGGGTGTGTCCAGCCATAGGCATTTAGAAGGTTGCTGCCAAAACAAGTTGTAAAGACAGGTGGTTCCCAGACAGCTGCTATAGCCCTTGTTGGGGAGGAGTCAGAGGCAGGGAGGATCTTTTCTGACTATGGCTTCCCAACAGTCGGTGGTCTCATTTGTGGTGGAAGCAGGTTGGCCTGAGTGTTCCTACTCCCTTCCAAAAAAAACCCACAAAAAAAGAATCTCTTTCTTGAGACAGCCTGGGTCACTTTAGAGTCTGCCCAATAAAGGTCACCATGTGGCTCTGGATTCTTCCATGGAAGCACACGGACCAGCATTCAGATCCTCCTGCTCAGTTTAACAGGCTTCTGAATTTTTATTTGCTGTGGGGGTGGGGTGGGGTGGGAATAATGGGTAAAGTATATGAAGAGATCCTAGTCTTTCTACATCTGCTATGAGGATATTTTTGCAGACAGAGTTGTATACAGAGATTTTTGTATACATTTACGAGTATATTCTGGAACTTAAGAGAATTGGAATATAAAGAGAAATATTTAATGAATTCAAAACTGTGAGACCCAATTAGCCTTCAATGCCTCTTGCTTCATTTATCTGTCAGACTGTCACAAGACATTCATTGTAAGTCAAACCTGCCTTCTTAGCTTTTTTTTTTCTTTCTTTCTTTTAAGGGATTATGAAGCTAAGTAAATTTGTGCTATTTGGGATAATATAAACCAGTTCTAGGTGATTCCGTATGATCTAACTTATTGATACTGTGTTTCTACTTTGTAATATTGTACTGTGGAGAAAACCCGATTTTGAGCCATGGAGTTGGAGTTTACAAAAGCTTTCAAGTTTGCCAAAATGTTACAATTGAAAGGCTGCCTAGTCTTCAGCTTTCCTAATGTTTTCTTAAAGAGCTAGTGTCCTTTTTGTACACTAAGAAGGTGAATGCTGATTTTGCAACATACAATAAAAATTCACTGTATTGGAAGATACATGGTTGTGGTTTTGTTTCTTAATTTCAACTCTGTGGGGAAATCTGCCAGCTATTCCTAAGCACCCTTCTGGACCCAAAAGCAGTTGGTCTTTCTGCCTCTCAGAAAGGATATAAACTCTTTCCTTTCTTTCTCATCCCAAGGAGGCCTCTGGGTCCAGACTTGACCATTCAGAAGTTCAAAGAACAGAGAGGGGATACAGCATGTCAGATCTAGAAAGGATGTTTGAATGCAGTGGAAGAGCTCCAAAGGAACTTTAGAAAGCATATAATCCACCCTTATTTTATAGGTGGGGAAATTGAAGCTGAGGAAAGTGAAGTGGGGCACTTCTTAAAGTGAGTCCGAACACCCAAAAATTCAATTATTAGAACCATTATTTATTGATTAATAAAGAATCTACCAGCTGGGACAGAGTTCCCTAGTGGAAGCTGCTCCAGACTAACATTATGGGAGTTTATATAGGTTACAAGATACAAAGTTATTTCCTTTCATATATAGGTTCTTATCTGACAATCAAGCAAACCTTAACACAGGAATGTGAGGTCAGTGATGAGGGGACAATCCTCAGATTTATTTAGGGGTTGTTTATTTTCACATGTACTTAATCACTTAGCCCTAGTTAGCTATATGTTATCTTACATTCCATCCTGACCTCTTTGATATTCCTTCAATTCCTTTGTTTCCTACCCTTCCTAATTCTCATCCCCAAGCTAAGTAGAGCCTGGTCTGCTGCCTGCATAAGCAGCTTGACCTGGGAGGGAGGGGAGGAAGCTGGGTCTGTTCCCTAAAAATGCAGGCAGGGATTGATCTGCTTTATCTACTTCAATTTTATTATCCTCCCCTTCTGGGACTACTTCATTCCCGCCTTTTCTTGTTCATGAGTCAAACCCTTGACTCATCAGATAGAGGAGAATAATGTGATCGTAAGATCAAAAGCTTAACAGCCTGAAGACGCTGTCAGATATAGGTCATGAGACAGTTGATCAGGAAGAATCCTATCAAGAGGCCCACTATTGCTAATATGAGTGGTCCTGCCAAGGCTGTGATCAAGGTAGTCACCCAAGGAGACCAAGAGAAAAAACTAGAATACCAGTTGCTGGGTTGAGTATTAATCCGTTCCCTCTTGTATCCTTCCCTGGAACAGGGCTAAAGATTCCTGTATAATCCCAGAATGATTAGCATAGAAACAACAGAATTCTCCCAATGCCACGCAAAGTTCACCCTGCTTAAAGAAGAGGAGGTCCAATTCCCACCTATTTTGGAGAACCATCTCCCCCAAAGAGGACAGTAATTTTTTCCAAGAAATTTTCCATTCACTGAGGTTCAAATCAATCTGGTGATAGAGGGACTGGAGATTTTGGCTTCCCTGAACCAGGGCTGTGGTGTTTAAAGCCACAGTTTCTCCTATACCCAGCCCTATCAAAATTGACATGATAATGGGCACTCTACAATGCCAGACAAGGCCTGCCAGGTGTTCACCAGTCTGCATCCCTTCAAAATGTTCTCTACCACCTTCTCCTGAATAATAGTAAACCTGGGGAATAATAATTATGGGGTTACCTACAGCATCCTTTGTTCTTAAGATATGAGGGGATAGACAAGGCATGAGACTTGTGGTACAGGCCAATCATGTACCACGAGCGGCTTTCCAGTACCAAATCTCATAGGGGTCAGAGGTAGGTGCAGTGACAATGCTGAATGGAGTCAAACCTTTGACAAGTAAGGGTATATAGTAGGAGCAAAGGAATCTTCCTGCCTATAGTTTGCCTGAAAAACTTCTACTCCATGGGGGTACCTTGCCCCATGCCATCCCATCCCCCCTCCAAATATCTAAGGGAAAGGGGGCAATAGTCTCAGTCTTGTGTAGCTTCCTCAGAGCTGAGAATGGTTGTAGAGCTGTCCCTGCCTATTGTCAGGAGAGAGGTATTGGCTGTAGGCAATGTCCAGGGCTTCAGGCTGGAATAGTTGCAGAGGTTACTGTGGCATCTGGGTGACTCCCTTGAGTGCTTTTACCCTAAAAGCAACTAGAGAAGTGACAAGGTTACAAATGCAAGGTCCACATATCCCACAGGGGAGTAGCCAAAAACTTGAACAGGGAGGGAAAGGCTGCAGACACAGGGTCTTCAGGGGTATCTCCTCAATGAATGCCTGGGTCATAGGTAGATGAGGACCTGCTTGGAGATCTGAAGGATGTCCAGTGACTGTTTCCCCTGATAGGTAGGTCACAAGGGGGAAAGTCATCCCCTAAGATAGAAGTGTAGAAACCAGGACTGGGGCAAAAACTAGAACACCAGATAGAAACAGAGAAAATTAGTACAATAGTAATTAATATTACATATTTGCATTTGGGTATCTTCAGAAGAAGACTTCATCTTCAGAAATCATCTTCTGTCAGGAATAGATCCCTTTAGGAAATTGGATTCCTGAGTTGTTTGAAGACTTGGTATGTGATGTTTCTGTTAAAGAATATCCTTTTGCAAAGTACACATTAACTATAAACATCCAGAAACACTTGAGTAACAATATTTTACAGATGAATTTCTTTACCCCAGATTCTGGGGGAAATTTAAGAAAGCTTTGAGCTATATTTCCAAGCTCAAGATCCAAACTTCAACTGTGGTAAATTAAGGCTACAAATACAAGCCATCTATTAATAAACTTCACCTACTTTTCAAAGTATGTTCCCTAACAATTTAAGAATGTTCAATTATTAACCCAATAGGTTCTTTGAGGAAATGGAAACTTTAATTTTACAATTTGCATTATGTGCCGATTATGGGAATTTGTCACAAAGGGAAAGGCCAACAGGGAAAATATTTCCTCGTGTCCCAAGGGACACATAGTGAGGACTTCACGTACAGGCCAAAGCTATCACTGGCTCATGCCATCATTGTATCACTCAAGGATTAACAGCCTAGATGGTCAGGAAAGGTCCATTCCCAGGTGAGCCCAGAATATGCCTCTGTAACCATCCCAGGACGTTCTCTGTCCTTTGTGTACTTTGTCACCATTAGATCCCAGAAGCCTTCTTTTTCCTTAAAAGACAAGTCTCACCCATTTCAGCTGAGAAATTCTGCTTATCAGCAGTCCAGAAAAAGATTTCCATACCCTCAAACAATCCTTTCATATCCCTACAGGGCTCATCACTCAATTATTCTTATGTATTTTGGCAATAATTTACACATCACACTTGAGTCACAAAACCTGAAATAAAGAGCATGAGTGATGAATTGAGTAGCTGCATAGTAATATAAATCATGACCGTATCATCTCTTGGACCTAGGTGATCTGAAAGACTAAGAGAAGGCCATACAGGAATCACTTCAGGGTAACTGTCCAGAGAAATTATAGAATCATTTGTGATTTCCCAACAACATTAATTTTAGAAATTATCCCTAGGTCAGGGATCCAATTATAAGAGTAGAACAGATTTCATTTGCCCATCCCAAATCTGCATACTTGAGCTTTATGAACTTTAGATCAAAAGTCTCTCTTCTGAATTCAAATCCAACATACCTTTACCTCCCCACTTTATCTGACTTGCTTAAGTCAAACAAACCTCCCGTTGGTATCATTTCAATTGCTAATTGGTGACCCAAAAGAATTCTGATTTAAAGGATTACATCATTGAACCACTGCATCTTTAGCATGGTGCTCATGAATTATAAGTTCATAGTACAAATTGGTAAACTGAGGTAACCACTTGAGAATTGAACAACATCTATGATACAGTCAGGTTTACAATGCGCTTTTGTTTACATACAAACAATACTTAAAACACATGTTCTAGCAGCAACTCACATAAGAATCATAAAATTCCGAGCAAGCATTTTTCACATACATGCCATTTTTAACGTCTTACCCACTCCTTGGCTACTGTTTGCAACATATATCTATACAGATTAAAATGTAATCAAAATATCAATCAACATATTCCCAAAGTTCGTGTGAGGTAACTTATCAATTACATATCACTCAACTCATTTTATCATTCTGGACATGGAATGTTTGCGCTAAGATTCCACAGCTTCAAATAAGCCATTTGGTCAGACAGAGCTGGCAATGTTTGCTTGTTTGAGCATCTTGAAACCTCCAAAATACACAATTAAAATATGCTCATCCTTAAGTTCTATCACACAGTGGTTGTCAACTCTTTGAGGTCCCTATTCAGTCTCTATGTATCAGTGTGGAACAATTATAAGCACTTCTTTCTCCTTCTTGTGTGCAAGGAGGGGGTTAATATGTGCAATTTATCCTAAGGCTGCTTGGCTTGATTTAGATTTTATTACTTAGCAACCTTGTCCCATCCTTCCTTAAGAAGTGAGCTCACTACAATTTAAAATTTTGAATGTGCCAAATCCCCTTCATAATAATTTACCCTCAGTGGATTTTAGTTTGAACTCCACAACTTCCAAATAACTTGATTAAGTCCTTTAGCAATCTTTCAGTGTGTCACCAAACTGAAGTTCAAAGCATTTCCCTGTACTCCTCTCAAACCTCTGTCTAAAGTAGAATAGAACCTCCAGTTTAGTTTCCTCTTACCTCAAAGCATTGCCACATACCTGATTAAATTCCAATTTATAATTTGTTGTGTCTCTTTCACCCTAGAATTCATAGTATCAACTATTATCTCTATCCATTACTCTTATTTCTTCTGGCTCCTCCCCTTTACCATTATTGTAAGTAGAGAAAAGGTACTATACTGAATTGTATTTAATCCTCATGACAAGTCCTTCTTGATTTCAGGGCTGGTCATATGTGTCTTGTTAAGGACATAGAGTTTGTATATCATATAGCCTTAACCTTTCTAGGTGGTGTAAAGATTAAAATTTAGGGGAGAGGGGGAGACTGAGGCAGGTAGAAATTAGTTTCTCTCTGCAAGGAATATTATAATTTTTAGAGGTTTATTAAAGTTAAAGATTAAGAATATACAAGTAAGAAACATGTGCCTAGGCCAGAGGCCTAGACAAAATAACCTCACATCATGGAAGAGACGCCTCTGCTCCAAAAACGGAAGTCCAAAAGGGGCCGAGCCCTTCAAAAGCCTTTGCTTAAATATCTTCTCGATCTCGGCCCAGGTGAGATTACAAGGCATTCTGGGGAAGTGGAGCAAAGGCTCATGGGGATTGTAGTCCTGTATTCGAGTCTATTTTTTACATCCCCCCGTGTGATCATTTGTGGAAAAATTAATTTTTCCCCAAAAGGATCATAAAAACATAATAAACTTAAAAGATTACAATAGTGTGAGGATAAGAGAAGAAAGAATAAAACCAATAATTTCTGAACACATTGACAAAAAGCTGTTAGGGGGAAGTCCCCTTTGGCATAAAAGTATACATACAAATAAATGTTCAATCAACCACACCCAAAGTTCAATTTTGTGCAACTTGTGGTCTGGAGGCTTCTTCAATGATGGCTTCTCCAACAGTTCAGTTTCTGAATTCAGGGAAGTAGCATCTTCTTTACCTAAAATTCTTCTCAAAAAGAATTTAAACTTTGCAATTTAAATAATGATATTTTTTTACATTCCCCCGTGTTGTGGGTGATTGAAAGATTCAGAATCAGTTAGGGATGCATGGCTGAGGTATGAGGTATATGAATCAATTGGCAAGAGATATTAAAAAGACATCAGAAAATACAAGGCTTTCTCACAAAAAATGAGATCCATTTCCTCTTTGTATCTGGCCATGATCACTGTGAGTAGAAGGCAAATGAATTGAACAAGGTTAACAATTTTTCATCTTTAAAAATACAGTAGTACAAATATGTAGATATCAAAATCCCCAAAATTCTCAATAGCCCAATTAATTACAATAGCAAACAAACACACTTTCATATTTCACATAAGTTGCTGTATGACATTTTTAAAACCTATGAATTGATGGACATTTGTCACAATTTTTACAAACAGAGCAATCCTTCAACCTTGGTATTTAAACATATTTTAAAACAAAGTAAAACTCATCTTGGGTTTAGAACATAATCAAGAAATCTATATATCATCCTGGTAGAAGTAAAATAGTGAGCTGAAGAGCATAAATAAAGGGGTGCTCCTTGTTCTTGGAGGCTTTTCCCAAGGGTACAAATGCCCTGAAATTAACTGCCCAACTTCCATTCACATGTGGGAAGGTTGGGGGTTATAAAATACATTTCACTTCAGCTACTAGAATGGGCCTTACCTCGTGGTAGGGGCAGGCAAAAATAACCAGACTGTTAAAAAAATTTCCAAAATCATATTTAAAAAACCCTTAAAATCAAATCATTTGAGGTATTTAGCACATTAAATTTTCAAAGGTTGTTAATACAATTATAACCAGTTCTGAAGTCCATCTATCCTCAGCAAAATAGAAAAAAGCTGTTTTTTCATATATGGGCTTATTCACAATAATATTTTTTCAACACAGTTATAGGGGGAAAACAACAGAATTTCAAAACTCAGTACATTCAAAATAAATTCAATCAACCTTCAGTTCACAGAATAATATTCAATCCAGTAATATATGAACTTAAAATCACAAAGTTAAACCTTAAACAAAACAATGCAATAGAATAGAGAGATTTTTTTTTATAAACCATTGGAGTCTGAAATGCCTTAGAATGTAGCCTTTAGTCTCTTCAAAGTTCCTTGGATTTTTTTTTTGTTTGTTTGTTTTTAATTATCCATTTAAATGTCTATTGTCCGAAGGCAGAGTAGTAAAGGCTAGGCTATGGGGTTCAAGGGATCTGTCCAGGGCCCCATAGCTGGGAAGCATCGGAGACCTCCCGTCTCTGGGCCTGGCTTCCAGTTCGCTGGGCCACCCATTTTCCTCCCCAAAGTTAAAGTTGAATCTTTGGGCTGAGTCTGCTCCCAGACGGGCAGGTAAAATCAATGAAACTGCCAGAAGAGTCAAAAATCCTTTTAAACAGCCCATTGCTATTAAGTTTCTGTTTGAAAAGATCTGTTTCTTCTCTTTAGTCTTTTCTGTCTTTCCCCTCTCTGATACCCCTGTGGCCAATACCCCCAGCCACGTGGAGGCTTAGCCTAAGGGAAATTACCGGTCTCCTTTCCCTCTCGTCTCTCCCCTCCGCCCACGTGGCCAATACTGTTACCAGCTGGTCGCAATGAGTCCTCAGCGATCTGCTCCAAGGATCTGGGTGATGAGCCGGCTGGGTCGGAAGCCAGATGGGTGAGAGACAGACTGCCGGGGTGGGTCGGGCTGGGAGCTGGAGCACAGCTCAGGCACCAGGTGAGAGGCCAGGAGCAGAAGCAGGAGCTGGAGAGGGCCGCAGGCAGGAGCTGATCAAGATGGTTTTCTAAAGAGCATCTCGGAGAACCTTGGCTTTAAAAAAAAATTCTCTAGGCTAAAATTTTTTTGAGAAGTTCTCATCCAATCTAGTGGTCGCCAACTATAATGGTAGAAATTTTAGGCTTCTGGGAGAGGTTATAATATTGTAATGGTTAAAGTGTGGCTACAGGATTTATGTAATATTGAACAATGGCCGCCAAGGAATTTACTTATGAAATTCCTAAAATGAAACACTCAAGTCAGAATGAAGTTTATGGAGGTTTAATCACACTGGGAGTAGGGAAGGAGAGGGAGAGAAGGAGAGAAGAGAAAAGGGAAAGGGGCTACTCAACCTCTGACCAAGGCAGAGGGAGTTTTAGGCCCAAAGGCCCAGGTGGAAAGAATCAGTCCTTAACTCACGTGACCGCTCTGAAGGAAAGCTGTCTGCGGGCGTCCTCCCTGTCCAAGCTCCTAACACCAACTGGCTTCTAGCTCTCTCCACAGGAAGTGAGCGAATTCCAGAGGCTGTTCCCTACCTCACTTCCTGTGTCTCACAAAATCCAATGGTTGGTTCTAGCTTGGCTTAGGACAGCCCAGGTGGGCAGTTAGTTATTTCTGATTTGTCATTGACTAGCACATGCCCGTGTAGTGTGGGTGTGCACAATTTTTGGGTGCTAGACCAAGATGGAGACTTTTTAAAATTCACAGTGGAAAACTTAATTCTCTTCATAGTACAAATGCATATATGTTCATCTCTAGATCACAAATTCCTTCCTATACATTGTGCACATTTTAAAAGCAATTCATATAACCTTAGTCAGAGACAACACCGTTTAGAAAGTCCCTCTTTTGCAAAATATCAAATTCTTAGTACTTGCATTATTAAATCCCATGCACAGATTAGCCACTCTAAAAACTTCTTGTGTGTCATGTGATTTCTTGTTGCTAGTTCTGACAGCACATCCATTAAAATAACATCTGATTTGAAGAAATCCCAAGTTTAAATTCTAGAATAAGTTCTTCTCAACAACATAACAACTTTTTCTGTATGACTTTTACATCTATAAAGTAGCCAGTACAATTTCTGACCTTAAAAAATTCCCTCTCTGTGTCAAGACAGCTATCAATCACATTTAGACAATCCTCAAATTCACTGAAACCATTATGCATTGCAAGGTTTAACAAAACAACCTTCTAACCATGAGTTTTTGTGCTCAATAAGATCTGGCTAACATTTCACATTTAACTGACAAACAGTTACCACAATACATGAAATTACATTTGTACCATATCAAAATCATTAGCAATCCTCCCAAGTCGCATACATCAACCCTTAGAATTAATATTAAGTGAAAAGTGCCTCTAACTGTGGAGTAAAAATCTCCCTTTTCTACTCTGAATTTTTCTCTTTTTCGCTCCTTCGGGGGCCCATCCAAAGGAAGAAAGAGGAAAAAATCATTGAACGGATATTTGCTTTTGTCCTCTGTTGAGAATTTTTGGCTGTGGTAAGTTCAATCTTGCAACTCCCTCATTTTTTTTTCTTTTTGTGAGTGTCCAATTTAAGAATACAGAGATGAGACTATGACAAAGACAACGATAAACAGAAACATACAATGTTGAAAGGAAAAAATCAGTGTTTTAGGATCCATTCTTTTTTTTTTTTTAACCTTTACCTTCCATCTTGGAGTCAATACTGTGTATTGGCTCCAAGGCAGAAGAGTGGTAAGGACTAGGCAATGGGGGTCAAGTGACTTGCCCAGGGTCACACAGCTAGGAAGTGGTTGAGGCCAGATTTGAACCTAGGACCTCCCATCTCTAGGCCTGGCTCTCAATCCACTGAGCCACCCAGCTGCCCCCAAGGATCCATTCTTAAGAAGAAATATTTGCAGGGAGAAAATTCATTAAGTTTCAGCATACTGCCCCCTTTAACTGAGGAAGCTGTGCTGAGCTAAACTACTGAGATTAGTCATCTGGCTGAGCTGACTTTCTGGTTCCATAACTTTCCCTGAACTCTAAATGCTGATCTATCTAAACTGTCTCTCTTTTTGACTGATTTCTAACAAAATGTTCTTGTAGTATCTGGACAAAACCATCTTCTCCCAGCTGGGGTTGGAGGTGAGCTGTTCATAAGGCTGACTGGGTTTCTTAAGGAAGGAACTTTTCAATCCCCTCCTATTCATATTCTCTCTCCTGCTTGGAAGCTTGCTGCTGGAGCAGACACAGCCTTTCCTTCCTAGCCTGCCTGGTTGGAATGTAGGTAAAGGGAGTAGGGGAACAGCCACCACAAAAGAAATTCCCCTTTGTGAAACTGCATCTTAAACTCTCTTTGCCTCTTCCTTTGTTTAATCTAGCCACACAAAAACAGCAAAGAGACCTATAGGACACACTCTCACACATTCATACACCTTTGAACCCAAAGGTTCCCACAGAAGTCACTGAAAGATGTCTCTTTAGTGACCTGGCTGTGGGACTAAAGCAGCGTCCAGCAACCCACCAGCCTCTACTGAATCCGAATTTACAGAACAGAACTCCATGGCCAAACAGTACACCAGGCCAAAATAGGACTGTAGGGCCCAAACAGAACTTCAAGACAGAATCTTCAAGCAAACAGACTCCTAGAGTAAAACAGGCCCTGGGGCAAAACAAAACAGGACTCTAGAGAAACAGAACTAACTTACAGAACAGAGTAAATGGTTCTGAAATCAGCTTAAATTTTGTCTGAGATGTTAAACAATAGAACCAGGGGCAGGCTCCGGAGAAGGCACCATTCGCTTCCTTAGATTTCTGATCCAAACCCTCACGGGAGTTGGAAACTGCATACTCTCCAAGTCTACACTCAGAAACACCCTTGAAGGGGATAAGGGTTCGAGACTCCTTCACAGGCTCTGGCTTAGCAAAAGCTGCCCACATATGATGTGGGTTACAACCCCAGCTGTTTAGCTGTATGCCACAAGCCTAGAGATCTCTCCCCCACTCAAGCATACACACACACACATACTCTCTTACAGCAGCCCTCTCTGAAGTCCTTATGAAGAGCCAGCTTCCAAACCCCTTCTTTCCCCTCCCTGACCCCTAACCCCAGGAGTCCCTGTTCCTCCCCCTCCTGACATATGCTAGGAACTGGTAAGGACCCCAGCCCAGGAATACCTGTCACACCCCCCTCCAGGAACTGATAACCCTAACTGATAAAGACCCCAGCCCCAGGAGTTCCTGTTCACTCCCTCACCCCAGGAATTCCTCTGCACTCTCCCTAACACAAAAGTGTATAAAAAGCCTGCAAGCCCCAGACTCGGGGCCAGCCATTTTTAGGGCTGTGCCCAAACTGCAGTTTGCTTTAATAAACCCCCTTCTGTGCATTACATTATTGGTTATCATTTCATCTTTGGGATCAATTCACCGGGCACTTCATATGGGGCTCATCCAGGATCCCATGAAGGAAACAGAGTATGACCAACAGAGAGAGGGGACCCTTGTCCCAGGGCAACTTGAGTTGATGGGATCCAGAACACATCACTTCTCTGTGGAGGACAGTAGGGTCTGGTGAGTAGCCTCTGGAGGTGTTGAATGAATATGTGGAGAATGTTGTGTGAGAGTGTGGGGGTAAGGACTCCTGATTCACTGGCATATGGCTAAGTGGCTGACCACTGGTTACTGGCCCGGGGGTTATTTGGGACGGCCTATTGCCAAGTCAGACTAATCCAGCAGAACTGCCCACCTATTTCTGAGGGTGGACCAAGAAAGAATGCAGTTTATATTTCCTGTGAGGGGATAGGTTGGAAATCCTGGGAAGTGTGCAGACAAAGACTGTGACACCCTCTTGGCTACCTTCACTTAAGGATCCCCGACTCCCTCTCCCTTGGATGGACCGTAGGAAGGATCCCTTGGACTCGACTCCCTTAAGCAGGGTATTCTGGCCAGTTGATTTTAGTCAACTTTATTTGTGGGGTTAGAGTCTCCACTGCAGGGGTTAGAGGCCCTTTCCCGGGGTTTGAGTCCCCAGTTCAGGGTGGTTAGAGGCTCCCCTGGTTGGAATTCAGGGTGGTTAGAGGCCGGGTGGTTAGAGGCCCCCCCCCCCCCCGGTTGGAAGTAGGAAACCCAGTGGACGCACTGGAGGAAGGGGGTGCAGCCCCAGGGAAACCCATCCACACCACTTTGTTTTTGGGATCACTCACCCCTAGCCCCTTGGGATGAGTAGAGGAGCACATCTAACCCAATGTTCATATTTGTTGTGTCTGTCTTGACTGTCCAGTACATCACATATTGCCCTTTCTGCTTTTGTGTTGGGAAAAATTGGCTCTAAATAGCTTGGAAAAAAACCCCTAATTTCTTTTTAATGTTGAATGACCATGTTACACCTTAGATAAGCAAGAGTCATGGCCTATCCATGGCACCCTAAATTTGTAATGCCATCCTCTACTTGGGTGGTGGTGTGCTGGACTTCTCCGTTTTTCAGTCTGAGAAGACTCAGGTGTGGAGTGGTTCCCAAGCCTGAGGTTTGAGCCAAATAGGGACTAGCCAACCCAATTAAGACAAAGGGAAAAGTTTCCTCACAGGCCCCTCCCTCCTGGTGGGAAGAGATCAAATCTAAGCAGCCTGAGTGAAAATTCAATTGGGTTTTTTGTTTGTTTGTTTGTTTTCTCTCATGTTAAATAGCTGAGCACCATCAAGGGGGGAAAATGAGGCAATTGGCTTTTTGATACCCTAAATTATAACACCAGGTGACAATTGGACATATTTTGCAGAAAAGAGGGCATAATATGTACAGAGTCCCCTTACTCTTTGCTTAGATTTTAAGGCAAGGGCCTGCCATCCAGACAGAGATGATAAGAAAAACTGGCAACTGGGAAGCTATCAGTTCATTGATCAGATCTGCCTCCCTCCTCTGCTGCAGGGAGGAAGAGGGTTGATTCTGGGCAGAAAGACAACTAGTGAGACCCCAGTCTCGTCTCTTACTCCACAGTTAGAAGCACATTTCACTTAATATTAATTCTAGGGGTTGATGTATGTGACTTGGGAGGATTGCTAATGATTTTGATATGGTACAAATGTAATTTCCTGTATTGTGGTAACTGTTTGTCAGTTAAATGTGAAATGTTAGCCAGATCTTATTGAGCACAAAAACTCATGGTTAGAAGGTTGTTTTGTTAAACCTTGCAATGCATAATGGTTTCAGTGAATTTGAGGATTGTCTAAATGTGATTGATAGCTGTCTTGACACAGAGAGGGAATTTTTTAAGGTCAGAAATTGTACTGGCTACTTTATAGATGTAAAAGTCATACAGAAAAAGTTGTTATGTTGTTGAGAAGAACTTATTCTAGAATTTAAACTTGGGATTTCTTCAAATCAGATGTTATTTTAATGGATGTGCTGTCAGAACTAGCAACAAGAAATCACATGACACACAAGAAGTTTTTAGAGTGGCTAATCTGTGCATGGGATTTAATAATGCAAGTACTAAGAATTTGATATTTTGCAAAAGAGGGACTTTCTAAACGGTGTTGTCTCTGACTAAGGTTATATGAATTGTTTTTCACCTAAATAGGTTAAGGCTATATGATATGCAAACTGTATGTCCTTAACAAGACAAATTTGACCAGCCCTGAAATCAAGAAGGGCTTGTCATGAGGATTAAATACAATTCAGTACAGTACCTTTCCTCTACTTACAATAATGGTAAAGAGGAGAAGCCAGAAGAAATAAGGAAGTAGTCCCAATAAGAGAAGATAATAAAATTGAAGTAGATAAAGCAGATCAATCCCTTCCTACACTTTTTAAGGAAACAGACCCCCCCCCCAGGAGGTCAAGCAGCTTATGCATGCTGCAAACTAGACTCTAATTAGCCTAAGGATGAATTTTAAGAAGGTCAGGAAACAAAAGGAACTTCAGGAATATCAAAGAGATCAGGAGGGAATCCAAGATAACATATAGCTAACTAGGAATAAGTAATTAAGTACACGTGAAAATAAACAACCCCCAAATAACAACCCCTAAATAAATCTGAGGATTGTCCCCTCATCACTGACCTCACATTCCTGTGTTTGTGATAAGGTTTGTTTGATTGTCAAATAAGAACCTGTATATGAAAGGAAATAACTTTGTATCTTGTCTATCCTATGTTGTCAGTCTGATGCAACTTCCACTAGGGAAGGCTGTCCCAGCTGGTAGATTCTTTATTAATCAATAAATAATGGTTCTAATAATTGAATTTTGGGGGTGTCCAGACTCATTTTATGAAGTGCCCCACTTCAATAAGAGTAATGGATAGAGATATAAAACCTAAATCGAGTCAAGCAGCCTTAGGATAAATTGCTCAGAAGCTATTAGACTCTTCCTTGCACGCAGGAAGAAGTGCTTATAATTGTTCCATCCTGATACTTGTAACAGTTAAATTAGTTTCTCTACTAAAAGTATTATATTTTATGAGGTTTATTAAGATTATTAGAAATCAAAGAAATAAGAAAATACAAAATAAGAAAGCACCTGCCTAGGGCACATAGCCCATTCACAGCCACTTACATCTTGCCTGCCAGGTAGAGAGACATCTGTGCTTAGAAGCGGAAGAAGAGAGGATCTTGGGAGGCAGAGAGCCCTTTAAATAAAAATTGTGTTCTCTCCCTCAGGTGAGATTATAGAGAATTCTGGGAAGTACCAAGGACTTCTGGGGATTGAAGTCTGGGGTTCAAGTCTCCATTTTTACATACTTAGGGACTGAAATAGGGACCTCAAAGAGTTGACAACTACTGTGTGATAGAACTTAAGGATGAGTATATTTTGATTGTGTAATTTGGAGGTTTCAAGATGCTCAAACAAGCAAACATTGCCAGCCCTGTCTGACCAAATGGCTTGTTTGAAGCTGTGGAATCTTAATACAAACATTCCATGTCTAGAATGATAAAATGAGTTGACTGATATGTATTTGATAATATAAGGGCTGTTAATCCTTGAGTGATACAATGATGGCATGAGCCAGTGATAGCTTTGGCCTGTACGTGAAGTCCTCACTATGTGTCCCTTGGGACATGAGGAAATATTTTCCCTGTCGGCCTTTCCCTTTGTGACAAATTCTCATAATCGGCACATAATGCAAATTGTAAAATTAAAGTTTCCATTTCCTCAAAGAACCTGTTGGGTTAATAATTGAACATTCTTAAATCGTTAGGGAACATACTTTGAAAAGTAGGTGAAGTTTATTAATAGATGGCTTGTATTTGTAGCCTTAATTTACCACAGTTGAAGTTTGGATCTTGAGCTTGGAAATTGTAAACCTAAAAATTTCTTAGACTTATAAATGTTGGAAATTTCACCATTGGGAAATTTCATACTTGAAAAATTTCCTATTGATAGTGGGTCTTGACTATTGGAATGTGAACCCCATTGGCATGGGAGGTTCCTTCTCTTTCCTTCTTAAGATTACTTTAGGACAGAAACCTTTTGCTGAACAATGGAAAGGACTTTGACCTATGCTTAAGCATAGAACAGGAATTTCTTTGAGTCATGATTGATTTTAGAATTGATACAATGGAGATACTTGGAATCAATCTCCACCCTATTCAGTCCTAACAGGATTGAGTAAGGGCTGCAGCCTAGATCAAAATTTAATTATTCCAATCTCTACCCTACTCAGGTTAACAGGATTTAGAAAGGGCTGTAGCAAAGGAGCAAAGATTTAATTATTTGAAAATATGACCTTCAACAGACATGTGCAAAGCCTCTGGGCGGTCCTGGGTTAAGCTAGAGCCTCCATTGGCACAGGGAAATTGATGGACAGTGATTGGTAGATGTGAGAACTGAGGGGAGGCAACTTGGATGTTTTCCTTAAAGAGAGGGGGGTCTGAAGACTCGAGGTGGTTGAGGAGTTGGCCGGAGTGGTTGCGGTGTGCTCTGAGAAGCTTGCTCTGAAGGAAGCTGAAGGTGGGGGCCTCTGAGACTGTTTCTCCATTTTGGTCACGTGAGTAATAGGGACTGATCTCTTTTCTTTGCCCCAGCTATCTAAGGGCTTGGGCCTTTTGGCCCAGCCTAAACAGAAGGGGTATTTAAGCCCTATTCCCTTCTCTCCCTTTTTCTCTCTTTCTCTCTCTAATTCCTTTCTTACTCCTATTGTAATTAAACTCCATAAAAGATTACTGCTGACTTGAGTTTTCATTTAGGAATTACATAGCTGAATTCCTTGGCGACCTTAAATTAATATATATCAGTCTTTTAAAGTGATTCCCTTGTAACAAAATATAGCTCAAAGCTTTCTTAAATTTCCCCCAGAATCTGGGGTAAAGAAATTCATCTGTAAAATATTGTTACTCAAGTGTTTATAGATGTTTATAGTTAATGTGTACTTTGCAAAAGGATATTCTTTAACAGAAACATCACATACCAAGTCTTCAAACAACTCAGGAATCCAATTTCCTAAAGGGATCTATTCCTGACAGAAGATGATTTCTGAAGATGAAGTCTTCTTCTGAAGATACCCAAATGCAAATGTGTAATATTAATTACTATTGTACTAATTTTCTCTGTTTCTATCTGGTGTTCTAGTTTTTGCCCCAGTCCTGGTTCCTACACTGTTAAGATTAAAATTTTGGAGGATACTGATAGAGGTAGAAATTAGTTTCTCTCTGCAAGAAGTATTATATTTTTATGAGGTTTATTGAAGATTAAAATATAAAGAAAACACAAGTAAGAAAAGCACATGTCTAGGCCCAGAGAGCCTATTCATGACCACTCACATCTTGCCTGCTAGGTGGAGAGCCGTGTGTGCTCCAAAGCGGAAGTAGAAAAAAGGGCAAAGGCTATTCACAACCAGGTTAAATACCCCATCTCACTCTCGGCCCAGGTGAGGTTTCAGTGAGATTAGAGGGCATTCTGGGGAAGTGGAGCAAAGACTTCTGGGGATTGAAGTCCTGGATTCAAGTCTCCATTTTTACAACACTTCTATCTTAGGGGATGAATCTCCCCCTTGTGACCTGTCTACCTATCAGGGGAAGCAGTTACTGGACATCTTTCAGATCTCCAAGCAGGTCCTCATCTACCTATGACCCAGGCATTCACTGAGAAGATGCCCCTGAAGACCCTGTGTCTGCAGCCTTTCCCTCCCTGTTCAAGTTTTTGGCTACTCCCCTATGGGACATGTGGACCTTGCATTTGTAACTTTGTCACTTCTCTAGTTGCTTTTAGGGTAAAAGCACTCAAGGGAGTCACCCAGATGCCACAGTAACCTCCGCAATTATTCCAGTCTGAAGCCCTGGACTTTGCCTACAGTCAATACCTCTCTCCTGACAATAGGCAGGTACAGCTCTACAACCATTCTCAGTTCTAAAGAAGCTACAGAAGACTGAGACCATCACCCCTTTTCTCTTAGATATTTGGAGGGGGCATGGGACATTATACCCCCAGAAACTCAGTCAGACTATTGTCAGGGAAATTTCTTTGCCCCCTTACATCCTCGTGGTGCTGATCATACAGGGCTAGTTAAGGAATCTAGTTCCATGCATTCTTAATCGCCTAGTAGCCTTTGTCAAGGATCACATTAATACTGTCCAGCTATGGTCCTTCACCAGCAATATCAAACTCTGACTCAACTGAATCCCCTTATGAGGATATGGTTGCATGGGGAAGATTCCTCATGTATAGTAGAAGAAGTAGGGAATGAAGAGCCATCTCCCAAACCCCTTCTTTCCCCTCCCTGACCCCTAACCCCAGGGGTCCCTTTCCCTCCCCCTCCTGACATATGCTAGGAACTGATAAGGACCCCAGCCCCAGGAGTTCCTGTTCACTCTCCTCACCCCCAGGAATTCCTCTGCACTCCTCCTACCACAAAAGTGTATAAAAAGCCTGCAAGCTCCAGACTCGGTGCCAACCATTTTTAGGGCTGTGCCCAAACTGCAATTTGCTTTAATAAACTCTCTTCTGTGTGTTACATTGTTGGTTATCATTTCATCTTTGGGATCAATTCACTGGGCACTTCATTTACCTCCTGGTCCTGGGGTTCAAGATCTCACTGGGGCTCTCCAACTGAAGTGAGGCACTTCATAAAGTGAGTCCGAACACCCCAAAATTCAATTATTGGAACCATTATTTATTGAATAATAAAGAATCTACCAGCTGGGACAGAGTTCCCTAGTGGAAGCTGCTCCAGACTAACATTATGGGAGTTTATATAGGTTACAAGATACAAAGTTATTTCCTTTCATATATAGGTTCTTATCTGACAATCAAGCAAACCTTAGCACAAGAATGTGAGGTCAGTGATGAGGAGACAATCCTCAGATTTATTTAGGGGTTGTTTATTTTCACATGTACTTAATCATTTAGCCCTAGTTAGCCATATGTTATCTTGCATTCTATCCTGACCTCTTTGATATTCCTGAAATTCCTTTGTTTCTTGTCCTTCCTAATTCTCATCCCCAAGCTAAGTAGAGCCTGGTCTGCTGCCTGCATAAGCAGCTTGACCTCCTGGGATGGGGGGAGGAAGCTGGGTCTGTTCCCTAAAAAATGTAGACAGGGATTGATCTTCTTTATCTACTTCAATTTTATTATCCTCCCCTTTTGGGACTACTTCAAAAGGAGAGTAATTAATAGAGACTAGGTCCCAGGTCACCTAACCCCTGGGCTACCATTGTGAGCTGCTTCCACAGCCTCTTGCTTTCTTAGCAGGGGCTTCCACGTCTCCTCTTTCTTAGGATTGGACTAAGCTTCCTTCCTCATTTGGGCTAGTTCCTTCAACTTTTCTTGCTATTCTGGACAGTCTTGCCACTGGAGTTAATCCATATCCCTTCTGGCACCCCTTGGCCCAGTAATTCCTTGTTGTTGAAGGCCTGAGGTCACAAAGAAACCAGCTAGAGGGAATTCTAAAAGCCACAGAAATGATTTGTTGGGATAGGAGTGGATAAAAGCAGCCAGAGATGAAAAACTCAGTTGCTGGGGAGAAGGGTGGGATTTTGAAGATTTAGGAGGACCAGTGAATGTCACTGCATAGATAGGATAAAAATTCCAGAAAGAGCCACCCTATTCTAGCACTTTACTGTTTACAAAGTGGTTTCCTAACAAGAACCCTTAAGGGGAAGCCTTCTAGGAAGCCTTGAGAACAGGAACAGGTTGAGAAAAATCCAAAAAGAGACTAATCCACCAGCTGCATCTGTTTCCACTGGACCAGACGGGAAGCTTGAACCAGGACTCTCATGTCTTCATGCACTAACCTTGCCTCCATTCACACTGTCTTGGGCCCCTAGCCACACTTTTCATCCCCCAATAACCCATGGCTTTCTCTGCACACTCCCATCACCATTGTACCACCCTTTCTATAGGGCCTAGAGGCCTTAAGCAGAGTACAAGGTGAACCCCAGTGGAAATCTTTGGGATCTTGGGATCCGCTCTTCTTGGCCTCCAAAGAAATCTCCCTTCTTCCTTAGCCCCAGCCCCAATTTGGGGTTCTTGGCCAGCCTGGAGTCCTAGAGACCTTAGAAAAGGAACTTCTATGCTTGTGAACCTCCTACTTGGCAGAACTAGGACCCAGGGGCAGAAGTTACTGGGAGGCAGATTTAGGGCCCTTTTACAGGAAGACCTTCTCAACAAATAGCTATTGGGAAATGGAATAGGGTTTGGGTTTTGTGGAGAGGGCTGAACTCCCTTTAATTGGATCCATTTCAATGGGGCCAGGATATCTCCTCTCCCCAATAGAGAGGACTTCCTAGCATGGGTGTGAGAAGTTCCTGTAAGTGATCTCAGTGAACCCTTTCAGTTCTAGAGGAATCATGGAATATTCAGGCTAGTAGAAAGCCAAGCCAGCCACCTGTGGCCTTAGGCAAGTCTCTATGGGTCTCAGTTTTTATGTATCAAAAAGACTAGCATGGGTGCTGAAGATCATTGAATGTCTCCTATTCTATGATCTTTTCAAAGGTATCAGGGAAGCCTTCTTGGAAGTGGTAGCACTGAAGTGTTTGAAGGTTGGGAAAGATTTTGTCTATCCAAGATGAGGGATGAGGGGGCATTTCATTGTGTAAAGAGAACCCCCTCCCCCAGAAATAATGTACTGGGGGTCGTCCTACCTGTGCCCTGGGCTTCACGGGCCTGGATGTCACATGAGGGCACACCAAACATAGGTCTTGGGAAAAGGGACCCAGAAAGGATCATGTTAGGATCTGGGGGTAAAGGAGAAGAAATGAAAGAGGGGCTTCCAGGAAGTGGTCTCTCCTCTCTCCATTCCCTTGGACTCACTGATGAAAGGATAGTGGCTGAGAGAGAAAGCCACGAGGGGAGGGCCCACGTGGTGAGATTAGAATAGGGATAATCTCCCTCTATCCCTATGCTCTCTATTTCCAGTAAATCTTAATAAACTCTCTGGAAATTAAGGACTAGAGTTTTTCATTTAGCTTTAACATCAGGCAAAAGTAAGAGGGAACAAAGGCATGGACTGGGGACAGTTAGTCCTGAGCCAAAGCTCACAGGAGGGGAGGCCAAGGGAGATAAGGCTAGAAAGGTAGGTGGTCAAAGCTGAGGCATTTGGATTTAATTCAATCCAAATGCCATTCCTGGGGTGTTTCCATCTCCCACTGAGTTGGGCTTATTCAGACATGTTCCTTGGAGATGTTGGCTTTGTGCTGATTCCTACTGCCTTGTTGGCCGTCTCCAAGGGGAGGCTGGCAAGGTCTTGGCTGTTGGGGGCTCCAGCCTTGCTTTACAGGAATAGGCTTGGGGTTCACCATCTGTGAAACCCTAAAAACCTCCATAGGGTCAGGAGGA
This sequence comes from Monodelphis domestica, assembly GCF_027887165.1. Taxonomy (NCBI): domain Eukaryota; kingdom Metazoa; phylum Chordata; class Mammalia; order Didelphimorphia; family Didelphidae; genus Monodelphis; species Monodelphis domestica. The sequence goes on along the minus strand of NC_077229.1, from coordinate 73,587,320 downwards.
AGCTGGGCTAGGCAGGGCCAGGCGTGTATCAGAAGCCCTTGGGCCCTGGAGGCGGGGCTCCCTCACACTTATGGGGCAAATTCCCCACAAGGTCGGGGAGAGGGGACAGATTAGCAGGCAGCCAGAGGAGGAGGAAAGGTTGTCAGTGGAAATTTACCAACTTCCTGTCTAGCCCCTGAGCCACACCATCCCATCCTGGGTCTGGAGGAACAGGCAGGAAGTGAAGGGGCCCCCTTGCCCTGGAGTCTGACCTTTGAATGCCTGAACCAGCAGGAGAGATGGAGATCTCCCATCCTCTTCTGGGCTTGGCTGAACCTGAATCCTAGAACCGACTTGGATTTATCCAACTCTACCCTATGGATAACTCTTTTCTAGGTGGGGGGAGGCTCGTGCAGGTCACTTCCCTCTGGGGGCCCCAGTCTTCTCCTCTATAAAATGTTAAGTTGGTTCTCTGAGGTACCTTCTGGCCCTGCTTGACCCTATTCTCTGCCTTCCGTTTTTTTCTTTTTGGGGACAGCTCTCACTTCCTATGTTCTTAAGGTCCCTCTTCTGTGTTAGATGTTCTCAGATCCTTCCTGCCTCTGAACACAGTCAGCCTGGCTACAGTTTAAGGATTTTAAGGGCTGGTTGGGCTCTGTTGTGGATGCTGAGATCCTCTGGGCTCTCTGAATCCAGCTGATGGAAGAATTAGCCCTGAGCAAGCCACAGGGGTCTTCTTAGGGGCACCCCTGCCATAGTGGAGAAGCTGGTACAGTGTTTATCCCCTGGGGAGGAGGCTGCTCTGCTTGGTTTGCCCCATTGTCCCTGGGAGCCAAGCCCAAGAGATGCTTCCACCACGCCATGGAAGAACCCTTCCCATGGATGCTTCCCCCCTCTTCTCCCCCAGCCCAGTCTCTTCCAGCCTGGCACCCAACACACATATACTAGGTGCTTAATAAGTGTTCCTGGGACTGGAATGAAGTGCTGAGTTATGCACCCCTCCCCACCCCCTTCAGACTTTCCAAAATAATCCACCTTTTGGGCCCGGGGCCAGCATGGAAAGTTTTAGCCCCAAAGGCCATTTGTTTTCCAAAGTTCTCCGGAAGATGGGTGGTGGATGGCCGGGACAGGCGAGCCCCCACCCCCTGTTTCTGGGAGAGTATCCGTTGTGGCTGGGAGCACAGGGTTCTCACGCCTTGTTATCAGCTGCTGGATAGCGAACAGCTGAGGGGGCTGGGGCGCTCTGAAGCTCCAGAGCTATCCCATAATCCCTGGCAGCCCCTCGAGGACCAGCCGGACTCAACAGACTCTCTGGTCTTGGCCGGCCGTAGGTCCGTCCGTCCGTCTGTCTGTCTCTCCATCCGCCCCTCCCATTACCCGCTACCTCTTTGGAACCCCTATAACTCGGGGAGGTAGGTGGTATTCTCCCCATTTTGCAGATGGGAAAACAGGCCCAGAAAACTACTTGGCTGTAGAAACAGAGCCAAGAGGGATCTCGGGCGATCACTGTGTTCAGCACTCTCGTGTGGGATGTGGGGAAACTGCAGACCGAAATTTCTCTGCCAGGGTCACCCAGTGAGCCAGGAAGCGCAGCTGAGCCAAGAGCGGCGGTTTCCTGGGTTTCCTGGGCTCCTCCGACGCTTCCCGGGCCCTCGGCTGGGAGGCAGTCAAGTGTAGCTTGGGATTCGGGGGCTAATTAGGCTCCACCACTGCCGAGACGTGCTCCGGGCCTCAATTTCTCAAGTTGGGAAATGGAGACAGTTTCCTCAGTGCCCTGGGATCTCTGCCCTAATCTGCTCGCCGCGAGGTTCTTCTACCTTCCCTTTTGTTAGTTGTGGCTCCCAGGCTGCGAGCTTCCCCCTCTTCCCAAACGCCAACTAAGGTTTGGGGGACTGGGGTGGGGGGGCTCCTAGCTGTGTGTTTGTGTGTGGAGAAACGGAGCCGACTCCAGAGAGGAAAATGTGGGGGCGAGGGGCATGGGGAGGGGGCGGGGCGAAGGTTGCAGGGGGGCCTGGCCGGCCGGCGGGCCGTGGGAGCCGTTTAGGGATGGAAAGTTTCGAGCTAAAGGGGTAGCGGGGTTGGGGGGCGGGGGCGGGGCGGAGCTGGACGGGGCGGGGCTGGCCGCCTTTTCCCTCTGGGCCCACAAGGAGGGAGCCGCCCCCGTGCGCCCGCTCACCCGCCATTCGGACCCCAGAGACCTGCGCGTCTCATGTCCCCAGCTCGGCCAACTGCCCCCAGCCCAGCTGCCTCTACCGCCGCCACGCCAGCCTCTCGGTGAGTGAGAGCGGACTCAGGCGGGCAGGCGGACGGGGTGGGGGTGGCTCTTACCCAGTTGCCTGGGGGACCCCGGAGTCCGGAACCCCAGCAGCCCTGCCGTCCCCCTTTTTACCCCACCCGTTTCTCTCCTCCTTCCTCCTATTTCCCCCTTCTCTCTCCCTCCTCTTTCCCTCTCTTCCCTCCTCTTCTTTCCTTCTTTCTTCTCTCTCCTTCCTCCTGTTTCCTTCTCATTCTCTTCATTTGTCTCCTCTTTCCTTCTTCCTCTTTCCTTTTTTCTCTTCTCTCCTTCCTCCTCTTTCCCTTCTCCCTCTCATCTTCTCTCCTCTCTTTTCATTCTCCCTTTTTCTCCATCTCCTTTCACTTCTTCCTCCCTTCCTCCTTTTTTCGACTCTTTCCTTCTCCCTCTTTCTCTTCCTCCCTTTCCACATTTCTCTCGACCTACTTCCCTCTTTCTTCCTTTTGTTTCTCCCTCCTCCTCCTCCCTGCTCCTCTTCCCTCCTTCCCACTCCTCACTCCTTTTCCCCTCTTCCTTCTTTCTTTCTCCTCCCCCCTCCTTTTCCAAGCCTGTGGGAGGTGGGGCCTCACATCTTCCTCCTCTCTAACCCCCCCCCCCAGCCCTGGACTTTATGCTCTGCCTTAGGATACCCCAGAGAGAACACCCTGTACCAAGCCCCTACCTTGGAAGGGAGTGGTGCTGTGAGTCCCCATCCTGCCCACCCAACCAGCTTGTTTTAGCCTCTGAGTGTACCCAGCCTTGCCAGGACAGGGTCACCCTGTCCTAGCATCCATCCATTGCAGGACTGGACAGGCCAGTCTTTGAGGGGCAGGGATGGGGTAGGGAGGGAGGCGGAGGTCCCCCTACAATTGAGACCAGTTTCATCCTCACCTACAGGCTCCAGTCTCCCAGTGTCCCAGGTAGCTCCTAGGACCCCAGAGACAAAAGTAGAGATGGAAGAGACCTTTGTGGTGGAGAGCCCAGATGTCACTTATGAGCCTGACTTCATCCAGGCCCACTACATGTACCAGACAACCCGGGTCAGCCGGGATGGAGGTGTTACTAAGGTACCTTGTGTCCCCTGCCTCCCACCTACCTTGTTCCTGGCAAGGCAGGCAGTCCCAGAGTTCCCTTGGGAAGGGTTGTGGGAAGGCATGGACAATGAAGAGCATCATGGGATGAATGGGGGGGGGGATGTAGGATCCCAGAGGAATAGGGAGGGGGCAGTTTCCAGGCCTGGAGCCAAGAGATTCTAGGCAGAGATGTAGGGGGTGGGGAGAGGTGGGGGATCCTGGGATGGATCTTCTTGGATCTTTGGAGGGAGCTAGGGTATATGGAGTTGGGAAGGAAGGCAATGACCCAGGTCGGGATGGGGCAGAACCTTAAGGAAGGGTTAAGGATGTTCAAGCCTCCCTGTTTTCCCCCTGCCCTCACACACAATAGGTGCACCCCATTTCTACCCACTTCACATTCCGTACCGAGCGGAAAGTGCCCCGATTGGGGGTCATGCTAGTGGGCTGGGGTGGAAATAACGGCTCCACAGTGACGGCGGCTGTATTGGCCAACCGGCTTCGTCTCTCCTGGATGACCAAGACTGGTAAGAAGGTAAGAACTCAAGCTGGTAGGAGATGAGGGGGTGGGGTATAAGAACCTGAGGAGTCTGGGCTCTAAGCCACCTCCCCACCCCCCTGCTCTGCCAATAGGAAGCCAACTATTATGGTTCCCTTCTGCAAGCTGCCACGGTAAGCCTGGGCAGTGATGGTCATGGCCAAGATGTCCACGTCCCTTTTCATGCCCTGCTGCCTATGGTTTCCCCCAACGACATCGTCTTTGATGGTGAGCAAAGAGGGAGGGGGGATGAGACTGGGGCAGAAGGTAGGTCTGAGAACCGCTGGAGTGAGGGAAGACAGAAGTGTGTAGGGATCTGAGGGACTTGGGTGTTTGGGGGCAATCCCAGTATAGGAGAAAAAGTCCATGACAAGAATTCAGGAGACCTGGATTCTAGCCCAAGCTCTGCCCCCCAGTTATCATTGTGACCTTGGAAAGAGTCACTGATGGACTCCTCCCAGTAGAGGGCCTGGATGAGCTAATCCTTTCTAGCTCTTGACACTGTCTTTTGGGCCACTCTTGTCTATCTCCCAAAAGAGGCAACCTGGTGAACCATAACAGACAAATGACCAAGGCTCAGATCTGCCTCTTCTGCCACTTGTTAAAAACTTGGTGACCTTGGACAAGTCACCGTCTTTCTGGACCTAAGTTTTCCCATCTGTAAAATGACAAAATTGAACAAGGTGCCTTTTAGCTCAAAATCTGCCCACATGCATCAGAACCCTACCCAGAAGTTTACCGAGCCCACTTGTCTCCCTGAGAGATTGGAGGAACAAGGCCAAAAATAATCTGGCTGGGGATTCTGAGATTGCAGAACATAGAACCAGATGTGGAAGAGACTCAACATTAAGAGCTAGAACACCAAAGATCATGGTACCATAGATGCAGAGCTGGGAAGGATCCTAGAGACCAGCACATCCAGCCCCCTCATTTTACAGATGAGGAACCTGAGGTCCAGACTGGTAAAGACAAGTGACTTAAGCTTAAAGTGACCCTAGGGTCATGTAGCTAGTAAGTGCCTGAGGTGGAATTTGAACCCAGGTCAATCCTAATTCCAGTTCCACTATTTTATCCATTATGCTACATTGCCTAAATTAAAGCCCCATCATTTGTGTAAGCCACACCCCTCCCAGCCCTCATATCCTCTGTTCTAAGCTCTCTCCCTGTTCTGACATTCCCTGTTCTAAGGTCTCTCCCAGCTCTGACATTCTCTGTTCTAAGGATTCTCCCAGCTCTGACATTCCCTGTTCTAAGCTCCCTCCCAGCTCTGACATTCCCTGTTCTAAGCTCCTTCCCAGCTCTGACATTCTCTGTCCTAAGGGTCCTTCCAGCTCTGACATTCTCTGTTCTAAGCTCCCTCCCAGCTCTGACATTCTCTGTTCTAAGGACTCTCCCAGCTCTAACATTCCCTGTTCTAAGGTCTCTCCCAGCTCTGACATTCTCTGTTCTAAGCTCTCTCCCAGCTCTGACATTCTCTGTTGTAAGGTCTCTCCCAGCTCTGACATTCACTGTTGTAAGGTCTCTCCCAGCTCTGACTTTCTCTGTTCTAAGCTCCCTCCCAGCTCTGACATTCTCTGTTCTAAGTGTCCTCGCAGCTCTGACTTTCTCTATTCTAAGCTCCCTCCCAGCTCTAACATTCTCTGTTCTAAGCTCCCTCTCAGCTCTGACATTCTCTGTTCTAAGCTCCCTCCCAGCTCTGACATTCTCTGTTCTAAAGACTTTCCCAGCTCTAACATTCCCTGTTCTAAGGTCTCTCCCAGCTCTGACATTCTCTGTTCTAAGGATTCTCCCAGCTCTGACATTCCCTGTTCTAAGCTCCTTCCCAGCTCTGACATTCTCTGTCCTAAGGGTCCTTCCAGCTCTGACATTCTCTGTTCTAAGCTCCCTCCCAGCTCTGACATTCTCTGTTCCAAGGACTCTCCCAGCTCTGACATTCTCTGTTCTAAGCTCCCTCCCAGCTCTGACGTTCTCTGTTCTAAGCTCCCTCCCAGCTCTGACATTCTCTGTTCCAAGGACTCTCCTAGCTCTGACATTCTCTGTTCTAAGCTCCCTCCCAGCTCTGACATTCTCTGTTCTAAGCTCCCTCCCAGCTCTGACATTCTCTGTTCCAAGGACTCTCCCAGCTCTGACATTCTCTGTTCTAAGCTCCCTCCCAGCTCTGACATTCTCTGTTCTAAGCTCCCTCCCAGCTCTGACATTCTCTGTTCCAAGGACTCTCCCAGCTCTGACATTCTCTGTTCTAAGCTCCCTCCCAGCTCTGACGTTCTCTGTTCTAAGCTCCCTCCCAGCTCTGACATTCTCTGTTCCAAGGACTCTCCTAGCTCTGACATTCTCTGTTCTAAGGTCCCTCCCAGCTCTGACATTCTCTGTTCTAAGCTCCCTCCCAGCTCTGACATTCTCTGTTCCAAGGACTCTCCCAGCTCTGACATTCTCTGTTCTAAGCTCCCTCTCAGCTCTGACATTCTCTGTTCTGAGGTCTCTCCCAGCTCTGACATTCTCTGTTCTAAGGACACTCCCAGCTCTGACATTCTCTGTTCTAAGGTCTCTCCCAGCTCTGACATTCTCTGTTCTGAGGTCTCTCCCAGCTCTGACATTCTCTGTTCTAAGGTCTCTCCCAGCTCTGACATTCTCTGCTCTGAGGTCTCTCCCAGCTCTGACATTCTCTGTTCTAAGCTCCCTCCCAGCTCTGACATTCTCTGTTCTAAGGTCTCTCCCAGCTCTGACATTCTCTGTTCTAAGCTCCCTCCCAGCTCTGACATCCTCTGTTCTAAGGTCTCTCCCAGCTCTGACGTTCTCTGTGCTAAGGTCCTTTCTCCTATGAACCTATAAAGGGGAAGGGGGAGGGAGATGCCCACTGAACAGTGACAGCATTATCCCATGCTCTCTCAGGCTGGGACATCTCTTCCCTGAACCTGGCAGAGGCCATGAAGCGGGCACAGGTGCTAGACTGGGCACTGCAGGAACAGCTGAGGCCACATATGGAACAAATGCGGCCTCGGCCCTCAGTTTACATACCCAAGTTCATTGCTGCGAACCAAGAGAAACGAGCAAATAACCTCATTCCTGGCTCTCGGGCCCAGCAGGTGGGTGTCCTGGCTCTGGGGAGGGGAGGGGAGGGGAGGCTGGGGCCCATGGTGGCCAGGGCCCTGTGTGATAGCTGACCAGGGCACTCCTTCCTGTAGCTGGAGCAGATCCGCAAGGACATCCGTGAGTTCCGAGCCAGCAGCGGGGTGGACAAAGTCATCGTTTTGTGGACCGCCAACACGGAGTGCTTCTGTGATGTGGTACCCGGGCTCAATGACACAGCGGAAAACCTGCTTCAGGCCATTGAGGTAGACGTACCGTGCCGGGGGGTGGGGGGGGGCAGGGGGCACCAGGCTGGTTCAGTGAGCCTGGTATGACACAGAGACCTATGGGCTGGGCATCTGGAGAACCGGCTTCTCGTCCCAAGGCTCCTGATCTGGCCTTGGGCAAAGAATGTTCCCTTTGTTAACCTCAGTTCTCTCTATCAAACGGAGAAGTTGAATCCGGCGGCCTCCAATTTCCCTTCCAACTCTGACAATTCACCTTCATTCATTTGACCAATATTCGTTGAGCATCTGCTCTGTACAGAGTCCTGCCCTCGGGTCTTACGGGGGCCGGACAGGGCCTCCCCCTCATGGAGCACCCAGTCGGAGCCAGACACCGAAATGGAAAATGAGGCTGTCCGGTAGGTAGCCAAGTGCCCTAGAGCGGTGAGAGAGAAAAGTGTGTCGGAGAAAACTTCCTGGAAGAAGCTCTTCCCGGCTCTGACATTCTACGCCCTAAGGGCCTTGCCACAGCTCTGACACCTCTGTGTCCTAAGGACCCTCCTGGCCCTGGGAGGAGTGGTCCCCGCTGGGCAGTAGCCAGCATCCTTCTTGGCCACTCAGGGTTCCAGAGGCCCTTCCCAATTCTGACCTCTTCTCTGGTCTTTGTGCCCTACGCCCAACAGCGGGACCTGGAGGTGTCCCCCTCCACAATGTTTGCCGTAGCCAGCATCCTGGAAGGCTGCTCCTACATCAACGGTGCTCCCCAGAACACCTTCGTGCCAGGGGCCATAGAGCTCGCCGTGCAAAGACGGGTCTTCATCGGAGGAGATGACTTCAAGTCGGGCCAAACCAAGATCAAGTCTGTGCTCGTCGACTTCCTCATTAGTGCTGGCCTAAAGGTAAGAGACTTAGCCCGAGAACATAGAATGGAAGCGCTGGAAGGGACCTGGCCGGTAGAGCGTGTGCCGACTCGCCCACACACCCAGCCCAGAAGAAGGGTGCTGATGGGGTGGGGAGCCGAGTCACGGGGTGCGTTCATTTCCGGAGGGCTGTTGGGGGTGGGGAGGAAGGAGCACCGGAATGGGGTGAGGAGCAGCTCCCCGAGTCCTCTCCCTACTCCTTCCTGCAGACCGTGTCCATCGTGAGCTACAATCACCTGGGCAACAACGATGGCAAGAACTTGTCCGCCCCGCAGCAGTTCCGCTCCAAGGAGGTCTCCAAGAGCAGCGTGGTTGATGATATGGTACAGAGCAACCCGCTGCTGTACAGCCCCGGCGAGGAGCCCGACCACTGTGTGCGTATGAGGGCCTGGGCCCCCTGTGGGTGGGTGGGGGTGCACTTGGGCTCCAATGCCTGTGTGGGGGACCAAGCAGATCCCAGCCTAGGCAACTTCGTGGCTGTGACTGGCCGCTGTCAGTTAGTCAGTCAGCAAGTATTAAGCCCCTATTGTTTGCCCGGAGCTTTACTAGTTACTTGGAACACAAGTAGAAAGAGTGAAACAATGCCTACTTGCAAGGGTTGTACATCCTAGCTGGGGCAGGACACAAGTGCTCAGGGAAATATGTGTGTAGCGTAAATCTGTTCAGCCGTGGCTGGCTCTCCAGGGACCCCATTTGGGGTTTTCTTGGCAAAGATCCTGGAGTGGTGAAGGAAATGGCAAAGCGATGGGTGCAAATCTGTACCAAATAGCTAAATGCAAGGGAGTTGGGAGGGAGGGGCTCCATGCAAAACGTGGTGCTTGACGTGATGAGGTGGCAGGGAGGATGCAGCCAGGGCAAAGGCAGAAAGGTGGGAGACGGAATATCTTGTGTGAAAACAGAGAAAAGATCTCGGTGACCGGATTACAGAGTTTCTAGTGAGTCTGGGACATGGTGGAGAGCTTCAAAAGCTACACAGTTTAGATCGAATCCGAACGGCACTCGGGAGCCACCAGAATTGATGGGCGTTTAGGTGGCGCAGTGGAGAGAGCTTCAGGCCTGGAACTAGAAAGATCTGAGTTCAAACCCAGCCTCAGCTGTGTCACTGGGCCAGTCACTTGGCTCTATTTACCTTAATTTCCTCATCTACAGAATAAACTGGAGTAGGAAATGGCAAAACGCTGCAGTATCTTTGCCAAGAAAACTCCAAATGGGGTCTCAGGGAGTCAGACGTGATTGAAAATGACACAGTAATCAGGGATGGATGGGTAGGAGATACATGGTCAGAGCTGAGTTTGAGGAAAACTGGGATGAACTGGAATAGGGAGGCACTGGTGGGATATTACCGTTATCATAGTGAGGATTTATATAGAGCCTACTCTGTAGCAGGCTCTGTGCTCAATGCTTTCCAGATGCCATCTCATTATAGCCTTTCAACCACCTCAGGAGGTAGGGGCTTATTATCCTCTCTGTTTTACAGTTGAGGAAACTGAGGCAGACAAAGGTTTGCCCAAGTCACACAGTAAGTACTTGAGTCCAGATTGGAACTTGGGTCTTCCTGAGTCCAGACCCAGCACAATAGTCAGAGCTGTCTCAATAATACAGGGGAGAGGTGATGGGGGCCTGAATCTAGATGGTAGCTGTGTGAGGGAGAGGAGACAGGATCACATAGAGAGATATTATAGAAAAACAAATGGCCAGATTTGGCAGCTGATTGGGTGTGAGGTAAGAGAAAGTGAGGAGTCCTGGACAATGCCAAGCTTATGTACTTGGGAGAAGGGGGAAAAAAGACAAACAGGAAAATTTGGAAAGGGGGAAAGAGGATGCATTTTGTTGTGGACACATTGGCCCTAGCAGTTGGTGGAATGAGAGAGGTGGTGGCTGGATGCAGACTGACATCATCTGTACAAAGGTAAGAAGCCAGCAGATCCATGGGAGCTGAAGAGTTACTGGCGAGAAGGGAAAGAGCAGAGGAGGGCACCCAGGACAGACACTACGGGGAAACGCTCGTTCAGAGGGATGATATGGATAATGAACTGGCCAAGGAGTCTGTGGAATGGACACCAGGGGAGAGCAGGGTCATGAAGAGGCAGAGAGGAGACAGCGTACAGAAGTGCCTCAAGGTGGTCATCAGGGTCAAATGCAACTTGGTGGTGGACAGCTTTGGAGAGAGAATCGCTTCAGTTGAATGATGTCGAGGGAAAGAAGGAGAGTTTGTAGAGAACTTATTCAGGGAGCTAAGGGGAGAAAAGGAGGAAAGATGTAGGGTGATGACTTAAGGGAACAGTAGGAGTTATGGGCAGTTAGGTGGAGCGCTGGATAGAGTGCCAAGTCTGGAGTAAGGAAGACTCATTTTTTTTAAAACCCTTACCTTCCATGTTAGACTCAATACTGTGTATTGGTTCCAAGGCAGAAGAGAAGTAAGGACTAGGCAATGCGGGTGAAGTGACTTGCCCAGGGTCACCCAGTTAGGAAACATCGGAGACCAAATTTGAACCCAGGACCCCCTGTCTCTAGTCCTGGCTCTTAATCCACTGAGTCACCCAGTCACCTCCCAGTTCATCTTCTTGAGTTCAAAACTGGACTCAGATACTTCCAAGCTGTTTAACTCTGGGAAAGTCACTTAACCCCCATTGCCTTGGAACTGACACTTAGTAGTAATTCTAAGATAGAATTGATTCTAAGACAAAACCCCCTAAGGGTTTATGGGGGGGGGGAAGCTATTGGAAAAGAACCATTTGTTGGGCAGAGATTTAAGAGTGGAGTTGGGGAGGAATCATTGAGGGGTACAGCTTAATGGCAAATGGAAGGGGATGTTTATGGAGTACCCATGTCTCTGGAGGGGTTGACCTTGGCAAGAAGGGCTACTCGTGCCAGAGACTGAAAAAGGAGGAAAGAGAAGGAGATGAAGTCAAGGGGCTTTGAGATGAAGTGAGAAAGAGGAGAGAGCTCACATTAAGCAACCTTAATTTTTGCAGTAAAGAGACAAAGTCCTCAGTTAAGAGATTGGGGGGGGGGGGGGAAGGGGGAGGAAGCATAGGCGGCTTGAGAAAAGAAATAGATTTGCTGGGAATCTAGATAGGGAAATCCACTGGGGAGGAATAAAAAGATTGCCTTGCTGCGGTGAGGGCCCAGTTGAGGTCAAATAACATGTATTTGTAATGTACCAGGAGGAGGTGCACAGTGGATCCAGGACTGAGGTTTAATCAAGAGGAAACCACCAATAAGAGAAAGGGGCAAGAAATTCAAAGGCAGAGGATAATGTAGAGTTGGACTAGGGTCTTGAGCACTAAACTTGGAGTCAGGAAGACCTAAACTCCAAACAACCAAATGATCAGCAAACACTTATTAAGGCCCTTGGATATGCCAGGCACTGTTCAAAGGATAGAAAGACAAAAGTGAAACAAACTCCCCTCACACATTCAAGCAGGTGCGTGCCCCTCGGTGTCCTCTTCTGAAAAATGGGATAATAGCACCCACCTCCCAGGATTATTGGGAATCTTAAAAAAGATCACATGTAAAGTGCTTTGCAAACCTTAAAAGTGCTAGAGAATCCATCTGCCTACCTTTCTATCTACCTACCTACCTATCTGTCTGTCCGTCTATCTGATCCATCTGTCTATCCATCGGTCTGTCTGTCTTGTCTACCTACCTACCTATCTGTCCGTCTATCTATGTATCTATATGATGACTGTCTATTTAGTCTATCTAGTATTTACATATTCATTTGTCTGTCTGTCCATCTATCTATCTATCCATCTATCTCCTATTTATCCATCCATCGATCTATCGATTGATTGATCGACCTATCTATCATCTATCTATCTATCTCTATCTATCTCCTTCTGTCTATCCATCCATCCATCTATCATCTATCTATCCATCTCTCTATCTCTATCTCCTTCTGTCTATCCATCCATCTGTCCGTCCGTCCATCTGTCCATCTGCCTGCCTGTCTGTCTGTCTTCCATGTCTCTGTCACTACCACCAGGCGACATGGATTCGAATGCCTGCTGGGTGCCATGCTCTGTGCTATTGGCTCACAGAGCCAGGGACTGTCAGAGAAGAGAAGTGAGCCCCAGTCCTGCTGGCTTTCCCCAGAACCACATCTTGCTGCTGGGGCTGGCTCTATCCATCACACCACACTGTCTCTCATGTTGTCTAGAACATGATGATGTCTGCATCCCCCCCCAGGTCGTGATCAAGTACGTCCCTTATGTGGGGGACAGCAAGCGAGCCCTGGATGAATACACGTCAGAGATTATGCTTGGGGGCACCAACACCATCGTCCTGCATAACACATGTGAGGTACAGGGTGCGAGTGGGTCGATCCTGGGGCAGTAGAGGGAGGTGGGGCCCCTCCATCCCCAAGCCTGGCTGTGCTTCCTTCATGTGCCCAGTGGTGCCCGCCCCCTGTGCCCGCAGGACTCGCTTCTGGCCAGCCCCATCATCCTGGACCTGGTGATCCTCACTGAGCTGTGCCAGCGCATCACGTTCTGCACTGACAGCGACCCCCACTTCCAGAACTTCCATCCTGTCCTCTCCATCCTCAGTTTCCTCTGCAAGGCTCCACTGGTGCCCCCGGGCACCCCCGTGGTCAATGCCCTCTTCCGGCAGAGAAGCTGCATTGAAAACATTCTCAGGTGAGGGCTGCTCTGGGCGCTGGGCTGCAGGGGGTCGGGGGAGGCTTTCCTCTTAGCGGGGCTAATGGCATCCCTCCTCTCCTCAGGGCCTGCGTGGGTCTTGCTCCCCAGAACCACATGTTGCTGGAACACAAAATGGAGCGTGTAAGCAGTGGGTTTCGACGCGAGAATGCCGAAGCCCCTGCCTGCCCCGTGCCCAGGAAGAAGGGGGTGACGGCTTCTCCTCCCAATGGTTACGTGGGTGGCACCAATGGGCATACCCATGCTAATACCCAGCATGCCGCTGCCACCTAGCACCCTTGGGCTCTTCACCAGTGGCCCCTGCCAGTCTCACCCCTTACCATGGTGCCCACCAAAGCTAATGTGAACCCATCCTCTCCCATCACAATAAACCTGGCATGAGAATGGAATCTGCCCTAAGCCCTTGGCTGATTCAAGGTCCTGACCAGCTCTTAGATTCTGTCTCTCAGGTTGGCACCGGGGAGGAGGGAGAGGGGATGGCCAGCCCAGAGGGGTGCTGAGAGGCCTCAGCAAACATCTCCCTCCCTGCCTGGAAGATGTCTCCGGGGAGGCCCAGGACCCGGATTCCAATCCTCATTGATTCCCAGTGTGACCTGGAACAAATGATTTGATCTCAGTTTGCGGCTCAGTTTTCTTATCCCATTCTGAGGGCCCTCCCACCTCTGGAGTTTCTGCCCCCCAATCCTGCCCCAGAGAGCGAGGCAACCCCTTCCCCTTGGCAGGCACTCTTGTAGGCCCCTCAAACCCTCTTCCAAAGGCTTCCTGAGTCCCTGCTTAGCCCTCCCTGGCGGGGGGCATCCTCTCCCTCATTTCCCCCTCCCTCCTGGAAGACCTCGGTGGGGAGGGAACTTGGCTCTCCAGGTATGGCCCGGCGAGCGCCTCCTCTGCCAGGCTGCTGCAGGGACCGCCTTCCCTCACCCTGAGCGGCCCTGGCGGCCGGGGGCAGCTGCTCTTCTCCCCATTGACAGATGCCCGGAGCAAGTGTCCGAGCCAGATTCCAGGCCGGCCTTTTCTGCCCCGTGGCTGCCACCTAGAACAAGTCTGCGCTTCCCTCCAGACTAGCCTGCGGCGCTCGGGTCTGCCCGCCTCTGCCGTTTGGGCTCGGGAACCCTCTGTGGGCCACGTCCTTTTCTCCCCAGCCCGGGGCCCCTGCCTCGGAACCCGCTCCCAGGGCCTGGAGTCCCGCCTCCTGTCTGCCCCAGTCGTGAAAAGGAATGGCCATTTCTCCCACAGTGGCATGCAGGATTCAACACATAGGAAACCCGGATTCAAACCCTGCCTGGGCCGCCATCGTCTGCAAAATAGGGTGGACAGCCCAGAGATGAGGTCCTGGGTTCAAATCGAACCTCACACTTCTAGCTAGTTGACCCTGGACCCAGGGCCTAGCCTTGGAACCAATACCAGTATCGACTCTCAATCTCTAATGCCAGACCCCCATTTCTGCAGCTGTCAGACTCCTGACTGCAGGGCAACGTCCCCGCCGCGGGGCTCGCCTTGATGGAGCTGGGGTGGGGCCCGCTCCGCCGCCTGGGCACCGTGGGGGGAGCAGGAAGGACACGGGAGCCACCCAAGGGTTATGAAAAAAATTTCCAATTCCATTTATTGATGCAGGTTCCCCCGCCCTCCCCCCACCCCCCTTTCCATGGCTCCGTCTTCACAGGCCTGGCAGCGGAGAGCAGGCACCCCCGGCCTGAGCCGCCAGCCCTGCACACAGATGGGCCCGGGGTGGCCCCAGCGGGGGGAAGGCTGTACAGCCGGGGGAGTGGACTCCGGTCCATCTGTCTGTCTCTGAGGTCCTCGCGGTATAAAAGTAAAGTTGTTGGTGCATGGAACGTCGGCCCGCAGGCCCAGGGGGCAGCCCCGGCCGGAAAGGCTGCCCTGCCTCCCCCAGGGTCGCTTCGGCAGGGGCACCGGCTCCGCCTCCCCCGGCCGTCGGGTCGGAGCGGACCCAGGCGGAAGGGACGGCCCAGCCCGCTCCTTGCTGCGTCCGCGTGTCCGGTCGCCTCGGATGCCTCCCGCCCCCAGCCCCCCGCAGAGTTCAGGAGCACCCCTCGCTGGGGCGGGCCAGCTCCCAGGGGACGGGCGGGGATGGGAGGCGGAGGGGGAAGAGGAGGGAAAGGGGTGTATCCGGTCCTTAAATACACAAGTTTACAAGGGGCCGGGGCCGAGGGCTGGGCTGTCCTCACACGCTCATGGTCAAGCTGGGCGAGTACTGTGGAGAGAGCAGAGGGGCCGGGGCGGGGGGCTCAGCCACTGCTCCAGGAGCCGGGCCCCCCGTCCCACCCAGGGAGACAGCCAGGACCCCAGGGATTCCCAGCTGGGGGGGCCCGGGAACTCGCATGGAGGGGGCCGCCTCTCCCAGGGAGCACCGGGAGGGGCTGCTCCCCCCGCTGCCTCTCCTTGGCCCCAGCCTTCCCCGTCCTCCCGACATCCCCCCCTCCCAGGGGAAGGGGGTTCCAAACCTCCCGGGAGTTGGGCGCCCTGGTAGGGGGTGGGGCCTGGCGCCCAAGATGGGACCCAGGAGGTGGACAGTGCCCATGGGCAGGGAGGGGGTGGGGAGGAACAGGGGTTGCCCGCGGCCGGCCCTCCCACCTGGTGCCCCTCGGCCCGGCCCGGCGGTCACGGTCTTGCTCTGGCCCCCCGGCCACCGCGCTTGGGCCTGCCCGCGAGGCCCCTCCTGCCCGACGCGGGGGGAGGGTTGGCACGGTCGCTTACGCTTTCACTCTGGAAGGGGTTGAGGAAGGTCCCGCCCATCTCGCCGTCGTCCCGTGGGGTGCCTGGGGGGTTGCTCATGCCGGCCATGTTGTTCGGAGAGTTCTGGGGGTGGGGGGATCCCCCCGGTCAGTGGGTCCCGTCGCCATTCCCCACCCTGGGGCCCACCCAGCCTTGGATGGGACGAGAAGGGGGATTCCGTGGAGGTGGGGGTGAGGGGGGCCTGGCCAGGAGACGGGGCTCTAGAGGGAAAGGAGTCCAGAGTGAGAAGGGAAGAGGCCAGGAGGCCCCCTTGGGCCAATTTGTTCCTGCTTGGAGGGGAAGGGGCATAAGGAAGGGGCAAAGGTCAAAGGCATCACCAGATCAGCAGGAGTCCGGGGACTTCCCTTACCTTGGACAACCCATCCATGTCGCCTGAGCCTGTGCGGGAAAACAGACAGCCAGGTTGGGGCCCAAGTCGGGGGCCAGGGCTAGGCTTCCGAGACCCTCCTCTCCTCCCACCCCCCAGCCCGGCCCGCCCAACCAGTGCGGCGGGTGGGCTTTCAATTCATCTACAAGAAAAAGCGCCCTAACACTACTGCCCCCAAATGGAATGGGCTGTGGCAGTCATGAACTCCCTGTCCCTGGAAGACAGCAAACTAAAGCTGGGCAACCACCTGTCGTGGACGGAAACCTTGGAGGAAAGTCATGGCGCCATCTTGGGGCCAAGGAGAGGGGGAACAACCAGACTCGGACCCTACATGGAGGGGGAGTCATTTCAAGCTCAGAGAAAGTCTGGGAGAATCCTTTGGCTTAAAATTCTGGAAAGGTCTGTGAACCCAGAAGGGAGAAGCAGCACTGAGGACTGAAATCTGAAGATAACGATTCTGAGGACGAAGAAAAAGGAGACTGTCTAAAAAGGGTGCCGAAGAGCCCGGCCATCACTAATCAACTTCGGTTTAAAAAAAAACCAACGGGGAAAGGAGGTCGGGTCATGATGGGCAAATGGCATGGGACACGGAGAACAAGGTTGGGATCACTCAGAACCGCAGTGATCCGGGGATGACAAACGGCGTTTTAAAAAGCTCTGTTAGGGGCAAGAGAAAAGTCCAAGAAAGGACTGGCTAGCAGAGGTTACTGGGTCCAACCCCTTCATCTGACAGGAAAACAGAAGAAGCTCAGATGAAACTCATCTGAGAAAGTTTGGAGAGTTTGAGGTAGGATTTGAACTCTGGTCTGTTTTTAAGCCTTGACTCTAGGGCCGGTGCACCATCATGGCTCATGGCGGGTAGAACAATGACGACTAAGGACACCTCATGGAGCACCTTAAACACTCTGGATCCCAAACAGAAATGATCCTTTTCCCCCCTAACCTCACCTGTCTTCTGAACTTCCCTGGGTCTGTTCAGGGTACCACCATCCTTGGAGTTATCCTCAACTCTTCCCTCTCCATCCGCTCTCATAGTCAACCACCACCAAGTCTAAACAATGCTTCCTCTCCCATCCCATTTCTCAGCTCCACTTGCTTGGCCATCCCTGCCCTCTCCTGCCTTGGGCTCTCATCACCTCTCCCCTAGACTAGTGTCAAGAGTTTCCTAAATAGTTCAAGAGGCAGCATGGCAGAATGCTGAATAGAATTTTGAACTTAGGGTCAGAAAGAACTGGGTTCAAATCCTGCCAGACATTAATTTGGTATATTGACCTGGACAAGTTTTATCCTCTATAAAATGAGGAAGGATGAAGCAGATGGACTGTAAGGTCTCATCCAACTCTTAGGTCAGCAAACATTTATTAAGCCCCTGCTATATGATGGGCACAGCTAAGTGGCACAATGGATAGAATACTTGGCCTAGAGTCAGGAAGACTCATCTTCCTGAGTTTAAATCTGGCCTCAAGACTTCCTAACCATGTGACCCTGGGCAAGTCACTTAATCCTTGTTGCCTCAGTTTCCTCAAATGTAAAACGGAGAATGAAATTGCAAACTACAAACCCCAAATAGGATCACCAAAAGCCAGACACAACTAAATATCAAATATGCTTATCTTAGAATCAATATTGTATATTGGTTCCAAGGCAAAAGAATGGTAAGGGCTAGGAAACAGGGGTCGTATAAGTGGAAATTTTGTGTGCTTTGGACTCCATTTCCCAGAATTCTTTACTTGTCCCAAGAATCCTTTTCCCTTCGTTCACGTTTGTTAAGCATGTAGGTAAGTAAAAAAGAATTCTGGGAGATGGAGTCCAAAGCACACAAAATTTCCACTTACACAGGGTTAAAAATGACTTGCCCACATTCACAACTCAGAAGTGTCCGAGTCCAAATTTGAACCCAAGACTTCCTGTCTCCAGGTCTGGTTCTCTGACCACTGAAGCACCTCCTCGTTGCCCCAGCTTTCTAGATTTTTAGTTAAGCCTTTGACAAAGCCTCCTGTTATCCTTGTGGATGAGAGGAAGAGGTAGGCAGGGCTACGGTGCTAACGTCTCCACAGAGAACTGGTTGAATAACCAGGCCCATTGGGGAAGCATCAATGGGGATGGCAACCTGGAAGGAGGATTCTAGTTGAATGCCTCAGTCATCTGGCCTTGCCTTGATACTATTCAGCAAAACCCAGACAACATGGCAGGATTGCTCCCAGGCTGGGTCATAGAATCAGCATCCACAAAGATCTCAACTCTAACTCAAAGGTTAGAATGCACTTGGTGTACATGTGGACTTGAGGCTGGAGAACCTGGAGTTCAAATCTGGCCTCAGACGCTTCCCAGCTGTGTGACCCTGGACAAGTCACTTAACCCCCATGGCCCAGTCCTTATTGCTCTTCTGCCTTGGAACCAATACATAGTATTGACTCTAAGATGGAAGATAAAGGTTTAAAAAAAATCATTAAGCACCAACTGTGTGCCAGTGATCTGGGGGTCACTGAACCACAAGCTCTGTAGGAGCCAACTGATCTTATCACAGCCCAAAGAGCCAATGGAGTCTTAGGTTGCATTGGCGTCCAAAATGGGGGAAGGGGTGATGCCACATTGTTCTCTCCCCTGTCCGAGCTGCCCTGGAGTATTGTGCTGAGACCAGCCTTCAGGAAGATGGCAAACTAGAGTCAGGGCAGTATGGCGAGGGCTGGTCACCTTGTCATCCAAGACAGAGGAAGGAAATGAGACTTTTGCTTGAATAGTTGAGAACTGGGGAGATGGGGGTGGGGGGTGGTATCATGGCAGGATGGCCTGATAACAATGATCCAGGGCTCTCTTGTGGAAGAGGTCCTGCCCTTGTTTGGTCCCAGGCCTGCTCCTGTCCCACCCTGCTTCTGACCCCTTCCTGAGTTTCCCACGACCTAAAGCCAAAGTCTAAACTAATTATTTGGCAAGTGAACTTGGCGCAATCCCTACTGTCTCCCCTCAACGTCTCCCTGCCCATAACCAGCTTGGTATCTGTCCAGGGGTACCTCTTTACTCATGTCATTGCCTTGGCCTGCAATTGTTCTCTCTTAATCTAAACTTTCCTTAAATTTCAGAGGACCCTTAGAACAGAGAATGTCAGAGCTGGGAGGGAGCTTAGAACAGTGTGTCAGAGCTGGGAGGGAGCTTAGAACAGAGAATGTCAGAACTGGGAGAGACCTTAGAACAGAGAATGTCAGAGCTGGGAGGGAGCTTAGAACAGAGAATGTCAGAGCTGGGAGGGAGCTTAGAACAGAGAATGTCAGAGCTGGGAGGGAGCTTAGAACAGGGGATGTCAGAGCTGGAAGAGACCTTAGAACAGAGGATGTCAGAGCTGGGAGGGAACTTAGAACAGAGAATGTCAGAGCTGGGAGAGAGCTTAGAACAGAGAATGTCAGAGCTGGGAGAGACCTTAGAACAGAGGATGTCAGAGCTGGGAGGGAACTTAGAACAGAGAATGTCAGAGCTGGGAGAGAGCTTAGAACAGAGAATGTCAGAGCTGGGAGAGAGCTTAGAACAGAGGATGTCAGAGCTGGGAGAGAGCTTAGAACAGAGGATGTCAGAGCTGGGAGAGAGCTTAGAACAGAGGATGTCAGAGCTGGGAGGGAGCTTAGAACATAGGATGTCAGAGGTAGAAGGGCCCTTAGACCATGGAATGTCATAGGTCAGAGCTGAGAGAGACTTGAGAAAAAATCCACTCCCTTGTTTTAAAGGTCTAATGCCACACTGAGACCTTCTAGAGAGAAAGGCTTAATGAAGGTCACACAGAAAGTCAGTGACTCACAATCAACTTGTCTAGACTCTGGATCTAATTTCTTCCTCTAAACTCCTTTGAAGCACTCAGATTCTCAAATTCTCTTTATGGGTATTTTTCAAGTCTGGAACATGGTTCTGACTCTGAGCACCAGCTCCTCTCTCTGGGCCATTCCCAATGAGGAGCCCAGAGCCCTGCCTGCTTTCCCATGCAATCCCAGTTAAGCAGGTGTTCAAAAAATGTATTCTTGTAGTGCCCAACTGTGGCCACTAGAGGGAACTCGTCAACCACAGAACCACCTCAGAACCCTGGAATTTGGGAAGGAAAGAGAGTGGAAGAAAGGGAGAAAGAGCCAGGAGGGTTCAGGAGAAGATCTCAGAGCAGAGAATGTCAGAGCTGGGAGAGACCTTAGAACAGAGGATGTCAGAGCTGGGAGAGACCTTAGAACAGGGATTGTCAGAGCTGGGAGAGACCTTAGAACTGGGATTGTCAGAGCTGGGAGGGATCTTAGAACAGAGAATGTCAGAGCTGGGAGAGACCTTAGAACAGGGATTGTCAGAGCTGGGAGGGAGCTTAGAACAGGATTGTCAGAGCTGGGAGGGAGCTTAGAACAGAGAATGTCAGAGCTGGGAGGGAGCTTAGAACAGAGAATGTCAGAGCTGGGAGGATCCTCAGAACAGAGAATGTTAGAGCTGGAAGGGAGCTTAGAACAGAGAATGTCAGAGCTGGGAGGGAGCTTAGAACAGAGAATGTCAGAGCTGGGAGGATCCTCAGAACAGAGAATGTCAGAGCTGGGAGGGACCTTAGAACAGAGAATGCCAGAGCTGGGAGGGAGCTTAGAACAGAGAATGTCAGGGCTGGGAGGGAGCTTAGAACAGAGACTGTCAGAGCTGGGAGAGACCTTAGAACAGAGAATGTCAGAGCTGGGAGGGAGTTTAGAACAGAGAATGTCAGAGCTGGAGGGAGCTTAGAACAGGGGATGTCAGAGCTGGGAGAGCCCTTAGAACAGAGACTGTCAGAGCTGGGAAGACCTTAGAACAGAGAATGTCAGAGCTGGGAGAGACCTTAGAACAGAGAATGTCAGAACTGAGAGGGCCCTTAGAAGAAAGAATGTCAGAGCTGGGAGAAACCTTAGAACAGGGATTGTCAGAGCTGGAGGGAGCTTAGAACAGGGGATGTCAGAGCTGGGAGAGACCTCAGAACAGGGGAAGTCAGAGCTGGGGGAACCCTTAGAGGCCAGAGGGAGGTCCTTTGAACCCAGGATGTCAGAGCTGGGAAGGCCCTCAGGACATGGAATGTCAGAGGTAAGAGGTTCTTGGGCAGGGGAATGACAGAGCTGGGAGGGATGCTGGAGCAGAGCACAGAATGTCACCTACCTAATGAGCCGTTCATGTGGTGCGGTTCCATTGCCCCCATTGCCGCCATGGGGCCCTCAGGCCCAGGGCCCATTGGGAACTGTGGAGAGAGGTGAGTCAGTGTGGGGGTGGGGGGGTACTTTTGACACAAAGGAAAGAGGTGCTGGGGCAGAGCTGGAGAGAGGACGCAGCCAGGTGTCAGGGTGACCCCAGGGGGTTGGGAAGTCAGGGGCTGGGGGCTCAGGCTTTCTGGGGGGATGGGTCACTCACGTTGGGCCTGTTGCTGCCTGGCCCAATGGGGTTCATCATGGTGTACATACTCTCACTGGAGTTGGTTGAGTCTGGGTGGTTGGGGAGAAGTGAGTGAGGAAAGACTCTCCTCCCTCCTCTTCTTACCCCCAAATCCCCTCCTCCCACTACCAGACTCCCCCCTCCTCCCTCCCTCCGCCCCACAAGGCCATCAGCTACTGTACCTCCAGGACTAGGCATGATGGGGGTTCCAGGGGGGCCGCCTCCTCCTGGAGGACCCTGTGGACATGCAGGGGATGGGGTCATGGCCAATGAGGATGGAGGAGGATGGAGCTGACCTCATCTTAATTTCTGGGGTCACCCCTGACCTCTGACCAAGACCCCGCCCCCCCAGACCCTGCCCCCCCCCACTCCCGCCCACCCCTGAAGCGGCAGGACTCACCGCATAGTTGCCTGGGGAGGAGGAGGAGTACGCTATCTGGGGAGGGGAAACACTCGTTAGCTCCAGGGTGCACCAGCCCCTCACTTCCCAAGCCCCTCCGGGGAGGGGGATGCCACGTCCCACCCGGTCCACCTGGCCCGGCTCCCGCCCGCGCCCAGGACTCACGGAGTTGGCGCTGGGGTTAGGCCACGGCCCTCGTCCTCCTGGACCCCTGGAACAGACAGGGGTGGGTCAGCCCGAGTGGGGGACCGGCCCGGGGGCTGGGCCAGGGCACCCGTGGCCGGAGGGACAAACTCTGCAGACACGGAGGAACCCCTCTGCCTTAGTCCCGTACTCTGCGTGTGCCCAGGACATTCCTAGGAGCCGACGCACGCATACACGGAACCCACGCAAGCCCGGGCACACGGGTGCCGAGAGCCGGCGCGAGCACCCAAGGGAGCAGGGGGGGAGGGTAGGCCTATCTGGCCTCCTTACATGTTCATCCCTGGCATGCCGGGCCCGGCGAGGGCATTGGGGGGAGGCCGCATCCCGCTGCCGTAATTCTGTAAGAGACCAGACGGAGCCTGTGAGGTGGGCGGAGCTGCTCCGGGCCCCCCAAGCGCCCC
Source organism: Monodelphis domestica (assembly GCF_027887165.1). Taxonomy (NCBI): domain Eukaryota; kingdom Metazoa; phylum Chordata; class Mammalia; order Didelphimorphia; family Didelphidae; genus Monodelphis; species Monodelphis domestica. The sequence continues at coordinate 73,565,061 of NC_077229.1, read as the reverse complement.
GCAGCCCCTCCGCCTTACCTGAGGCCCCATGCCCGCCATTCCCCTGGGCGGATTCATCCTCTGCATTGGGCCCCCCATGCTCGGATGGCCTGCGAGAGAAAAAGGGCTCTGTTTGGGTCCCCAGCCAGGATTTGGGCTTCTAAAAGGAGGGAGTTCTAGAGTTAACTGTGACTCGGATTAGAAGGGATTGATTTGGGGGTGACTGGGGGACCCAGAGACGGGAGGTCCTGGGTTCCAATCTGGCCTCAGACACTTCCCAGCTGTGTGACCCTGGACAAGTCACTTGACCCCCATGGCCTAGCCCTTCCCACTCCTCTGCCTTGGAGCCACTATGCAGTATGGACCCTAAGATGGAAGGTGAGGGTTGTTTGTTTGGGGGGATTATTCTGGATCAGAACAGGGTCAGAGCAGAAACGGCACTAGCTATCAGCTCTGGGGTCCTTGTCACAACTCTCCAGCCTCTCCTACCCATCTCATCGCCTCCACTTCCTGCCCTCCTTCTCCCATCATCAGATCCCACCCCCACCGCGGGGCCCCGCTTGCGCCCACCCTTCACTCCTCTGCCAGCGGGCTGTCCTAGAGCCACGGCGGCTCCCCATCCCCTCCAGGATCAACTATGGAGGCCTGTTGGGCACCCAAAGCCAGCCAGCCTTCAGCCGCGCCCCTCCGGGGGTCCCCCGTCCTTCCCCCGGGGCTCAGCCTTGGGGCCGGCACCCCCACGGCCTGCTAGCCTCCCGGCTCGCTGCCTAAAGCACGGTGCTCCTGGCTGTCCCCTCTGGCTTTCTAGAGCCGGGGCTGAGATCCCGGGGTCCCCCGCGGGGGAGCCCTCGAGGTGGGGTTGGGGAGGAGGAAGGGGCCCCCCGATCTCCGGCTGGGCTACTCACCCTGAGCCCGCGTGGATGGATCCATGGCGTTGGGCAGCAGCGGCTGGGAGCCCGGGACGCCCACAGGTGGCTGCGAGGGAGGGAGGGAGCGCTAAGATGAGCCCCCCAGCGGACGAGAGCCCCCGCCCAACCCTGCCTGCCCCTCGGGCCCTGCCCAGCCTGGCCCGGCCCGGGCAGGAGGGAGAGGCTCGTGGCTGAGCCGAGGAAGGCGAGGGGGCTCACCTGGTTTGGCATTCGGAGGGACGGCCGGGGG